>NC_060261.1:21818599-22171391 GCF_021901455.1 Neodiprion lecontei
GAAAAAAATTATCATTTCCATCATCTTTGAGAGCTAATGCTGCGGAAACCACTCGACAGATTTCGATTAAACCTTCTCACTAAGGTTATATCGGCCGAAACTACCAGCTGTGTAAGTCTCATTTCAAAATATTCACGCGTTACTGAGATGTAACAAGATGCTTATACACGGGAAGATAGGAAAGTAATTAGGCCGGGTAAATATACCCTCGGCTAGCTTTCACCTTTATAACTGGGCGGAATCTAGATACTTCGGCATAGGAAACCTAATTTTTTACCCCTAAATTGCAATGTATATCCGTGCTAAATTGGGGTTCGAAATATTTTTTTTTATCGTTATTTGCAGGCTGGATAAATTTTTTAACGAATAGTATGACATTCTATAGATCACAGCACATACCATACATTTTTTTCACGGTACTTCATGGAGCCGTTTGGGAGATACTATGGGGCAAAAAGTGCAGCTTTCGTCATAAACATTATCTTTCGATTGCAATATCGCGAAATCGTGACGGGATTGAAAAAAATGGGTAGTACCATTGTATTCAGTAACACTTTCATTTTGCAATTTCATCGCGAATATTTTCTAGCCTCGTGATTATATATTATAATTCTACCTCGCGAGGAACACATTGGAATGGCAATTTTCAGTTTTCTTTTTTTTGTGAAAAATCAAGTTCTGATAAGAAATATTGGAAAATCTGTTGGACGATTTTTTCAACAGGCATTTAAAAAAAATCAAAAAAATTCCACCATAAGAGGGATGTCCATAAACTACGTAACTTTATTCTGCATGATTTTGAACCCCCCTGCCCCCACACGTTGTCTATTGTAAATGTTATTCTCTTTGTAGAAAAACACAAGGCTTAAAAAAATCATAAACTAGGAGTGTTTTTTTTAAATTTTTTATTATGTAAGACATCTTTAGGAACTAATGTCGAGACTTGTTACGCATGCACATCATTGTTAATGAGAAGAGAATTATTTTTAGGTTTTTCGTGATAATCAAGGGCAGGGAAAAAAATTATCCCCTGAAACAATACCTCCCGAAGAAATATCACATCAATTACCGAATACATTAATTATAAAACCACGTTTCGCAGACTAAGGCATCTCCTCTCCTCCACCCCCCTTTTCTTTATAGCCTAGTCTATCATTTCATTAAATCTCCGCCCTCTTCCTCCCCCTCCCCAAAAACCCAGCTACGTGGTTTATGGACAATCTCTAAATGTATAATTTAATAAAGAATCAAACATGGTAATCACAGTTTTCTCGATTATTCAGTAAATAATTGGATTGGAGAATTGAAATTTTCAGGATATTTTTATATCGGTGAGAATACGATAGGTTGAGTGTGACTTATAAACTTGCTGGAGACAGTTTCAGTACCCTTATGCGGCTATGCTTTTTAGAATAATTTCGAAATAGCAAAGTTTGCACAATGTGAGTATCAAACTCGTGACTATAGTTTTTCTATTTGTTTACATGCAAATATAAACGTTGTGATTTCCCATATGGAAATATGACACATATAAGAGAAACTCAAGTGGTCGGATATTCAGAACATTAATCGAGGAAGTCATTACAAGTTAGGGCTACGCAACGAAAGGAGGGGCGAACTAAATTTCACCGAATGATTATTGTCCAGTAGAATATTTTTTCAACTTGCTGCAATATTACTTTGAAATAATAATCTCGGTAGACAATTTTATTTCGCATCTTTTCCCGAAATAAACTATATTGTTAATAGTAGTATAGCAACGGGGATTCTGCGTAAAAGCACCTACTTTACCGGGAAGCTCCCCATACGTCAACCCTTTGAGGTTACCCCCCACCCCTCGTAAGAAAAATGTGCTCTGCCGATCGATCGTCAGTACAAAATCCCCGAAGTTGCCGTAGTTTTTATTCCTCGTGCGTTCTTCGTCGGTGAGAAGTGCTTTAAATTAACTATCAATTACCGTGGGTAGGTAGCTATCCATTACCCTTACCAGATGAATAGCACTCTCGGTTACCAAGCTCATCGAGCGTGAATCCTCAGGCGTTCGACCGCATCCCGCGAGTCCTCGGACGTTCGACCGAGAATCCTCGCACGTGTCGGGTTTTGAGAGCTTCCAGAAGGTTCGAAAAGTTTCTCCGACGATCGAGAAGTTTCAAGGGGGAGGTACGACGTTGGAGGGCCCATGAAACGACCCTGAACGAATTTTAGATCGACAAACAATTCTCGGAATCGTCCGACGAGTTTCGACTTGACGTTAAGCGGCCTGCGGTCAAAGTATATCGGTGCGACGTTGAATTCTGAAAGTTTTTGAAATGAACTTTCAACTAGCAGGACAGAGGTTCTGAACTGAAACGGTTGGTATTGATGATGAAAAATATTTTGTGGGAAAAAACTTGAGATTAACGTTTTACATAGAATTCGTAATGCTGATGAATGAGTGTAATTACATTTTTCTTGCTCAACGGTATCGTGACCATGCTTTAGACAGTGGGAATGAAGAACTGTTCGAGTAAACACCGATCGACTTTTGTATTCCAGCAGCAAATTTCGCCGTAACAATACGTTTTGCGCTGCACAATTTGGACGTAATGTAGCATGATGCGCACAGTTCAAATTAGTATCTGACATTTTGTTCAATTTCTATAACGACGGACAACTCAAATCCTTCATTCAAATCAACGACTTCAACTTTTTCACCCAGAATCTTCTGCAGCAAAATTTTCTTTTCCAAACCTTGTACGTAAACTGTTGAAGCATCACGCAGCGACACGCATTCGATGGCGAATTCAAGCTTCTCGAAAGTTAAGTCGCCACCTTCCTAGGATAGTCCGTGATAATTTCGTAACAGCCACAAATTTTCGCTTTTAACTGAAGCGAGTAAAGAATTCCAATTGTACTAAGGCTCGAAGAGAAAAATCGACGAGCCGGTATATTTGTCGAGTGACACAACTGCGAACTCTTTGGGTATAAAACCGGGACGCGCGAATCCTTGCGCGTCGACTATGAACTCCATTGTTAAAAATGCTGAATCGACTGTCGCAACCTGCCAGGTTTTTATCCCAATTGCCTCACCCCACTACTTGGCAGATTATATTTGATCATACGATCATATAAAATCAATCAGTAGGCAGATGCACCAATAGGAAACTTATTTTTAGTCTTAAATTCGATACGAATATCTACTGGTCCGGATTTCAGAGCCTTGTTTTGTTTCGAACAGTCGATGAAAATCAAAGGGTCGTGCTGTAGGAATTCGCTCTTCGTCAATAAAGGCTCGGATTCTTCGTCGTGATAGGTGGCTTGAAGGTTTGCGTACACTTCGTACAGCAAGGCAAAGCGATTGTGACTCATGTCTAAGTTCAGATCACCGTACCGATAATACTCGGAGTTCAAGGAGAGCTTGACGTCATTAATGTTACAGTGATCACGATGACTGGCATTTTTGCCGGCTTTCCTTGTTCGATTCATTTGAAAACCGAGCATCACTACTCGTGGTTTCTGCAAGTAGGTGGACGTTTTCACAGTCCAAACGTGTTTCGTGGTTGCCAGTAGCGAAGGATATTCGTACAACTCCCAACTCCGGAAGCTGATGGAGGCAGATGTATCTTCCTCGATGAAATTTAACAGTGTGATTTTTCGTCCATCCGAGAGCTTCACATACAGTACTAACTATTCCACTTGATCGATCACGATTATAAAGTCTTCGTCTTGATTTTGAACGATGACAGTTGAATCACTTTTTGATCTTGTACGAATCGGCTCATGTTTTGCGTTAACAATGATCTTGCGATAGTCTTCAGTTAACCCTAATATCATGCTTAAGGAAATAACTACATCAAAGTTGCCATCGGTCTCAATTAATTTCTTCGTTTCCTGAACATAGAGCCATCCAGCATTTTCCATATGCTAACTCTAACCAGCTGACCTCTGAACAGGCTGATCAGACCAACGTTTCTGCATTTATCAATCTCTACAGCGTTTAGTTCGTACCGTACATCTTCGTAAAAATCGCAGATGGCGTTATTGACTAAGGTTGTGATCGTTGCGGCAGTACCATCAGATTGGACCAATTTTCAATCATACAAGATCGGAATGATCAATTGTTTGGTCGACAGAGCGGTCAGATTATCCAGTAGTGAATTTCATAATAAGAATTTGTCTTTGATAGACGATGTATTACGTGAGAACGCTTATCCCCCAGTCCTTCTTAAGAAACACATACAAGCGAAATATAAATCACTTGTGGAGGTTATTGATCCTGACAACATCAACATGACAACCGTCGCACCTATAATTCAAAAAAACTTTGTTTGTATCCCATATCTGACTGGTTTATTTAAAATACTTGACAGAATATTTTCTAAATTCAACCTTCAATTTGTCGGTAGAAACACTCAAGATTTATCTTCCTTATTCGACTCAGGAAAAGATTTGTTACCTTTGGATAAACGTTCTTGCGTCGTGTAAAAAATTCCTTGTAAACAATGCAACAGTTTGTACATAGGTCAAACCAGCAGGCAATTGCATACCAGAATGAAGGAACATAAACGCAATGTTTTTGAAAATGAGGAAAATCACACAGCTCTTACGAGACATTCTATCGAATTTGATCAAAATTTTAATTATGATCAAGCCAACACCTTAGAAGTTAAGCCACATTATTATAAACGTCTACTGTTAGAAATGTGTAATATTTTTGCTTATCCTAATACAGTTAACTTAATACAGGGCATCAAACATTTTAGCTTAATTTACACTCCACTGATACATAGACCCTAACCTTAACTGACTGAGTTTACTCCCAACCCTGCTATATCTTATCTATTTAACTCTTTGAGTTACTGCCGCGCTGTCTGTTACTTGAGTATTTATCTCTTTTCCCGCTCACACGTCGGAGGATCCACACGTGCCGTTCCAAATTATTCTTCGTCCTTTCGGTCATAATAATTTTTAAAAGTTTTAAAATTCTTAACATTATCAATTTTTAACATTTGAAACGTTTCACGTTTTCACGAGCGCCGAATATCACGATTTATCCACACGTGATACGAAATAACCCGGCGATTGTGTCTAAACTCGATTATTTTAGTTATTTTACGAATTTCCTTTCTCGTGAGGAGAAAAGCAGGATTCGGTCTCTGGACCCGGAAGGAAGGTGAAATTTATTTGTTGATTATTTAATGAGTTCCTGGAAGAGGTTCTATAGTTTGCACCCTTTAATGGTTTTTTTGAGGTGGCCTCAGCTGGTGTTTCATCACTCTCATATGCCGTAGCTCAAGTGAAACAGATCCATCATCACAGGCCGTATAAACAGTTTTGGGTCGAACTTATTCTATGCTCGTGAAGCGAGGCACAGAATTATCGCAATGAACAGAGGACTCGTGAGACGAGAGGTCTGTTTTCAAAAAAATCTGTAAATAACGATAATTTAGTGTTTTGTCCCCGAGAAGCGGGAGACACGAAAAACGAGAGTATATGTGAATTTATTATTATTTATATGAGAATGGTTTGCTCGTGTAATCGCTCAAACGTGCAAATATTTTATAAACTCTGACGACGGAAGATCGTCGCTGGTGAGTTATTATTTCGTGGTGATAATATCTTGTCTCGCGAACGGCAACGCGGCATATTATATACGTGAAAGCGTGGTTGTCAGAAGAGCGGCAATTATTCGCAGTTATATCATTACCTGCATCGAGACGGCCTGGCGCAATGCAGGTAGCTCTTTGCAGGTTCTTGGGCCCTACCTAAGGGTAAACGAATTCTGTGAAGAATACCGTGTCTGAGATTCAACGTCAGACGCAATGTTGGGCTTCACCCAGACACGGCTTCCTAATACCTGAAAACTTTATTACAAAAACTGAGTTTGTTCTGTACGTTAAATTCCCTCCCTCAGTTGAGAGTGGTAGTCGAGGCTCCTTGGAATGACGCGTCCTTGCCTCTTGGTCAGTGGCTCGTGTCGACTGCAAGTTCCTCGTTGAGAAGTGGTGATTCGCAGAGTGGATATTAGAATGTGTCCGTACTCGGAGAGGGTAACTGATCAACTGAATGTCGACGATAGGTGTCGAGACACATTTGTGCTCGACTTTTATACACGCGTTGGCGTATGGTTTCGCAGATTTAAGAAAATGCGATTGGCCGTGTCCCTTGAAGAGGGAGCACGGCAAATCGCGTGATTTAATTGGTCTCTCGGTGAGTGGTGGGGTCACCGAGTGTACGTAGAGACTTTCTTTGAAATTTGTATATGGACTATTGTCACCGATAAGCCTAATGCTCATCGCGCACTATGCCCTGCTGACAATAGTGTCTTGAAGTTCAGGTTGACTGTCAGGTGCCGGTACTCCGGTAAGGCGTCCCGTCACACATTATCACTTCAATTTCAAATATTTATTTGACTAAGATGTACGCTTGGAAAAAACGCATCGCTCTGTTTTTACACTATAACGTTAGGCTTGTCATCCCATTGTGTTTTATCCTGTGATGTTCGTCGTGTCTGCGTTCATTATTTATGCAACATACATCGTTACGATCAGGTATTTACCGCTGGTTTTTCTTTTTCTTGGTTTTTCGTTTTTTGTTCGGCACATATTGCCTCGATACTGATATTTTTTCTTATAAAATGATTTTAAATCTAAGTTTACTATATTCATGCTATCGATATTCTGTTTTCATCTTTTTATCTTATTTTTCATCTTATTTTTCTTCTGTTACCTTTTGTTCTCACTTGACACATATGTGGTCAATAAATTAATATTCGTTTTGAGGAGGGCCCCCACTCGGGCTGAAACGTCAACAATTTTTTGGTTGTTCTGTTGAATGACCTTCATAATCAAGATTAAAATTTTAATTCAGTATGCATAAATCCCAATGCTGAAAGATGATTCGAATCTCATCGCTGTTGTCAAAAGTTGACATGCGTATGGTTTGTGTGCATGTTTTTCTCGGTGTGCAAATGATTCGTTGAAGACGACAGGCGTTGAAATAATGAAGATTTCCTCCTCCATGGCACGGAGCAGGCAACGAAACAGCATTATCGCTGTTTCGTTTGTCAGAAATTCATTTTGCACAAGGTGTTAGCTTGAGACCCAGAGCTATCAGGAACTCCACGTTCGGACGTGTTAACGGTTCGGGATTTGATCTATGACTGACTGATCCGGCCATGCTGACTTACTAAGATAACTCTTTTTGGGTAATCTGTTATATACCATACATATCTTTCATTGTGATTTTATGTGTAGTCTCAGAGTTATAGGTTCTCTACGAAAATTAACTAGGTCTCCGTCTTGATCGACTTACCGGAGCTGTATGTGATCTATGGTCTTAGCGGTGATCGGAAGGTAAATGATGTGCGTTGGCACTTGCATAATCTTACATCTCCGCGGAACGATAGAGAAAAATTCATGAATAGTATGCACTTTGCGTTCGTTGACATAGGTACCCGTTGTAATGCTGCATTCGACTCGCAACGCATTGACCTTGAAAATAGCTACAGGAATATTCGATTAGTGAGTTGGGTCAGCTGCCAATACGCGCGGTGTCAATCCGAGAAGCTGACCAATAAAATCGTCTGGTTCAAAATTTATGATGTGGTTACGTTGGATTTTGCTGCATAACGTATTATTGTTGGGCCTTATATTGATTTCGATATCGGTATTTTTTAACGCGTTCTGACTATACTTTCCAATATCCTCAATTCCGTAGCTGGCAGTGGATATAGTGACTACCTCATCAGCTACGTATATTTTATTTTGACCGACACCAACGTTGGGAATGGAATCGTAGGTTAACAGTTTAACGCGGCCGAGGACATAATTTTTGTTGAGAGGAAGTTCGATCGGAGGAAAATATTACGCTTCGAAAATCGAAGACGTTCCCGATATCGTCAACGTTAACGAATGATCCATGACCGCAAGTGTTGGACTCACGTTATTAAATTGCTGGTTATGTGTATATAGCTCACCGCTAGAAATTTCAGACACAAGTGTCCGCTATCGAATGTATCGTTATCCTGATATCTTTTATCGTTGTACTTAACGCTACCAACACCGAGATATTTCACGAGGTCTAACTGAGGTTGAAGATGAGCGAAACTGTCGAAATATACGACATCGTTGCCGCGTTTCTCATATGCAACCCAGTGTGTCACAGGGTCATCCTTATCGTTAAGATTAACGACGGCTGTCTCGTTTCCTCACTGCCCGTTCTTGGGCATTTCATTGCGCACAAAAACATCTTGGAAGTAGGGAATTTTCATTATTTTTGCCTACTTTAGCAAAACCCAGTTGCTTAATGCTCGACGTGGTAGCTTCACACTTAGTTTTTCAAAAGATGAAGACCGAAACCCTTATTGTACGGTTTAAGGTGTGGACCTTTACCTTACGTGATCGATTCCATCCTTTTATCGTGCCGTTTGCTTTCTATCAATTTTCATTGGCCGCAGGCGTGTCATTTATAGCCTTTGCTATACCCGCAGCACTGTGACGTCCCCGGAAGAACGTCTACCATATACATATTTTTCCTATTATCATACTAAAACTGTTGCTCTCTTACCTCGAGTATACTACTATTAGCATAACACATACCTGTATCATACCTAAGGTGTAGGAATACATTATAATATCTCATAAGCGAAGAGCAAGGCAACATGGCGTACCCGGCAGAGAGCACCAGGCAGCAAGCCATATTCACAGTCGTGCTAAGAGGCCGCCATCTTGGCTCGCCCGCTCATCATATACTACACTATGAGAAATACACGCACATCGCGCTACTCAGGAATGTACACATATATATGCATACTCATAATTATCATGCCGTCTTATTACGAATGATAAAATAAACGATATAATAAACAATCGTATAAACTTACCCATAAATATAATATACTCATATTCATATTACATAAAAGGAGTACACGTCATCGACGCGCAAAAGGGAAACCTTATCCCTTCATCCGAAATACGCCTTCAGCAGGCCTACGTGACATTCCGCACGTCCAGCGCTCGACCACGTGCACTTCTTAGAAATAACCACATTTGTTAGAATAAATAAATAACTGTAACCAGAGCGGCCAGCGGGACTCGAAGCACTTAAACAAAGGTTCGTAGGCGAACCCTAACATAAACACCCGCTGAGCGTTCATCCTAGTGAAGATAAGATTTTGCATAGTTAAGATACGCTCTAGACTAAACAGCCCCGAACCTCGGTACACTAAACAGACGGAAGCAATAAATCGTCCAAGTACCGAGAAGCACTTAAGAAGAAACATCGACACGGCGATCCGATACCCGAGGAGAAACTGAGCCAAACAATTCCAGCCCAGGCCGACGGACCGACGCCAACTCAGAACAAAGGCCAAGGGTCGAGCGGGAAAAACCTGTTCTACTCGACCGCCATAAACAGGGATGAAAGCCAGACCCGCACTTAGCCAGGGACCGGTTTACAACAGGGCCATAAACCAGACAACCCTCACAGCATGACGTCAGGCCCCGAACACGTGCAAGCAGGCAGGCAGCGACAAGTCGGCGCCGGACCCCGAACACGTGCACGCAGGCAGGCAGCAACAGGTCGGACCTAACGGGACTCCGCCAACAAAGAGCCGCATTCCAAGGCTCTGACGTCACGCGCGCCTACGTGACACCGAGCGCGTCAAGGCAGGCCAGCGGCGCGCGCACCATCGCCCCGCGCATGCGCACCAGGACACTCGAGAGCTGAGACGGTCGACGCTTCGCACCCTGGACATCACTTCTCATCCGCGCTTCAAGCAGACCAGTCGAGTTCTTGTAAATCTCTACGAGTTACACAGTTAGCTTGCACGTTTAGAACTTGTACACATTCGCTAGTTCTTGTAAATCTCTACGAGTCGCACAGTTGACTTGCACGTTTAGAACTAGTACACATTCGCTATAGCTTAAGCGCTCTGTTTAACGTAAACTCTCAATATACGCGACTAGAATATTAAATATTGTACCTTTTTCGAATTATCTGTAACAATATACTAAACACAAAGATTTATTTCATCGAGTTCTCATTTCTTGAACCTAAAACTAGAGTCAGTGAATATTCCAAGGTAATTCCCTTTTACCCACATTAACATTGGTTGTTAGCGGAGACGCTGACTTAATTAAGCTTGTAAAACTAGCTTTTCCAAGTTAATTAACTCCTACCCCTTTCTATAATCGGTAGATGTCAAAGTCCAGTAAACGTCACGGTCGTAAGAATAGACATCGCGCAGGCCGACGACTACGGGCTAAGAAGCAAGCTATATTACAAGCCAGAATCAAACGTATCAACGGTCCAGTAGAGATCCTTCCGATCTATACACAACCTAGCTCTAACGAAGAATCGGGCTCTTTCTCGTCGCACGCATCCAGCCAACCCAAGGTTGACCACCCGTTCTCAACTCACGGCGTAGAACGTGAAGTCATACAGACGGTTACTAGAGTCAGCGAGGGGCTGTTATACGAGCAAATCGACATTAGGAGGAAGCTGTTCCCTGTACCAACCGTATACGACTGGGTAGAAGAGCCGGAAGTTATCGACCTGGACTCCGAACCAGAGACCATCTACCTCGACTAAAGGTAAGACGCTCATTTACGTTACCCCATATCATCCTAAACGACGAATATAATCCATAGCGGGGGCCCGGGTCCCTCAAATAAAACAGGGCTCCGTTATTGCAGTGTCGCTCCGCGTGCGTCAACGTTAAGAATTGTTTTTTTTTGTTGACTAGTGCGTCTGGGACGTCACAGGCAATAAAATTTCTGGTGGCAGCGGTGGGATTCGTTTAAAAATTGATCTTGTTAAAATCCGAATTCAACTAAAAATAATCGGTGCGAGTTATTAAAGACGAGATCCGCGAAAGTAGCAAAGACAGTGAACCGAACTTCGCAACACACGCGTAACGGGAGTAGCAAGAAAACTCACCTCAGCCGCAAAGAACGCGATCGGGACGAACGCACAAACTACGGACGGAATCGTGAAATAACGCTCGACAAATACAATAAAAGCGAATCACACGGGGACTCCACACGCTTGAGATTATTTCTATAAATAGGATAAAGATTCACACGCGAAACCAATATGCCTATCGAAACTAGAACAGGTAGCAAAAAGGAAAGCGGCGCATCAGTAGATGATAGCTTACAACTCAAATACACGGAGACCGATATAGAATTCATAAAGCAGGAGGTTTCCAATAAGGAAAAGAGGCTCCAAAAAGAGAGGGAAGCGTTAGAGGAACGTCAAGCAGAAATAGATAAGAAGTCAAAACATCTTAGCGAACAATTCAGACAACAAGAAGCTGAATTAGAGAAAAAACAGCGCGCGATTGAATCGAGTAAAGACGCGGGGTTATCCGAAGAAGTTTAAAAGAAACTTGCCAGGCTCGCCGAGCTCGAGGCGAAAGAAATCGCGAACGCAAATACAAAAACGCAGCGGCACAACCCGACCGAGGGCCCCGCGCAAGACGTACCACATCCTACACAGCCAACAAAAGGCATAGTAGAAGAAATCAAATATCCTACGCAGTTCAAAACGAGCAAGGTAGACGATCCTAAAAATCCTGCACAGCTCTCCGCGAGCGTGACAGACGTTAAAATTAGGGACACTAACGAAGCGACGGGCCGTTCGAAAATGGATGAACCGCGGTTAGGTCCTGTAGAGGACACACAGCTGTCCGAACTCCTCCGTAAGAAGGCAGAAATAGATCGGGAAGTACAACTTCTCGTAGCGCAAAATTCACGCGGCACAGATAGGGCAGTTACCCAAAGCATAGAATTAGCCACAGACGCTACATTTAGGGAACCCGGTCCAGTGTGTACGCGGAGTAAGGATGAATTAAGGTTAGAAGCAGAAATTCTGCACTTCAAAAAGAAGGCAGAAAGAAAGAAAGGCGACTTAACAAAATCCGTGGCGCCTCAAAAACCTAACCCTGTGGACAGTTACCGCCCTGATCCACTCAGCAGAGGAGCGATTGGTAGAAACGCCCTCAATTCAGAAAATGATCACATTTCAATAAAGTCAGTGGTTTCCGTCCCAACTGACGATGAAGATTTGAATTTAGAAGCAGAAGCGTTAGCTAGAGAAGCGTTGATCAGACGCATTCAAAAAGAAAACCGCGAGAAACTCAAAAATCTACGCGGAGGAATAGCAGGTCCGGACCTGGGACCTCAACAATTAGGTGAGCCAGGCGTGCCGGAAGAATTAGTCCTCGATAAGGACTTGGAAATACAATTACGCGAGCAGGAGATTTGGGAGCGCGAATTAGAATTGCAGGAGCAAGAACTCGCGTACCAGGCCGCGTTAGCAGATCCGTACCGGGAGAGAAGGAGGAAATTAGCTGAGCGCGAGGAACAGTTAAAGAAAAGGGAGCAGGCCCTGAAGGATAAGATCTCGGGAATCACCCGCCCCCAAGTTACTCAAGTCGTTAACACCGTACAGGCACCCGTTCCTCCTACTCTGCCGTTAGCGGAGCAATCCATATCGGTTAAAGACGCGTTAGCGGTAGTCCCAAAATTTGACGGGAAAAACATCACCGTAATGCAATTTAATCGGGCGTGCAAGAGGGCACTCGAGATGGTAACACCCAGCTTGGAGGGGTACCTCACGCGCCTCATCAGAAGCAAGCTCGCCGATCGAGCATACGCAGTAATCGAAGACGAGAGTTTTGCAACCCTGCAAGGACTCTTGGACAAACTCACGGAAGTATTCGCGCCCATTAGATCCGCGAATCATTACCGTGGAGAGCTTGGTCAGCTGTATAAATACGCTGATGAACACGTGCTAGATTACATAGGGAGAACCCGCGACATAAAAACGGGATTAATAGAAGCGGAACGAAGAAAGAACCGCGAACTAACCAACGCAGAGATAATCAGGTTAGATGAGGAAGTCTGCGAAGCATTTGTCGGCGGACTACCGAGCGACTGCCGGAATGCAGTATTGATCAAAGGTTACTCCAACCTGAAGACAGCCTACGAAAGGGCTATAGATGCCAGCAAGGCATTAGAATTAGATAGAGATCGGGCTAGGAGCCGCGGCGCGAGCAGGGCCGAGAGTAATAACGCAGAGCCGTGTAAACATTGCGGCCGTAGTAATCACCTAACCGATCAGTGCCGAGCGATTAGGAGACCCGCGGTAAGCAGACCCGTGGAAAATAGAGAATCGTGTACGCTGTGCGGGCGGTCGACCCACAGCACAGCAAATTGTTATAAAAACAAACCGCCGTCGAGCCAACAATCGACAGCGCGAAATACAAACGTAGTCGAATGTAGCTACTGCAAGAACATAGGACATTCATTCAACGAATGCCGTAAACATAGATACCATGAAACAATCAGCCGAAACAACTCGGGAAACGGAGCAGGGCCCTCGGGGAACACGGGCAGCCCCCGAGTAACAAGGGCCAATGCCATAGAGACAGAGGAGGTGGAAGCAGGTCCATCTGCCTCTACTTAAAAGGAAAAATACCTACAGTAAACTTAGATTCCAAAGCTACGAACGCCGACGCCCTCTCCAGAAACCCGGTCGACGATACGGATCCAGCCCCGTTGGACCCCGAACTCGCGACCATACAGACACTAGAGTTAGATACGACAGACGAGACCGACACCACAAACGAAGACATTTTCGAGCTACCTCCGGTCACGACCGAAATGACAGGAGACCTATTTACAGTAGACGAAAATTTCTCGCTGGTGCATTGCGTAGCTGAGGACCTGCATATGGGAGCCGGCATCGCAGTGCAATTCCGGGAGAAATTTGGTAGACTTGACGAACTGAAACAACAGAACGCCAAGGTAGGTGAAGTGGCTCAGCTTCAGGTGGGCAGGCGCTTCGTTTATTATCTAATAACAAAAAAACGTAGCAACGATAAGCCTACGTTGAAAAATCTAGAAAAAGCCCTGATTCAACTCAGGCGCACGTGTAAAAGAAATGCAGACTATCGTCTCGCGATGCCCAGGATAGGTTGTGGTCTTGACAAACTGTCCTGGAAGACCGTAATAAAACTAATCAACAAGGTGTTCAAACAACCTTTCAAGATACATATATACGCTTTGCCTCCACCCAACGTTGAGACCACTGAGCCAACCTCGACAGACAATCGGGAAAGTTCACCTCTGGGACAGTTCGGAAACGAGCCGCCCCAATATCAGAGCACGGGTTTAGACCCTATAGTAGAAACGATGGAGCAGGAGAATGGGGGGGACACCAGTAGAATTTCCCTTCCGGAAGCGTCAACGAGTTTAGATCGCAGGGACAAAGCCTTTGACGTAATAGGCCAGGACACCCCTGTAGAAAATCAAGCAACCGATGCTGATGAAGACTCAGATTCAGGTCCTGAGCACGGTAACGAGCATGAATGCGTCGACAGCGACGTAAGCGACTCCGACGAAATCATAGAACCAGGTTCGCAGCCCTACGAGCTCGCTGCAGACCCCGAATTAAAGATCACTAGGAGTAAGGAGAACTTATCAATTCATAAAGGGAACATGGTCTGCTTCGTCTCGCAGCAGGGTGAACCTATAGACCGCGGAGCGCACGATTTATTCAGTAAATTCAAGATACCAAAATTAGAGGATTTAGCACTAGGAAGAGCTAGGCTAATACAAAAGGACAATAGAAACATTATATGTTTGCCAATCAAAGAATCAACAAAAAGGCACCTCGACAGAGAAATATTTAAAGAAGCTCTGGCATCTCTGTTAGACGTAATTATGGAAATAGAGTTAGCAGAAATAGCACTAGCCAGAACAGCATTCATAGATAATATTTCGTGGAAGGAAATTTTAAATAGGATAAAAATCGCACTCAGCGATTGTCCTTGCACGCTGACTATTTACGAAGACTTAATTCAAACTCCGGCGGAGGAGCTTAGGGCCGGAATTATTCAAGAAAATCATGAATCTGCGTTAGGGGGTCACAAGGGCGTGACCAAAACTTACCGTAGAATTAGACAAAAGTACGCATGGCCGAATATGAAACGCCAGGTACAAGATTATATAGGCAGGTGTTGGCAGTGCGCCACTAGGAAGCTCACGCGAGTAAAGCATAAGCAACCAATGGTAATAACAGATACTCCTGACGCTGCCTTTGAGAAAATCTCCATGGAC
This sequence comes from Neodiprion lecontei, assembly GCF_021901455.1. Lineage (NCBI taxonomy): Eukaryota > Metazoa > Arthropoda > Insecta > Hymenoptera > Diprionidae > Neodiprion > Neodiprion lecontei. The sequence goes on from NC_060261.1 coordinate 21,833,707, forward strand.
GTTGTGGGCCCTCTGCCCATTACAGAACGAGGAAATAGTCATATTTTAACAATCCAAGACCTCCTCACCAAATACTCGCTAGCAATCCCGTTGAAAGAAACCGACTCGGTGGCAATCGCTGATGGCTTGGTAAAAAACTTCATTTGTATTTACGGCGCACCCCGTCATATCCTCACGGATCAGGGCGCCAATTTAACTAGCTCACTGATGAAGGCGATCACAAAGCGATTTAGAATAACACAAAACAGGACCACAGCTTTCCACCCGCAGTCAAATGGTTCGATTGAAAGGTCACACCACGTTCTAATAGAATACTTGAAACAGTTCGTTACAGACAAGAACGATTGGGACGAGTGGCTAGAGCTAGCAATGTTTTCATATAATACCAGTACTCATGAAAGCACAAGGTTTTCACCGTACGAATTAGTGTTCGGCCGAGAGGCAAGAGTGCCCTCGAGCTACGCAGCAATAGAAACCATATCAGATAGGACGTACGAAGGCTACTTGTTAGATTTATGTAAAAATCTCCATGAAATACAGACTCTCGCAGCAGAGAATTTAACTCAAGCAAAACACAAGTATAAACGTTACTATGATAATAAAATCAAATTGCTACAATTAAAACCAGGAGATCTGGTGTTCCTCCTAAAGGAGCCCAGAAAGAACAAATTCGCTGACCATTATACTGGTCCGCACGAAGTAATAGAAGTTCTTCCCAATAATAATGTAAAAATTCTTGTTGAAAATAGAACTAGGGTGGTCCACCTGGACAAACTAAAAAAGGCAAAGGCATAATCGCACCTATCCTTTATTATTCTGTCCACAGGAATCACTAGAAAGTAAGAACACAATAATATAATGAAGCTCCCGGCTAATGAGGAAGACGATCATCTCGAAGTAGTTTTCATTGAAAAGCCGCAGACACTACCATACCCAGTCACAAACATTAAAATCATAATGTACAAGGTTACAATAACACTATATTTCAAGGCCAATGAAGCTTTCAAGTCATTACTTAGGGAAATGATAAAAATAACAGATTTGGGTGAAGGCGACTACAGAACGTATTATAAAAGAATTCGCAGCCAAAGAGGCATAGTAGATCAAGTATTAGATGTGTTTTTCGCCCGCCCGGACGAAACCCACATATCAGTGCTATTTCACCCAGACCTGAACGAAGCGTACACATACGTAGGTAAAGGCATGGACGGCGAAGTGTCCAAGTACACCGTCTCCGGCCCAATTGTTAACTATGTAGGCAGTCAGATGTTCAAAGACGCCGTATAATTTTGTACACTAAGCAGATTTAAGAATAGACGTCAGAATTTATAGGTACTATGACATACGTTACAGGGTCAATGCAAACCCCAGCCATGAGGTCCGTCCTCGTACTCCTCACTACCATTTGTTGGTTGAAGGGGGCCCATGCATTAATCGGGTATGACTGTGGCGGAGCTGCCCTTAACGTAACAACTATAAATCTACTAGACATCGACCAATGTGATTTGGAACACGACAAGACACAAAACGAACGAACGTTTATACAATTGCTCCAACTCACGGAATACAAACAGGCGCAAGTCTTACAATGCAAAGTGGAGATCGACAGAACAGTTTACCGATGCGGACAATTTTCACACAACTCGGTGACCGACGGTGGAAGAAAGGCTTACCTTCCAAGAATCTCAAGGGAAGCATGTGAGACGCTACATCGCACAGGTACGCTAACCCTCGGGTCACAGACGCATTTGGTCGAGATCCCAACAAACGTAACGACGCTACGCGACGCCACCTTGGCCGGCAGCCTTACCTCTGACGGAACCTGCCAAGGGCAATATTACAATGACGGTTATGGACAGTGGGAAAGCGCTGTCGTGCAGGCAGTAATCAAGATTTCGGTCTACTCGTACACGGCGAACGTCAAGATCTCCAACAATCAAATTTTGCTGAAGAGTGGAACAACCTGCCCTTTTGGAGACGGGCAGTGCATCGACGATGAGGGTGGCCATACCTACTGGACAACAACGCCCCTCGACGAATGTAAATTTGACAAATACGACGTACTATACACGGGATACGCAGACCGAACGAACGCGACGGACTCTCCAACCGTTTACTCGCTACAGACGGGTGACACAACCTTTGCGCTAATGGAAAGGTCCAGAGCCACCATTTGCGGCTATAAGATCATAAACACAGAGCACCCCCGTCTATTTATCTTTGAGACCAATCCAACGGAAGTCTTCAAACAACGATCAAGATTAGCAGTATCAAACATCGACATCTTTTCATACATCAATTCAAAATTCATTTATGTAGAAAAACACATCAGAACGCAGACCACCAACCTATACAGGGACGTGATCGAGCAGAAATGTAAATTAGAACAACAGGTGCTGAAAAATGCATTAAATCTCGCTGAATTATCACCTGACAGTTTTGCCTTTAACCTAATGAAGGGCCCCGGCTATTTTGCAACAATAGCCGGCGAAGTAATCTATATCATGAAATGCATCCCAGTAGAAGTGGAATTCCGCAAGACGGCAGAATGTTACAATGATCTTCCTGTGAATCACCAAAATGAGAGCATGTTCCTGCGACCCAAATCGAGGATTCTCGTGAAGACCGGAACCAGGAGGAGCTGCAACGAGGTCGTGCCGCCAATGTTTAAGGTAGAAGAGACGTGGTACAAGTTCACACCTAGGGCATCCGAAGCCAAGGTACCGCAGAAACTCAAGCCCTTGACAAACATGAATTGGAAATATAGTAATCCTGGACCCCTGGGATCAAGCGGAATTTACACTGAGGAGGAATTGCAAGAATTACGGGAACACATCATGTTTCCGGCAGAAAAACCTGCACTACTCGACACCATATCCAGAGGCGCCCGAGGCGAGACCATCGGGACGGGAACAATCAATATGTATAACTTGTTAGACGAAAAGACTCTAACGCGAATAGCAGAGTCAACGGCAAAAAGACTATTTACTGGATTCACCACCTTCGGGAGTGTTGTCGGAGGAATATGGGGGATCTGGGCCGTATGGGCACTGCTGAAATTCTTAATCGACACATGCATACATGGTTACACGCTCCACACAGCATATGGATGCAGTTACCACTTGATAGCCTCACTGTGGGACTCGGTGACGCATCTGTTAATGCACCTACGAGGACAAAAGACCGATCAACCAATGACGACTGACGCCCAGGAGCAGACGGAACCACTGAATAAAATAATTTACCACGTTCCGTCACAGTCAATTCACTTTCCAGAAAATCTAGACTTAAATTCTGACATAGAGTTGAAGAAGCTCGAGGAAAGAGCACAACAGAGAGCAAAAGATCTTAACTTGGTCTAATAACGCCGCTAAGATCTTTTACGGAAATAAAACTTATTTCCTTCAAATAAGGAGGGGGGTGTGACGTCCCCGGAAGAACGTCTACCATATACATATTTTTCCTATTATCATACTAAAACTGTTGCTCTCTTACCTCGAGTATACTACTATTAGCATAACACATACCTGTATCATACCTAAGGTGTAGGAATACATTATAATATCTCATAAGCGAAGAGCAAGGCAACATGGCGTACCCGGCAGAGAGCACCAGGCAGCAAGCCATATTCACAGTCGTGCTAAGAGGCCGCCATCTTGGCTCGCCCGCTCATCATATACTACACTATGAGAAATACACGCACATCGCGCTACTCAGGAATGTACACATATATATGCATACTCATAATTATCATGCCGTCTTATTACGAATGATAAAATAAACGATATAATAAACAATCGTATAAACTTACCCATAAATATAATATACTCATATTCATATTACATAAAAGGAGTACACGTCATCGACGCGCAAAAGGGAAACCTTATCCCTTCATCCGAAATACGCCTTCAGCAGGCCTACGTGACATTCCGCACGTCCAGCGCTCGACCACGTGCACTTCTTAGAAATAACCACATTTGTTAGAATAAATAAATAACTGTAACCAGAGCGGCCAGCGGGACTCGAAGCACTTAAACAAAGGTTCGTAGGCGAACCCTAACATAAACACCCGCTGAGCGTTCATCCTAGTGAAGATAAGATTTTGCATAGTTAAGATACGCTCTAGACTAAACAGCCCCGAACCTCGGTACACTAAACAGACGGAAGCAATAAATCGTCCAAGTACCGAGAAGCACTTAAGAAGAAACATCGACACGGCGATCCGATACCCGAGGAGAAACTGAGCCAAACAATTCCAGCCCAGGCCGACGGACCGACGCCAACTCAGAACAAAGGCCAAGGGTCGAGCGGGAAAAACCTGTTCTACTCGACCGCCATAAACAGGGATGAAAGCCAGACCCGCACTTAGCCAGGGACCGGTTTACAACAGGGCCATAAACCAGACAACCCTCACAGCATGACGTCAGGCCCCGAACACGTGCAAGCAGGCAGGCAGCGACAAGTCGGCGCCGGACCCCGAACACGTGCACGCAGGCAGGCAGCAACAGGTCGGACCTAACGGGACTCCGCCAACAAAGAGCCGCATTCCAAGGCTCTGACGTCACGCGCGCCTACGTGACACCGAGCGCGTCAAGGCAGGCCAGCGGCGCGCGCACCATCGCCCCGCGCATGCGCACCAGGACACTCGAGAGCTGAGACGGTCGACGCTTCGCACCCTGGACATCACTTCTCATCCGCGCTTCAAGCAGACCAGTCGAGTTCTTGTAAATCTCTACGAGTTACACAGTTAGCTTGCACGTTTAGAACTTGTACACATTCGCTAGTTCTTGTAAATCTCTACGAGTCGCACAGTTGACTTGCACGTTTAGAACTAGTACACATTCGCTATAGCTTAAGCGCTCTGTTTAACGTAAACTCTCAATATACGCGACTAGAATATTAAATATTGTACCTTTTTCGAATTATCTGTAACAATATACTAAACACAAAGATTTATTTCATCGAGTTCTCATTTCTTGAACCTAAAACTAGAGTCAGTGAATATTCCAAGGTAATTCCCTTTTACCCACATTAACATTGGTTGTTAGCGGAGACGCTGACTTAATTAAGCTTGTAAAACTAGCTTTTCCAAGTTAATTAACTCCTACCCCTTTCTATAATCGGTAGATGTCAAAGTCCAGTAAACGTCACGGTCGTAAGAATAGACATCGCGCAGGCCGACGACTACGGGCTAAGAAGCAAGCTATATTACAAGCCAGAATCAAACGTATCAACGGTCCAGTAGAGATCCTTCCGATCTATACACAACCTAGCTCTAACGAAGAATCGGGCTCTTTCTCGTCGCACGCATCCAGCCAACCCAAGGTTGACCACCCGTTCTCAACTCACGGCGTAGAACGTGAAGTCATACAGACGGTTACTAGAGTCAGCGAGGGGCTGTTATACGAGCAAATCGACATTAGGAGGAAGCTGTTCCCTGTACCAACCGTATACGACTGGGTAGAAGAGCCGGAAGTTATCGACCTGGACTCCGAACCAGAGACCATCTACCTCGACTAAAGGTAAGACGCTCATTTACGTTACCCCATATCATCCTAAACGACGAATATAATCCATAGCGGGGGCCCGGGTCCCTCAAATAAAACAGGGCTCCGTTATTGCAGTGTCGCTCCGCGTGCGTCAACGTTAAGAATTGTTTTTTTTTGTTGACTAGTGCGTCTGGGACGTCACAGCACCTCCCGCTAACACACCCGTAGCGTTGAGATCAGTAAAAGTAGGTATGAAGAAAGGTAGATTCCCGCCAACTTTTGAGGGTACCGGTAGGGCACATGGTGATCGGACGTTATGTTTACTGCCTGCTTTTTTCACAGCTTCTGGAGCACCTTTGAGTATAGACTCAACGCTTGTTTTCACATCGTGGTTCAGAATCATAGACTGTTTTGCCGCACGTACGATTTTGTTCCAGGAAACGTTCTTTGGATTTTGACACACCATGCCTAACTTTGTTTTTACCTTTATCGTGTTAGCTACAGCCCAAGCAGTTGCTTTTTACCTAATTTTGCGTGCTTTGCGATAACCCGCTCCAGACTTTTTCGGTTGTCATTTTATCCGCGGCGCTTCTAGCTTCAAGGTTCTCGCGATATTCCGGATACGCTATATCGTGTCCCTTGCACGTTGCGTCGAGAGGATTGATACCGGAATCGTCTCTTGCGAGTCTTTTCGTCAACCTCGTACCAGGTCCGCAGTATTGGTAACCGAGAAAATGCAACTTGATCAGTTTGTTGATAATGTTATTCACCAAATCCTTCCCACCTTATCGCTTTTTTGAGGTTCGCTCACGATCGCATGTATGCGCAATCATGTCCACTCTGTGACCGAGGGAAAGTTTTTATAAACGATGCATTCATAGAAAATACAGCCAGTCACGTCCGAGATGAGGTTCGAAACATAATCGACTAAGTTGCCTGTGGTGAATTTCGACAAATTTACGCAGCAAACTACAAAACGGAAAAAACACCATGGTAAATTGTTACCGAGTACTGTACGTGCGGTATTCTGCGAATCATCCAACTGTGGTAAAACCAACGCATTATTTGCGCTGAAACCGCATCCAAACAGTTTGAGGTTCGAAAACCTCTACGTTACTATAAATCTCTTAATCAACCGAAATACAAGTTTCTGAGTCAAGTGCTCGTAAGTGTCGACGGTGTTGAGTACTTTCCCTTCAACGAACATGAGCACGTCATTGCACCGAAGGAGACGCAACCACACTCAATCATGATATCCGATGGCGTAGTGCGCGAGAAGCAGGACAACATACGCTCTCACTTCTGCATGGGTTTTCATAGGTTCTGTATGGGAGCATCTCGTGCACGACAATGCCAACTTGCTGGTCTCATTTGAATGAGATGAGATAAACCTGAGACATGTATACAACGATCACGTGAACACCGATATGTCGTACACACAGTTCGATGACTTGTGTATTGCATGCTGAAACGGTGATACATATGGGTTCGTAGTGATCGACATGATAGCGAGATCAGTATGTATGTGTATGTATGTAATATTTATTGTTCCCCTTGGGGTTACAAAGACTCCCATTTTCCTCTCCCTTTACAACGGTTTTACATGTTTTCTTAACCTATTCTTATTCTCTTCTTACATCGTACCTTATCGTTATTTATTCTCTGATTGCCTGTGCCCTGTGCCGTTGCCTTGCCATTCCCTTACTTTCCCTCTTATCCTTTCCTCATTCTTTATCCTTATCTTCACTTAACCTTATCCTATCTTACCTTATTCTATTCCCTATTCGTCCTCATCCTGCTTGACTTCCGTTTCCCATTCATCTCTCACTCTTTCATTCTCTCGTACATCCCTGATCCTTTCCAGTTCTCTAATCCAGACTTCTCCCGCCCCCTCCTCACCTAACATCTCCCTCACCACCTCCTGCCAGCTTTCCCCCCTTTTATCCTAGCCCGCGCACCTTTCCCATACGTGCTCCCATGTTTCCTCCTCCCCCCCCCGCACACCCTACACCTTCTCTTTTCCTCTTCTTCCCAGTACCTTGCCTCCTTCATCTCGCTTCTTAATCTGAATCTCACCCTTGTTCACCTGCTTTCCCCCCAGCCCTTTCCCAGATAGCCTGGTAAACCTTCTCCTTTCACTAACCTGTACCATCTGTTGTATCTCAATCCCCCTGTTTTCTCCCACCTCTCTTTTCTCTGTTCTTCCCTCTCTCTCTCCTCTATTTCCCTAAAATCCACCACTCCCCTCTCCCTTCTCGCGACTACCTCTCTACTCTCTTCTCCCCTTTCCGCAAAGAACCTTTCCCATTCTCTTTCCCATCTCGACCCCTGCCTCCTAACTTCTACCTTTTCCCTCATCTCTTCACAGCATCTCCTAGCTAATTCGCTACCCTCCCCTCTCTACATCTTCCTTTTAAAATTCCATGCGCTTCTTCCTGCCCTAATCCCTAGCTTCACCCTCTGTTGCTCCTCCCTTACTAAATATCCCGGTGCTCGCCCATCCACTCCTAACGTCCATCTCAAAAATCTATCCTGTACCGCCTCAACCGCCCTCCACTCTCTCCACCCCCATTTCTCCGATGCATACTCTATTACCGTCCATACTAGCCTGTCAAATAACCAAATCCGTTTTTCCCAATCCCTCCCAAACCTTCTTCTTTCTATCCCCCATACCTGCCTCATTACTACCCCTGCCTTCCGTACTCTCTCTTTCACGTGTGCTTCCTGTCCCCCGTTACACTTCATCATACCCTAAGTAGCTAAACTCTTTAACCTCCTCTATCTTTTCCCTTTTTATCTCGAATCCATTTCTTTCTTTCTGTCACCTCCTTTCCTAAATCTCATAATCCTTGATTTCCCTACATTTACCGTCAGCCTTTTCCTATCTATATACTTTTCTAACTTCACAATCATTACCTCCATCTCCTCTTCACGCTCCGCTAGTAGCACTATATCATCAGCATACACCAACGTCCATACCCTGCCGCCAGTCAACTTCGACCCCCCCCCCCCCCCCAACCATTCTCCCTCTCCCCATTTCCTCTTCTAAATCCGCCAGCAGCAGGTTGACTAGGTGTGGACTGAGCGGGCACCCCTGCCTTACCCCCCTCGCCGTCGAGAACGCCGCTCCTACCTTTCCGCCGATCCTCACCCGACTCTTTGTTTCTTTGTAAATTTCCTCTACCCTTACCCTTAGCCCTTCCCTCACCCCTCTCTCTTCCATAGTCTCCCACATCACCTTTCTGTCCACCGAATCGAACGCCGCCTTCAAGTCCACAAAGAACGTCACCATCTTTCCTTTATCCCTTCCCACCTGTGTATTGATTAAATAGTTCAGCACATACAAGTTGTCAATTGTGCCCATTCCATTCCTGAAGCCAGTTTGATTATGCGGTATCATCTCCTTCTCCACTACCTCTCTTTCTAACCTTTCCGCTAGTGCCATCGCATACACCTTATACAATGTTGGCATCAACGTCACCCCCCATACTCTTCTACCCTTTTCCCCTCCCCCTTCTTCATTATTGGCGCTATCAACCCCTCTCTTCAATCCTCCAGCCAGCCCTCCCCCACCCAAACTCTATTACATGTCTTCCATACCCACTGCTCCATCTCTTCCCCCCCCATACCACCATACCTCAGTAACTATTCCATCCCCCCCTGGTGCCTTTCCATCCCTCAGCTTTCCTATCACCTTGCTGATCTCTTTCCTCTGCACCTCCCTTTCCCCATCCCCCTTCCTATTTGCTGTCCCCCCGCCTTCTGTTACCTTGTTCTCCACTCCGCCTAATAATCCCATGAAATACTCCTTCCACTCCTGCTCGCCTATTTCCTCATTCACCCTCTTTCACTTCTTTCTTTCCCTGTCAACTATCTCCCATACCTTGCTTTCTGTCCTTGCTTCCGCTGCTTCTTTTATGAATCCCTCATTTCTTTCCTTTTTTCCCTCCTCGCATAGCCTATTATATTCCCTTCTTTCCTTTTTATACGCTTATCCTTTCCCCTCCCCCTTTCTCCAGTTCTCTAGACTCTGCCCAACTTCCACTTTCTTTCGCCTACATTTCACACCCCACTAACATTTTTTCACTTTACTTCCCCCCCCTCCTACTTCTGAAACTCTTCTAAACTCCCCTATTCTTTTCGATAGAGAGATCAGTAATGGTCGGAATAGAATGGGATTTGAGATTTTCATAAACTCGACAATAGCATAAAATACACTATCATCAACGGTAATAAAACTGTAGCTTTCCAGAGCTAATTGCTTCAACGTCCAGGAAATTCGTAAGGAAAAAGAAGACTTGCGTCATATTGCTCAAGCGAATGATGCAATTCGTCGTCAGCATAGAATTATCAAGACGGGAAAAGAGTCGCCGTAGGAAACAATGACGGATGTCTTTAGACCTCTTTCAACTCCGCTGCAGGAATTAGTCAATGTTTTTCAAGGCACGAAACCTATCAAGGAAGAGGCGAAGACGAAAATCAGGTCTGAAACGAAGGATGAGCCGAAGAGCGAAATGGAATCCGAAGCAGAATATTCTTTTGCAACTGCAGAAGAAGAGGATCAAACTATCACAGAGTCGTAAGATCAAAAATGGAATATCTTGAGATGCTCAACAATAAACAAAGAGAGCACGAGTTGGGTTTCGTGAACAGGGTACGGAGCCTCTCTACTGCCGGGCTGATGGTCGGTGACTAATCGATAAGCTTCGAGCGCAATTCCGTTCATATAGGTGGTACGCTTTATCCGAAAATTCAGGGACTGCTCGAGCTGCTGTTTGAAAAAATGTACAACAGCGCTCGCGTTACCAGCAGGGACAAGGAGAATGACAGAAATATCCTTTTCGCTAGAAATGCTCACAGAAAATACTATAGCGCCACCAAGCCTTTCCGAAACGCTCAGAGGGCCAGATTCGAGCCTTTAATTGCAGAGCTGCTCAATATTTCTACATTAGTCAAAGCCGTATTCCCCTAGTAAAAGATGTCGAAGCGTATGGGCAAAGGTGTTTTGCTACCTCAGGCTTGGGTTACTCGATAAGGTGTTGAAACAGATTATATTTTCTGAAACGACGCTAAGGAGTTGGTGCAACGTCTTCGTTTGCTTATAGCCGCTCAAGCAGCTGGGAATACAAATTACAACGATGAATTATGTCGATTCTCGAAGAATTATGGGAAGCCGGAATTATTTATCAGCCATCTCTCGTCGTTGATGTGTTCAGACGTCAGCTGAATGAAAATACAGCTGCGAGCACTCGCGGGCCTCCGGGTGCTGCCTTTCAAATAACAGCGAACGGATATTTTGATATACAGAACCGAAGACTGTGCAACGTTGCAGATTACGCAGAGCCAAACAATGCTGTAACTTTAAAAATCTTGAGTGAAAAATTCGACCTTCTGCAGAAACAAATTAACAACCTCGATCAAATAATCAAAGCTTCGAGATCCCCACAGGCAAAGCCTTGGATACCTTCTACGAAGATTTTAGAGCAGGCAGAGACCTGTCAATTCGAAAAGCTGAAATCATTTCCAAATTAGGCACCAGACTAAGAGCATTGGAATATGACCGAAAGAAAGCTAGCGCTGGTGCATAACCTGCATAAGCCTGCATGCCGGAATTGCCCGCGTCGACGTGTAGACGTGCGCGGCGTCGACGAGACCTGGCAGGTAGATCTTGTTCATATGACGTCGTACGCTCGAAAAAACAAAGGCTACAAGTATATGCTCACAGTCACTAATATTTGTTGAAAGTATGCGTGGCTGTACCGATACAGAGCAAGTACGGGGATGATGTTACAAAGGCGACAGAATCTATGTTAGTTCAAGGACGGATACCAAAAAAATTATACGTGGACAAAGACACGGAATTCTACAACTCAAAATTTGAATCTCTTATGAAACGCTATGGGATCAAACTTTACTCCACGTACAGTAATTTGAAGGCGCAGATCTGTGTACTCTTTAATCGTACGTTGAAAAGTGAAATGTGGAAACAGTTGAGTACGCAAGGAAGCTACAAGTGGCTGGACATCTTATCTGATTTGGTATCAGCTTACAACAACACAAAACACCGAACCATACAAATGAAACCGTTGAGAATGAAAGAAAATTATTACATAAGGCGTCCGGAGGGCTTCGAGCGATACTTAACATATCGGTGTTACGCCCCGACGTACCGCCTTGGTGTACCTTTTTTAAAATTCCATTCCAATTTATTTCTTCAATTTCTTCAATGCACAGATATTATTTCATCAAAATCTCATATTCCAATAACGGCGAGTTCCACCCCTCCTGACAAAAGTCAGGTAGAGACCAACAATGATCCCTAGTATAAGTTTCGACTTTTTTTTATTTAACTGGTACCATGAAATGAGATGAGGGACTGCTGGATTAGCATCGGTAGCGCTCAGCCTGAAAACATCCCTCTTTTTAAGTTAAAACTACAACCAATAACTAGGATAAACCACTACAAAAGGGTGAACACAACATCTACACATTATAGTCCTCCGTATACACAGTGCTTGAAGAGGAGAAACTTCTTATTTACAAATAAGCCGGGCACAGGAAAACAAATTCGAACTCACTGGTGATGAGAGAAATTAACGACAACAGAGTCAGGGCGGCTGGGTGGTCTAGTGGAGTATGGCTCCGGTCAAGCATCTCTAGACGCCAGGTTCGATTTCTGGCTCCGTCGTTAATTTTTCGAAATCACCAATTTTTCGAATTTATATTCTTTCAACAATATTCTTCTCGTAGAAAAATGATTTGCACATCCGCATATCATTCATTAGACGGCAATGCTTGTCTTACGTGGCTTCTCATCGGAAGCAAGGATTCAGAAGGGTAAACACAACATCTACACATTATAGTCCTCCTTATGCACAGTGCTTGAAGAGAAGAAACTTTTTATTCACAGATGAACCACTACTTTTGGAACCACCAAATTAAAATAGCATACTTATTAGGATGTATGAATGAATGTGTGAATATTGTATGTAAATATCTCTTGTTCATATTTTTAATGTGTCACCGACGAGATTGAGAATCGTCGGAACACCGTCGAAGAGCGTGAAGTAACGCTGACCGTGTGGATTCGGGTACCGGGAGGTCGCCCTCGCACCTCGTTGGTTAATTACCGTTGTAACTTATTACAACTGTAGCTCCTTGGACCCTCAGGCCCAAGAATACGCGTCTTTCGTCTGTCAAGTCGCGAGGTGCGTGAACGTCAACCCGTATTAGCCCTTCTTGAGTAATAGTAGCGTTCGGAAAATCTTAGTTGTGACCGGCCTAAAGTCTCTTGCTAATTTGTCGAAATTCGAGCGTTCATATTATCCTATGACTTGAAAAGACTCACTATCTTCTACGTTCCATCTTTCCTGTTCTTTACTAAATCTAATTATTTCGAGAATAGACATTTTTATGATATTCCATTTTCTATAATTGAATCAAGTTCGGTCCACATTCAATCGGATCTGGTAATATTAAGTGCTTATAATAATAAGCAGTTACATTATCACTTTCAAATAATAATCGTTAGAACACCTTCCAATATACATATATCAAAACCGCGAGTGAATCAAATTGACATTTTCAACCATAGCTTTCGATAGTAGAGTATTATTCTGAATTTACAAAGACTAAGTGCTCAACGTTAACATCGTTCGGAATCATCAACCCTTCCGATCTCGAGGTGAGGTCCTGATCCAGAAATTCTACTGACGCAGACCGACACGATCCGATGGCTCGCAATCTCGCTGTATTACATCTAAAGATGAGTCACTCCGAGTGCTAATCTCCAACATTGAACGAATTCTAATGTTTTCACCTGTCTAATCAAAATTTAATATCATAATATCCAGTCAAAAGTAACACAAGAGTTGGTGGCTAGCTTCACTACCCCAATTAGATCAAACATATTGTTTCCAAGATTTAAGCACAACTTGATATGACAGCAGCAAGAATTGGTGTCCAGCTGTAGACAATTCCCTTGGGAATTTAGAGAGTTATTCTCCGGTTTTCAGTTCAGCCCCACTTTAAATTTGATTTAAGATAATCTAAAAAGAGAGATACAATAATCACGACCAGCTAGTTATAACTACCGTTCAGGATAGATGTTCTTGGTATCAAACAATAAAATCATTTAGGATAGAATAACACACGATTCGCTAAAACACGTAAACGGTCAAATTTAGTGATTCTGCAGCTTCTCTGCATTTGAATATAAATTCGTCCGTCGGCGTGGATCGTTATATGAACTCAAACGCTTTATAAATTGTTACTTTCGGCTTTTATGTCATTATCACCATTCATTGTTATCAGACATTTCAATCACCAAATTATACAGAATATACTTCATCTTTCACCAGTTAAATTATTTCAAAATATTTATCTTGAATGACAACCTTTTCCCATTTGTATTATAATAAATTAGCCCCAATCATTTGACCAAACCTCACAGACCTGTACAGAGCTATAGCAACACGATCCTACAAATTACCGGCTTACCGAAAAGTAGGTCTTTCTTAGTTTTAATATTATTCATTGTCGTTACGTGGGAGCATCTTTGATTATTTAATAATCATCAACTACCACCGCTCAGTACACTCTCACCCCCACGTAACACCGGTAAACTTCAAAACTGGTGACAGAGATCGAATCAGCAAATTCAAAAATATCTACGAGAATGGTTACACTCGCAATTGGACGACAGAGATATTTACGATAAGCCAAGTGGACAATACCCATCCTGTGACGTACAAGCTCAAAGATCATTGAAATCAACCCATCACTGGCGGTTTCTACAAACAAGAGCCCCTCAGGGTTGAACATCCGGACATCTATCTCGTGGAGACGGTTCTCAAGAAGCATGGAAAAAAATCATCTGTAAAATGGTTAGGTTTTGACAGTACATACAGTAGTTGGAGAAATGAATCTGATATGTAACATTATAAATTAAATGGATGATATTTTTGTGTAATAAGAATGTCTTTATTCTACACCCTATAAATTGAATATGCGTTGGGATTCGACGCTATACATGTGGGGCATTACACGCCGAATCAACCACTTTTAAATCCGACCCCTTTCAATTTGGCTGAAAGTTTGTTATCCTTCTCTACTCTATGAAAACAGTTTTTCGGAATTTTTTCAAATTCTTCTATCAGATCCCAAAAAAGTTATGAATGTTTGAAAATATGGCTTTTTTTTCAATAGTCATGACTTTCCCAAAATTTGAAGTATCGGGCCGTTTTTTTTTTTTGCAAATTTTTGTTTTTTGATGTCCTTTTTGCAAAAAAATACGAAAAAATTACTCAAACCTATTGTTACGTCCGGCATATCGCCACACGTCTCCCTCATCTTGCCACCCTCCCATGATCCTTGCAGTATCCTTATCATTTCATTCCTACCCTCCTATTTCCATTCTGGCTCACGCCACTCACTTTTTGCCGACTCTGCTACTTGTATTCCCCACCACTTTGCACACCTTACGTCTAATCCTCTTCACCTCAGGCACTCCAATTCCAATGTTTGACACGAACAAGTCTTTTTTTCCAACACTCAACAACCTCACGTATAACTTTACTCATTAATTATGAACTACACCCTCTGCTCGAAACTACTCCACAAATTATCCAACCAAATATATAGTTCATACCTCAAACGCCCAAATGTTATTCAACCATGATTCAAGTTTCTGTTGTCTCCGGATGTAAAGGCCAAGGCGAACCAGTTTGTTCCTCACCGCTCGGGAAAAAACGACGTCCACGGACGTAATATTGGTGGCCAGCGGTGGTCTTCGCTTTCTGGAACCTAGGTCGCCGTAATCAAATTGTAAGGGACATATTACCCGGTCACGAGATTTTCAGGTCACGCTAAATAAAGTTTTGAAAGTCGATCATTACCCGTTGCCTCGGGTCGAAGAAGTGTTAGACGTGTTGAGAGGGGGGAGAATATTCACGAAGCTGGATTCATCTGAGGCATACCAACAGTTGCCGTTAACCGAGAGGGCAAAAAATTAGTGGTGATAAGCACTCACTTGTGTCTGTTTCAATTTAATCGTTTGCCGTTTGGAGTGTCCACCCGACCGGGTTCTTTTCAAAGGGTGATGGCATCTCTATTGTTAAGAATACCAGGGGTAATCGTCTTCATTCATGATATTTCGAACGCCGCGTCGGAAGGAAAAAAACACCTAGATTGGGTACGAGAGGCGGTTAAGCGATGCCGGATTGCGGTTAAAGTATGAAAAATGTGAATTTGCGCAACAGGAAACCGAGTATTTAGGATTTCGAGTGAATGATAAAGGAATCCATCCCTCAGGAAACAAAATAGATAGTGTAAAAAATGTGCCAGCACCAAAAAAATGTTTCAGAAGTGAAAAGTTTTTTGGGCTCGATTAATTATTACGCACGGTTCATTAAGAACATAACAGATAAACTTTACCCATTATACGAACGTTGAAAAAAAAAGATTTCAAATGGACGGATGAATGTAATCGAAGCTTCACTTAGATTAAAAAAGAATTGTCAAGTGAACTTACGCTGGCACATTTTGATCCAAAAAAAACGATAGTGGTTACATGTGACGCATCGCCGTATGGAATTAGCGCAGTATTATCACATCCGGAAGAGGACAAATATGATAGGCTGATCTGTTTTGCGAGTTGGACGTTGACAGTGAGCGAAAAGAGATACGCGCATCATGACAAAAAGGGCTTATCGATAGTATTCGAAATTCGTAAGTTCTATCAATATTTATATAGAAACCAGTTTACTATCCAAACGAACAGCACCACGTTGTCAAGTATATTTCACCCTGATAAATCGATCCCTGAGATCTCAATAGCACGTTTGCAGCGTTGGGCTATATTCTTGTCGGTTTTTAAGTATAATATCAAACACATTCAAGGAAGAGAGAATTATACTGGCTGGCTCAGTAGACTACCAATTGAACATCTGCAAAAATTGGAAAAAAAATTTCAAATACTCCAAGATATCGATTATACGTTCATGAATAGTATAAAAGAATCCGATTTTGCCTCGCTCGACTGAAGCATGGTACGGAAAGCTACGCGTGAAGAAGTTGTATTGTGCCAGATAATAAGATATTGGATGGACGGATGGCCAGAAGCCAACCTGAAAATGGAGGGGATGCAGAGCTTTTGGGAGAAACGCGACGCGCTCTCAGTTAAAAGCAATTGCGTATTGTGGGTGTACCGTGTAGTGATCCCCAGCCAGCTGAGATCGCTAGTGCTAAAGGAACTTCACCATAGCCACTTTGGCGTGGCACGTATGAAAGCATTAGCCCGATCATATGTTTGGTGGCCCCAAATAAATGAAGATATCAATGAAATTACGAGCGCATGTTGGCCTTGTTTAAAAACACGTAAAAATCATCCCAAAGTACCTCTTACTCCCTGGCCGTGGCCACCCGTCCAATGACATCGTATTCATGCGGATTGTTTAGGACCAATCGGCGGGAAAATGATTTTGATAGTAATTGATAGTCATTCTAAATGGCCGGAAATATTCGTTATGTCGAGTATGAGCGAGGAAACAAAAATAAATGTATTCCAAGAAATGTTTGCTAGGCACGGTTATCCTGCGCATATTGTGACGGACAATTTTGCCACGTTTACGGGGGAAAAATTTCAGTGGGTACTCTGAGAGGAGGCATTAGGCATAGAACGATTGCGCCGCACTGTTCGGCCACGAACGGAGCCGCAGAAAACCTCGTAGATACGTTCAAATGAAAAGTCAAAAGCATGATGAATGATGGCATGTCATTGCAGTTACCGGTGCGACAGTTCTTGTTTGATTTTCGAGCGACGCTCCACGCGACGACACAGAGATCTCCAGCCGTTATGATGACTAATAGAGAATTAAAAACCGGATTTTCTATTTTACACCCACCGTTGGCAGCAGAGCATGTTCAGATCCGCCAAGAACGGCAGATGAAAGATCACACGGGCTCGCGAAGGATAGATTTGCGGGTGGGAGATTTAGTTGTAGCAAAAGTTTTAGAGGTGGAGGGGAGGATTGGGCGCCGGCCGTGATGATACAAGAATGGACGCCAGATACGATGTACGATGTTAAGACAGGAGGCGGGTTGATTTGGAAAAGACACATGCCAATCAGTTAATTTCAGCAAAAACGAGCAGGGTTGCGGATACGGTTGACAACGGCCAAATGGTCACAAAAAACAGAATCAACCGTCAAGCGTTGAACCACGACGATCAGAGCGAATTCGCCAAAAGAAAGATAGAAATGCGTGAAGATAGTTAAAGGCAATAGAATTAAGAAAACAATGTATATTCATCGTATACATAAGGTGGTGGTAACTACTACAATATCAGGTACAAGCCGGCTGACAAACATAGCGGGGGAGGGTGCGGTATCCCGTTCCCGTACGGTGCTGCCACGCACATTAGTAAGATAAGGAACCGAGACTATGGTAAAGAGTGGGGGGCAATACAGTCAGTCGGTCTCGGACGCGCGACGTGTAAGCTCGAAGTGGTCTCGAGAAAATAATAATAAAAGACTACAATACAAGGCGTATACTGTGTTGTTGATTACGTTCCTCTCCTATTCCCAAGTCACCGCATTACCAATCACACGTCAAGTTGGAGACAACAGGCCAATAAGCACTCAAAATATTCGAAAACGACATCAAAACGAACGACATCAGCAACAGCAACAGCATGAAATCTCCCAGAGTAACTACGTGAACACCAAAGTAGTGACTAGCGCTAGACAACCACGATAAAATACGAATCAATCAAGCACCAAGTATGAGACCAATTTGGGAACTCATCTTCCACGAACTCACTTACGACGTCCACCTCTGCTTCACCGACGATCCGACACTGGACACCGGAGACACCACACGCACTTACCCCAGGACAACTACACCGGCAATCTACAAGCCTCACAACCAGTCGACTGTGCATTTTTTTTTTTCGTGATCTTATACTGCATCCACCTGTAAGTTGTTATAATTTACCTTGCTAAGTTAACCTACATTTTTCACTACCGCAAAAGCTTGAACACTAAAGTACGATGCCCGACACCCAAGACGATAACATGTCATACGTATTAGCCGAAGACGCTATGCAATGGGTTCAGCCCTTCAACGGGTATAACATTTCAGTAGACGACTTCATCTTCACAATAAAACAGGCTAACTCACTCGTACGACCGAACGAAAAATCAATATTCGCGAAAATGATCTTGCTCAGAATGACTGGAGATGCAGTAAAAATATTACATGGCAAAGAGTTCATCACGATAGATGATATTATCAAAATTCTCGAACGACCTTTCCAGACTCTCAACGATATAAGCGACATGTTTATTACACTTACAGGAGGCAGCATAAAGCAAGGCTCATACAAGAATGTTCTAGTTTTTGGCGGGAAAGTAGATCGGTTAACAACGAAATTGCTAACCACGATTCTAGCCGAATATTCCCGCCACAGAGTCGATGGTTGGTTGAACCACATTGACCAACAGAGCCTACTGACTTTCATCAGAAGTCTTCACGATGAGCCAGAATTAAGGGTAGTCAGTCATAGATTAACCACACCCAGCGGCGCGATAGAAATTACTTTCGGTAAAGAGCGTGAATTGATGAGGCAACGACTATCAAGTGCTGGTCAGCTCTGTTCAGCCAATCTTCCTCCTCTGTGGCCGTCAACAGCCATTTCTCTTCCATCCACATCTTCACCTCCGACATCATCTCTACCTTCGGGATTACCACCACCCACCCCCTCCCTGCCATCTCCGTTTCTGCCGTCCACTGCAATCCAATAACCTCACTCACCCCCGCCCCCGGCGCCGGCCACATACGCACAAGCAACATCCGAAAACGGAACCAGTGATCAGCCTGACATAGTTCAGCAATTTTGAAGCCGTTCAAGTCACTCGGCCGCGGAATGCCGCCATGTTCTCAAACAATTCTGCACAAAATGTAAACGAATCGGTCATTGACACACGTTGCCGATTTATCGATACTTATAGACAGGACCGGAGTCAAGAACATTACTGTAATTACTGCAGACGGTTCGCACATATAATTGACAAATGTAGAACCCGCGCTTATAATAACGTCAACCGTAATTCAAACTATGACAATAATCAGATAATGACCGAACAGTCCTTAAAACCGAACGACGCCCGGTGTTCTCCCGGCGGCACCAATAAACAGCGTTCACAGCAAATCACGTGCTCATCACAAGATCAATAAAAGACAAACCACCAGTGATTCAAATTAATGCCCCTAAATTGTACGAGAATTTGACATTCATAGTTGACACAGGTGCCCACGTAAATCTAAAAAAAAATAGCGTCACTAGACCAAAAGTTCTGCGTACAGCAAAAGAACGGCTATCCCTTACCGGTATTACCAACCAGACAATCGACACAATTTCTAAGACCCAAACTCACATCAATGAAAACAGCCACACGTTTTATATGATCCCAGATAACTCCCTTACTCAGCAAGACGAACCCCGAAGGGGGTCGCACCTTTAAACGCCTGTCGTGAAACAAAACCCCTCGCGTTCGAACATCTCCTTCACGACTGTACCTCTGACGCTACCAGATCAGCTGACATATTACACGTATGCGATTACGATCTTGCTGGCTCTGACGTAGTTGCACACCTTACATTAAGTAACTTTAAATTCTTTCACAACACATCTCAGCAAATTTTTCGAGTACCAACGTTTGGACTCACCGATCTCACGCAATTAAACACAAAACCAGACCAAGTCTAAGTCCTTCCAGTAAAATCAAACTGCCAAACGTCAAACACTGCAATCGACAAGACTTTCGAAAGACAGAAAGATATACCCTGGACGAACTCGATCAAATACCGACGAATCAGGCAATCCGACTCCACCTAAGAAACGGAGCAACCCACAACCGACGGTTATTGAAAAATCTTTCGATTCTTCACGCAGCTAATCTTCTGACGACGAGGCACTCATGTTGTCACTTCTCCACTGTAAAAATAGCTCTCGTGATCCCGCAGTTGAACGTTGTCGAAAAATCTATACCTCCAGTAACTTGGAATCACATAAAAAACCGAACTTAGCACACCAGGCTGACATATCTGACAGTTCCGATGACTTGATGACACCCGACTCCGACTCAGAGGGCTATG
The DNA here is from genome assembly GCF_021901455.1 of Neodiprion lecontei. Classification (NCBI taxonomy): domain Eukaryota; kingdom Metazoa; phylum Arthropoda; class Insecta; order Hymenoptera; family Diprionidae; genus Neodiprion; species Neodiprion lecontei. The sequence goes on from NC_060261.1 coordinate 21,854,352, forward strand.
ACGCAGACTCAGACGAACGACTGTCCAGGTGTTCTAACTCAAAATACTATAATACACCAACATTCGCCGACTTGTTGCTAGACAGACGGCATCAGCCGTTAAGACGCAACGTCAATATCAAAGAAACAAATACCGACTTATTCGACCAGAATGACAACTTAGTCCACTGCATATCATCCGATTGCAAATTATCACAAGGTGTTGCCATAAAATTGGTGTAAAGAAAAATCGTAGACCGAACCCAACTAAACGGATTTTCTCTGGCAGTTACCGACGTCATTCCGACCCCCCCACACGGTGATAAATACATATACAACTTGGTGACTGAAACAAAGTATTATGAAAACCCACTCCAAAACACTTCTTCCAAACCCTGACAAATTTGAAAAATATTTTGTTCGAAAACAAGATAAAATCCATATCAATTCCAAGACTAGGCTGCGGACTGGATAAACTAGATTGGAAGTCCGTACGCTGCATGATCCATTATATATTCAAAAACTCTGACATTAACATTAAGATCTGTAAAAACGACAGTTCATCCTGTACCACTTGGAATCAAGCCGATCCAACAGCTGTGCAGGTCAGTGTTTCAGCCACTCTTTCGCCCGCTGCACCGCAGCCACCTCAGCCTTTACCTCGATTTCCCTTCTCACCTGTTCGTGACACATTAAACCCCCCAGTAGCCGGATTCTGCAACTCTCTGCCGAGTACTATCGATAACGTTACGTGGCGACGTTTGTCGCTTGCACTATCGATGGTTGAGACAGACAGTGATTCTGTAACTACGCGTCATCGAACAAAATCGTTGCAAGATGTGCTGTGTGTGAAACGACAAAAGTCGACAACTTTTATTGAAATGTGATAACGTCGCATATTACTATGAATTATATAGGGACTTTAGTGATTTTAGGTAATATAATGTAAAGTGTCGGTCGCATCTGTGTAAATTTATATAAGCGCGGTTAGCTTGCCCGTTGTGTCAACAATAGTGAAACTGCTTATTCCTTTGTTCAAACTACCGTACTTTAATTATTTGAACCTACGATAAATTCTGTTTATATCTTGTTTCAAACTATGGCATCGTAAGTATAATATAACAATTATACATTGTGACGGGTTTTGAGTCCGCACGAATAATGTGGGGGGGGGGAAGAGACAATTAGAGACGGGGCGGATGTAGTAGGTAAAACTTGGTGTGTGTATTTTGTGAAAAAAGAAAAAAATAATAAAGGGGAGGTGGTACATGCGTTGCGATCGGGGGGGGTGAGTCGACTTATATTACTAAAGATACAAAAGGGTTGTAGACTTGAGCGGGGGCTGATCACGCCTCAGCCCTTAGCGTTACTTAATACTACTTACAGATACGCGCGCGGGGGGGGGGGGGAGGGGGAGTGTATGAGGTGCCGCGGAATGTGAGGTAGGGAGGGTTGGTATTGCGAGGGGATGGGGGGTGTAGTGTGACGGGGAGTGTGAGGTAGAAAGGGTTGGTATTGCGAGGGGAGGAGCAGATTGGCTGTAGAATGCAGGCTAACCTGGTGTCGTCGGCGTGTGTGTGGGTGTCTCGAGGTGTGGTGGAGTGTAGCTGGGTGTATCGGTGTGTGTGGTTGTGACTCTCTCTCCTTCTTTCTCTCGGTGTGGTGGAGTGTAGCTGGGTGTATCGGTGTGTGTGGTTGTGACTCTCTCTCCTTCTTTCTCTCGGTGTGGTGGAGTGTAGCTGGGTGTATCGGTGTGTGGCTGTGACTCTCTCTCTTTCTTTCTCTCTCTCTCTCTCTCTCGTTCGCTCTTAGGCTGGGCTGCTCAGGTGTTGCTGCTGTTACTTCCGTGCTCGTACTGAATCTGGCGCTCGGCTCTGCCGAGCGTCGGGGGGCTTCGGTTATGTTCGGGTCTTTCCCGACGGGACAGGACTCACCCGTTCGGCTCTTCCCCGCGGGTTTGGGGTTTGTTATGACTTGCACTCTAGGTGCAACGTCACAACTCCCCCCTCCCCACGCGGGGCGAGGCCTATAGGGTGAGCCGGTTTCGGTGACGGATTTTGTGGTCCTTTCGTCTGTGTATTCTCCTTTTGTTATTTTTGTTGTTTCTGTGTTGTCTGCTCCGATCTGTCGGGGTTAAGGGATGGAGGTTGGGTCGTATTTGCGGGATGTGTGTTTGGTGTGGGTTGTGGGTCGTCTTATATCTACTTATTCTACTTGGTCTCGTGTGTCTTAATCAAAATCATGTTTTTTTTTCTCTTATATAAACTTATTCTATTCTTATATTATTTTGTACTTGAATTTTTGGTTTTGGTTCGGTGGCTCTCGTCGGTGTGGGTCTTGGTGAGTTTTTGCGTTGTTCTTTGTACCTCGTGGCTCGTGGTTTCTTTTCCCTTCTCTTCTCTCTTTTTGGGTTGTGTTCTGTTTCTTTGGCCTCCGTCTGTCGTTGTTGGTCCGTCGGTTTGGTGTTGTTAGTGTATTTGGTGTTTTCTGTTTTGTCCCCCTTTTTTTTTGTATCGTATTGCGTCCCGTGTTGTGTGTGCGTCGTTGTTCGTCCGTCCGTTTGGTGTTGTCAGTTTGTCTAATGTTTCCTGTTTTGTTCTTTTTTTTGTTTCCGTATTGATTTTCGTTTTTTGTATCGTTTTGAGTCCCGTGTGGTGTGTGTGGCTGGTTGGGGTGTTTGTGTATGTTCGACTGTGTCAGTGAGTGAGTTGGTGTCGGTGTTACTGTCTGTGTCGTTGTCCGTCGTTTGTGTTTGTAGCGTGCTTGTGTGTATGGTTTCGATGTGTATAACTGTCTCTGCGGTGGAGGTGGTGGAATCTGTGTCGCTGTCGGTGTCTGGTGTGTTGGGGGGTTGTGTTTTGTGTGGTGCTGTTTGATGTGTGGTGTGTGGTTGGTGTGTTGAGGTGCTGGCTTCTGTTTCGTCAGTGTTTGTGCGTTCGTGTGCCCGTCTGGTCATGTATCTTTCTCTTTGTGCTCGTAATTCGTCGTCTAGGGTGCTTGCTGGTTGTAAACTTGCAATTATGGCCATTATTTCGGTGTGGTGTGTCTGTGTTAGCTTGTGTGCAGGTTTGTATGTGTTCTGTGTATTTTGTGCCCCGGACCAGCCCGTTGCATTTCGGGCATTGCCTTGGTCCGGAGGGTGTAATTGTGTGTGTGGTCATCGGTGTGTGTGTTTGTGGGTGACTTTGTGTGGCTGTGGGTGCAGTGGTTGTTATGTGTGTTGTTGTTGTGGTGGTTTGTGTTACCTGTATGTATGTGGTGGGTGTCGGTAGTAGGGTTCGTCGGGTCTCAGGGTGGTGTGTGCCGTCGCGTCCGTATCGGTGTGGGTGTGGGGCCTCTCCTGGTGTTTGCAATAGTGGTGTTCTTTCTGTCTGTGTTGTCGTTGTTGTCGGTCTCGTCAGTCGCAGTGTCATCAGGGCCGGTATTTTAGGTTGCTGCTTTTCCATGTTGTGTTTCTGTGGGGTGAATATACATGTTAGTTTATTTTCGAGGTGTGTTGTTGGGCGTGGTTCTTTTATTGCCTATTTGATTATGTGTATAATTTTAGGTCTTCTATGTGACATTTTCCTATGTTTTTACCGCTCTCTGTTGTTAATTCGTATATTGTGGGTGAGACTTTTCTAGTGATTATGTATGGGCCTATGAATTTTTTACTTAACTTAGCTGTCGTTCGTTCTGGCCCGGATGAGAGTGTATGGTTCTTTTTCAGTACTCTGTCTCCTTCCTTGAATTGAATGTCTCGTCTTCGTAGGTTGTAGTAGTGTGCTTGTTTTTCGTTTGCTTCTATTTAGTGCCTCTGTACTTCGTCTCTAAGTATTTGTAGTCGTCTCAAGTGGTCTGTCCATCTGTCTGTGTCTTGTAATTCTACTTCGTCGTCGTTCTCTAACTGATTTCTTAGACATTGTGTGGGATTTAATTCCCTTCCTAGGTTTAAAAAGGCTGGTGTGTGTTTAGTTGATGTGTGTGTACATGTATTGATTGCGAATTGTAAGTCTTGTAAGTGTATGTCCCATTCTGTGTGGTCGTTGTTTACGTAGGCTTGGATCATTGTTTAAGCGGTTCTGTTGACTCGCTCTACGGGGTTGGCTTGTGCGTGGTATGGGGGGATTGTTGCGTGTCTTATGTTGAATTTTTGTGTCAGTTCGCGTATGAGTTTGTTTATGTATGGTGTGCCGTTATCTGTTAGTAGTATGCGCGGTGTACCCCATCGTGATATTACGTGTGAGTGGAATGTCGGTTCTACTGTTTTAGCGTTTGCTTTGCGTATCGGTATGATTTCCACCCATTTGGTGTATAGGTCTTCGAACACTATGATATATTGGTTTCCTTTTTTTGATAGTGGGAGTGGGCCCATGATGTCGGAGGCTACTACTGTCCACGGTTCTTCGATAATTCTAATGCCCATTAGTCCTGCCGGTCGCGCTTGTGTTGTTTTTGTTCTTTGGCATGTGTCACATTTTTTTATGTAGTTTACTGTGTCTCTGTACATCCCCGGCCAATAATATTTTTTTGCTACTCTTTGGTATGTCTTTTCGATCCCTTGTGACGTCCCAGACGCACTAGTCAACAAAAAAAAAACAATTCTTAACGTTGACGCACGCGGAGCGACACTGCAATAACGGAGCCCTGTTTTATTTGAGGGACCCGGGCCCCCGCTATGGATTATATTCGTCGTTTAGGATGATATGGGGTAACGTAAATGAGCGTCTTACCTTTAGTCGAGGTAGATGGTCTCTGGTTCGGAGTCCAGGTCGATAACTTCCGGCTCTTCTACCCAGTCGTATACGGTTGGTACAGGGAACAGCTTCCTCCTAATGTCGATTTGCTCGTATAACAGCCCCTCGCTGACTCTAGTAACCGTCTGTATGACTTCACGTTCTACGCCGTGAGTTGAGAACGGGTGGTCAACCTTGGGTTGGCTGGATGCGTGCGACGAGAAAGAGCCCGATTCTTCGTTAGAGCTAGGTTGTGTATAGATCGGAAGGATCTCTACTGGACCGTTGATACGTTTGATTCTGGCTTGTAATATAGCTTGCTTCTTAGCCCGTAGTCGTCGGCCTGCGCGATGTCTATTCTTACGACCGTGACGTTTACTGGACTTTGACATCTACCGATTATAGAAAGGGGTAGGAGTTAATTAACTTGGAAAAGCTAGTTTTACAAGCTTAATTAAGTCAGCGTCTCCGCTAACAACCAATGTTAATGTGGGTAAAAGGGAATTACCTTGGAATATTCACTGACTCTAGTTTTAGGTTCAAGAAATGAGAACTCGATGAAATAAATCTTTGTGTTTAGTATATTGTTACAGATAATTCAAAAAAGGTACAATGTTTAATATTCTAGTCGCGTATATTAAGAGTTTACGTTAAACAGAGCGCTTAAGCTATAGCGAATGTATACTAGTTCTAAACGTGCAAGTCAACTGTGCGACTCGTAGAGATTTACAAGAACTAGCGAATGTGTACAAGTTCTAAACGTGCAAGCTAACTGTGTAACTCGTAGAGATTTACAAGAACTCGACTGGTCTGCTTGAAGCGCGGATGAGAAGTGATGTCCAGGGTGCGAAGCGTCGACCGTCTCAGCTCTCGAGTGTCCTGGTGCGCATGCGCGGGGCGATGGTGCGCGCGCCGCTGGCCTGCCTTGACGCGCTCGGTGTCACGTAGGCGCGCGTGACGTCAGAGCCTTGGAATGCGGCTCTTTGTTGGCGGAGTCCCGTTAGGTCCGACCTGTTGCTGCCTGCCTGCGTGCACGTGTTTGGGGTCCGGCGCCGGCTTGTCGCTGCCTGCCTGCTTGCACGTGTTCGGGGCCTGACGTCATGCTGTGAGGGTTGTCTGGTTTATGGCCCTGTTGTAAACCGGTTCCTGGCTAAGTGCGGGTCTGGCTTTCATCCCTGTTTATGGCGGTCGAGTAGAACAGGTTTTTCCCGCTCGACCCTTGGCCTTTGTTCTGAGTTGGCGTCGGTCCGTCGGCCTGGGCTGGAATTGTTTGGCTCAGTTTCTCCTCGGGTATCGGATCGCCGTGTCGATGTTTCTTCTTAAGTGCTTCTCGGTACTTGGACGATTTATTGCTTCCGTCTGTTTAGTGTACCGAGGTTCGGGGCTGTTTAGTCTAGAGCGTATCTTAACTATGCAAAATCTTATCTTCACTAGGATGAACGCTCAGCGGGTGTTTATGTTAGGGTTCGCCTACGAACCTTTGTTTAAGTGCTTCGAGTCCCGCTGGCCGCTCTGGTTACAGTTATTTATTTATTCTAACAAATGTGGTTATTTCTAAGAAGTGCACGTGGTCGAGCGCTGGACGTGCGGAATGTCACGTAGGCCTGCTGAAGGCGTATTTCGGATGAAGGGATAAGGTTTCCCTTTTGCGCGTCGATGACGTGTACTCCTTTTATGTAATATGAATATGAGTATATTATATTTATGGGTAAGTTTATACGATTGTTTATTATATCGTTTATTTTATCATTCGTAATAAGACGGCATGATAATTATGAGTATGCATATATATGTGTACATTCCTGAGTAGCGCGATGTGCGTGTATTTCTCATAGTGTAGTATATGATGAGCGGGCGAGCCAAGATGGCGGCCTCTTAGCACGACTGTGAATATGGCTTGCTGCCTGGTGCTCTCTGCCGGGTACGCCATGTTGCCTTGCTCTTCGCTTATGAGATATTATAATGTATTCCTACACCTTAGGTATGATACAGGTATGTGTTATGCTAATAGTAGTATACTCGAGGTAAGAGAGCAACAGTTTTAGTATGATAATAGGAAAAATATGTATATGGTAGACGTTCTTCCGGGGACGTCACACCCCCCTCCTTATTTGAAGGAAATAAGTTTTATTTCCGTAAAAGATCTTAGCGGCGTTCACTAAACCAAGTTAAGATCTTTTGCTCTCTGTTGTGCTCTTTCCTCGAGCTTCTTCAACTCTATGTCAGAATTTAAGTCTAGATTTTCTGGAAAGTGAATTGACTGTGACGGAACGTGGTAAATTATTTTATTCAGTGGTTCCGTCTGCTCCTGGGCGTCAGTCGTCATTGGTTGATCGGTCTTTTGTCCTCGTAGGTGCATTAACAGATGCGTCACCGAGTCCCACAGTGAGGCTATCAAGTGGTAACTGCATCCATATGCTGTGTGGAGCGTGTAACCATGTATGCATGTGTCGATTAAGAATTTCAGCAGTGCCCATACGGCCCAGATCCCCCATATTCCTCCGACAACACTCCCGAAGGTGGTGAATCCAGTAAATAATCTTTTTGCCGTTGATTCTGCTATTCGCGTTAGAGTCTTTTCGTCTAACAGGTTATACATATTGATTGTTCCCGTCCCGATGGTCTCGCCTCGGGCGCCTCTGGATATGGTGTCGAGTAGTGCAGGTTTTTCTGCTGGAAACATGATGTGTTCCCGTAATTCTTGCAATTCCTCCTCAGTGTAAATTCCGCTTGATCCCAGGGGTCCAGGATTACTATATTTCCAATTCATGTTTGTCAAGGGCTTGAGTTTCTGCGGTACCTTGGCTTCGGATGCCCTAGGTGTGAACTTGTACCACGTCTCTTCTACCTTAAACATTGGCGGCACGACCTCGTTGCAGCTCCTCCTGGTTCCGGTCTTCACGAGAATCCTCGACTTGGGTCGCAGGAACATGCTCTCATTTTGGTGATTCACAGGAAGATCATTGTAACATTCTGCCGTCTTGCGGAATTCCACTTCTACTGGGATGCATTTCATGATATAGATTACTTCGCCGGCTATTGTTGCAAAATAGCCGGGGCCCTTCATTAGGTTAAAGGCAAAACTGTCAGGTGATAATTCAGCCAGATTTAATGCATTTTTCAGCACCTGTTGTTCTAATTTACATTTCTGCTCGATCACGTCCCTGTATAGGTTGGTGGTCTGCGTCCTGATGTGTTTTTCTACATAAATGAGTTTTGAATTGATGTACGAAAAGATGTCGATGTTTGATACTGCTAATCTTGATCGTTGTTTGAAGACTTCCGTTGGATTGGTCTCAAAGATAAATAGACGGGGGTGCTCTGTGTTTATGATTTTATAGCCGCAAATGGTGGCTCTGGACCTTTCCATTAGCCCAAAGGTTGTGTCACCCGTCTGTAGCGAGTAAACGGTTGGAGAGTCCGTCGCGTTCGTTCGGTCTGCGTATCCCGTGTATAGTACGTCGTATTTGTCAAATTTACATTCGTCGAGGGGCGTTGTTGTCCAGTAGGTATGGCCACCCTCATCGTCGATGCACTGCCCGTCTCCAAAAGGGCAGGTTGTTCCACTCTTCAGCAGAATTTGGTTGTTGGAGATCTTGACGTTCGCCGTGTACGAGTAGACCGAAATCTTGATTACTGCCTGCACGACAGCGCTTTCCCACTGTCCATAACCGTCATTGTAATATTGCCCTTGGCAGGTTCCGTCAGAGGTAAGGCTGCCGGCCAAGGTGGCGTCGCGTAGCGTCGTTACGTTTGTTGGGATCTCGACCAAATGCGTCTGTGACCCGAGGGTTAGCGTACCTGTGCGATGTAGCGTCTCACATGCTTCCCTTGAGATTCTTGGAAGGTAAGCCTTTCTTCCTCCGTCGGTCACCGAGTTGTGTGAAAATTGTCCGCATCGGTAAACTGTTCTGTCGATCTCCACTTTGCATTGTAAGACTTGCGCCTGTTTGTATTCCGTGAGTTGGAGCAATTGTATAAACGTTCGTTCGTTTTGTGTCTTGTCGTGTTCCAAATCACATTGGTCGATGTCTAGTAGATTTATAGTTGTTACGTTAAGGGCAGCTCCGCCACAGTCATACCCGATTAATGCATGGGCCCCCTTCAACCAACAAATGGTAGTGAGGAGTACGAGGACGGACCTCATGGCTGGGGTTTGCATTGACCCTGTAACGTATGTCATAGTACCTATAAATTCTGACGTCTACTCTTAAATCTGCTTAGTGTACAAAATTATACGGCGTCTTTGAACATCTGACTGCCTACATAGTTAACAATTGGGCCGGAGACGGTGTACTTGGACACTTCGCCGTCCATGCCTTTACCTACGTATGTGTACGCTTCGTTCAGGTCTGGGTGAAATAGCACTGATATGTGGGTTTCGTCCGGGCGGGCGAAAAACACATCTAATACCTGATCTACTATGCCTCTTTGGCTGCGAATTCTTTTATAATACGTTCTGTAGTCGCCTTCACCCAAATCTGTTATTTTTATCATTTCCCTAAGTAATGACTTGAAAGCTTCATTGGCCTTAAAATATAGTGTTATTGTAACCTTGTACATTATGATTTTAATGTTTGTGACTGGGTATGGTAGTGTCTGCGGCTTTTCAATGAAAACTACTTCGAGATGATCGTCTTCCTCATTAGCCGGGAGCTTCATTATATTATTGTGTTCTTACTTTCTAGTGATTCCTGTGGACAGAATAATAAAGGATAGGTGCGATTATGCCTTTGCCTTTTTCAGTTTGTCCAGGTGGACCACCCTAGTTCTATTTTCAACAAGAATTTTTACATTATTATTGGGAAGAACTTCTATTACTTCGTGCGGACCAGTATAATGGTCAGCGAATTTGTTCTTTCTGGGCTCCTTTAGGAGGAACACCAGATCTCCTGGTTTTAATTGTAGCAATTTGATTTTATTATCATAGTAACGTTTATACTTGTGTTTTGCTTGAGTTAAATTCTCTGCTGCGAGAGTCTGTATTTCATGGAGATTTTTACACAAATCTAACAAGTAGCCTTCGTACGTCCTATCTGATATGGTTTCTATTGCTGCGTAGCTCGAGGGCACTCTTGCCTCTCGGCCGAACACTAATTCGTACGGTGAAAACCTTGTGCTTTCGTGAGTACTGGTATTATATGAAAACATTGCTAACTCTAGCCACTCGTCCCAATCGTTCTTGTCCGTAACGAACTGTTTCAAATATTCTATTAGAACGTGGTGTGACCTTTCAATCGAACCATTTGACTGCGGGTGGAAAGCTGTGGTCCTGTTTTGTGTTATTCTAAATCGCTTTGTGATCGCCTTCATCAGTGAGCTAGTTAAATTGGCGCCCTGATCCGTGAGGATATGACGGGGTGCGCCGTAAATACAAATGAAGTTTTTTACCAAGCCATCAGCGATTGCCACCGAGTCGGTTTCTTTCAACGGGATTGCTAGCGAGTATTTGGTGAGGAGGTCTTGGATTGTTAAAATATGACTATTTCCTCGTTCTGTAATGGGCAGAGGGCCCACAACGTCCATGGAGATTTTCTCAAAGGCAGCGTCAGGAGTATCTGTTATTACCATTGGTTGCTTATGCTTTACTCGCGTGAGCTTCCTAGTGGCGCACTGCCAACACCTGCCTATATAATCTTGTACCTGGCGTTTCATATTCGGCCATGCGTACTTTTGTCTAATTCTACGGTAAGTTTTGGTCACACCCTTGTGACCCCCTAACGCAGATTCATGATTTTCTTGAATAATTCCGGCCCTAAGCTCCTCCGCCGGAGTTTGAATTAAGTCTTCGTAAATAGTCAGCGTGCAAGGACAATCGCTGAGTGCGATTTTTATCCTATTTAAAATTTCCTTCCACGAAATATTATCTATGAATGCTGTTCTGGCTAGTGCTATTTCTGCTAGCTCTATTTCCATAATCACGTCTAACAGAGATGCCAGAGCTTCTTTAAATATTTCTCTGTCGAGGTGCCTTTTTGTTGATTCTTTGATTGGCAAACATATAATGTTTCTATTGTCCTTTTGCATTAGCCTAGCTCTTCCTAGTGCTAAGTCCTCTAATTTTGGTATCTTGAATTTACTGAATAGATCGTGCGCTCCGCGGTCTATAGGTTCACCCTGCTGCGAGACGAAGCAGACCACGTTCCCCTTGTGAATTGACAAATTCTCTTTACTCCTAGTGATCTTTAATTCGGGGTCTGCAGCGAGCTCGTAGGGCTGCGAACCTGGTTCTAAGATTTCGTCGGAGTCGCTTACGTCGCTGTCGACGCATTCATGCTCGTTACCGTGCTCAGGACCTGAATCTGAGTCTTCATCAGCATCGGTTGCTTGATTTTCTACAGGGGTGTCCTGGCCTATTACGTCAAAGGCTTTGTCCCTGCGATCTAAACTCGTTGACGCTTCCGGAAGGGAAATTCTACTGGTGTCCCCCCCATTCTCCTGCTCCATCGTTTCTACTATAGGGTCTAAACCCGTGCTCTGATATTGGGGCGGCTCGTTTCCGAACTGTCCCAGAGGTGAACTTTCCCGATTGTCTGTCGAGGTTGGCTCAGTGGTCTCAACGTTGGGTGGAGGCAAAGCGTATATATGTATCTTGAAAGGTTGTTTGAACACCTTGTTGATTAGTTTTATTACGGTCTTCCAGGACAGTTTGTCAAGACCACAACCTATCCTGGGCATCGCGAGACGATAGTCTGCATTTCTTTTACACGTGCGCCTGAGTTGAATCAGGGCTTTTTCTAGATTTTTCAACGTAGGCTTATCGTTGCTACGTTTTTTTGTTATTAGATAATAAACGAAGCGCCTGCCCACCTGAAGCTGAGCCACTTCACCTACCTTGGCGTTCTGTTGTTTCAGTTCGTCAAGTCTACCAAATTTCTCCCGGAATTGCACTGCGATGCCGGCTCCCATATGCAGGTCCTCAGCTACGCAATGCACCAGCGAGAAATTTTCGTCTACTGTAAATAGGTCTCCTGTCATTTCGGTCGTGACCGGAGGTAGCTCGAAAATGTCTTCGTTTGTGGTGTCGGTCTTGTCTGTCGTATCTAACTCTAGTGTCTGTATGGTCGCGAGTTCGGGGTCCAACGGGGCTGGATCCGTATCGTCGACCGGGTTTCTGGAGAGGGCGTCGGCGTTCGTAGCTTTGGAATCTAAGTTTACTGTAGGTATTTTTCCTTTTAAGTAGAGGCAGATGGACCTGCTTCCACCTCCTCTGTCTCTATGGCATTGGCCCTTGTTACTCGGGGGCTGCCAGTGTTCCCCGAGGGCCCTGCTCCGTTTCCCGAGTTGTTTCGGCTAATTGTTTCATGGTATCTACGTTTACGGCATTCGTTGTATGAATGTCCTATGCTCTTGCAGTAGCTACATTCGACTACGTTTGCACTTCGCGCTGTCGACTGTTGGCTCGACGGCGGTTTGTTTTTGTAACAATTTGCTGTGCTGTGGGTCGACCGCCCGCACAGCGTACACGATTCTCTATTTTCCACGGGTCTGCTTACCGCGGGTCTCCTAATCGCTCGGCACTGATCGGTTAGGTGATTACTACGGCCGCAATGTTTACACGGCTCTGCGTTATTACTCTCGGCCCTGCTCGCGCCGCGGCTCCTAGCCCGATCTCTATCTAATTCTAATGCCTTGCTGGCATCTATAGCCCTTTCGTAGGCTGTCTTCAGGTTGGAGTAACCTTTGATCAATACTGCATTCCGGCAGTCGCTCGGTAGTCCGCCGACAAATGCCTCGCAGACTTCCTCATCTAACCTGATTATCTCTGCGTTGGTTAACTCGCGGTTCTTTCTTCGTTCCGCTTCTATTAATCCCGTTTTTATGTCGCGGGTTCTCCCTATGTAATCTAGCACGTGTTCATCAGCGTATTTATACAGCTGACCAAGCTCTCCACGGTAATGATTCGCGGATCTAATGGGCGCGAACACTTCCGTGAGTTTGTCCAAGAGTCCTTGCAGGGTTGCAAAACTCTCGTCTTCGATTACTGCGTATGCTCGATCGGCGAGCTTGCTTCTGATGAGGCGCGTGAGGTACCCCTCCAAGCTGGGTGTTACCATCTCGAGTGCCCTCTTGCACGCCCGATTAAATTGCATTACGGTGATGTTTTTCCCGTCAAATTTTGGGACTACCGCTAACGCGTCTTTAACCGATATGGATTGCTCCGCTAACGGCAGAGTAGGAGGAACGGGTGCCTGCACGGTGTTAACGACTTGAGTAACTTGGGGGCGGGTGATTCCCGAGATCTTATCCTTCAGGGCCTGCTCCCTTTTCTTTAACTGTTCCTCGCGCTCAGCTAATTTCCTCCTTCTCTCCCGGTACGGATCTGCTAACGCGGCCTGGTACGCGAGTTCTTGCTCCTGCAATTCTATTTCGCGCTCCCAAATCTCTTGCTCGCGTAATTGTATTTCCAAGTCCTTATCGAGGACTAATTCTTCCGGCACGCCTGGCTCACCTAATTGTTGAAGTCCCAGGTCCGGACCTGCTATTCCTCCGCGTAGATTTTTGAGTTTCTCGCGGTTTTCTTTTTGAATGCGTCTGATCAACGCTTCTCTAGCTAACGCTTCTGCTTCTAAATTCAAATCTTCATCGTCAGTTGGGACGGAAACCACTGACTTTATTGAAATGTGATCATTTTCTGAATTGAGGGCGTTTCTACCAATCGCTCCTCTGCTGAGTGGATCAGGGCGGTAACTGTCCACAGGGTTAGGTTTTTGAGGCGCCACGGATTTTGTTAAGTCGCCTTTCTTTCTTTCTGCCTTCTTTTTGAAGTGCAGAATTTCTGCTTCTAACCTTAATTCATCCTTACTCCGCGTACACACTGGACCGGGTTCCCTAAATGTAGCGTCTGTGGCTAATTCTATGCTTTGGGTAACTGCCCTATCTGTGCCGCGTGAATTTTGCGCTACGAGAAGTTGTACTTCCCGATCTATTTCTGCCTTCTTACGGAGGAGTTCGGACAGCTGTGTGTCCTCTACAGGACCTAACCGCGGTTCATCCATTTTCGAACGGCCCGTCGCTTCGTTAGTGTCCCTAATTTTAACGTCTGTCACGCTCGCGGAGAGCTGTGCAGGATTTTTAGGATCGTCTACCTTGCTCGTTTTGAACTGCGTAGGATATTTGATTTCTTCTACTATGCCTTTTGTTGGCTGTGTAGGATGTGGTACGTCTTGCGCGGGGCCCTCGGTCGGGTTGTGCCGCTGCGTTTTTGTATTTGCGTTCGCGATTTCTTTCGCCTCGAGCTCGGCGAGCCTGGCAAGTTTCTTTTGAACTTCTTCGGATAACCCCGCGTCTTTACTCGATTCAATCGCGCGCTGTTTTTTCTCCAATTCAGCTTCTTGTTGTCTGAATTGTTCGCTAAGATGTTTTGACTTCTTATCTATTTCTGCTTGACGTTCCTCTAACGCTTCCCTCTCTTTTTGGAGCCTCTTTTCCTTATTGGAAACCTCCTGCTTTATGAATTCTATATCGGTCTCCGTGTATTTGAGTTGTAAGCTATCATCTACTGATGCGCCGCTTTCCTTTTTGCTACCTGTTCTAGTTTCGATAGGCATATTGGTTTCGCGTGTGAATCTTTATCCTATTTATAGAAATAATCTCAAGCGTGTGGAGTCCCCGTGTGATTCGCTTTTATTGTATTTGTCGAGCGTTATTTCACGATTCCGTCCGTAGTTTGTGCGTTCGTCCCGATCGCGTTCTTTGCGGCTGAGGTGAGTTTTCTTGCTACTCCCGTTACGCGTGTGTTGCGAAGTTCGGTTCACTGTCTTTGCTACTTTCGCGGATCTCGTCTTTAATAACTCGCACCGATTATTTTTAGTTGAATTCGGATTTTAACAAAATCAATTTTTAAACGAATCCCACCGCTGCCACCAGAAATTTTATTGCCTGTGACGTCCCAGACGCACTAGTCAACAAAAAAAAAACAATTCTTAACGTTGACGCACGCGGAGCGACACTGCAATAACGGAGCCCTGTTTTATTTGAGGGACCCGGGCCCCCGCTATGGATTATATTCGTCGTTTAGGATGATATGGGGTAACGTAAATGAGCGTCTTACCTTTAGTCGAGGTAGATGGTCTCTGGTTCGGAGTCCAGGTCGATAACTTCCGGCTCTTCTACCCAGTCGTATACGGTTGGTACAGGGAACAGCTTCCTCCTAATGTCGATTTGCTCGTATAACAGCCCCTCGCTGACTCTAGTAACCGTCTGTATGACTTCACGTTCTACGCCGTGAGTTGAGAACGGGTGGTCAACCTTGGGTTGGCTGGATGCGTGCGACGAGAAAGAGCCCGATTCTTCGTTAGAGCTAGGTTGTGTATAGATCGGAAGGATCTCTACTGGACCGTTGATACGTTTGATTCTGGCTTGTAATATAGCTTGCTTCTTAGCCCGTAGTCGTCGGCCTGCGCGATGTCTATTCTTACGACCGTGACGTTTACTGGACTTTGACATCTACCGATTATAGAAAGGGGTAGGAGTTAATTAACTTGGAAAAGCTAGTTTTACAAGCTTAATTAAGTCAGCGTCTCCGCTAACAACCAATGTTAATGTGGGTAAAAGGGAATTACCTTGGAATATTCACTGACTCTAGTTTTAGGTTCAAGAAATGAGAACTCGATGAAATAAATCTTTGTGTTTAGTATATTGTTACAGATAATTCAAAAAAGGTACAATGTTTAATATTCTAGTCGCGTATATTAAGAGTTTACGTTAAACAGAGCGCTTAAGCTATAGCGAATGTATACTAGTTCTAAACGTGCAAGTCAACTGTGCGACTCGTAGAGATTTACAAGAACTAGCGAATGTGTACAAGTTCTAAACGTGCAAGCTAACTGTGTAACTCGTAGAGATTTACAAGAACTCGACTGGTCTGCTTGAAGCGCGGATGAGAAGTGATGTCCAGGGTGCGAAGCGTCGACCGTCTCAGCTCTCGAGTGTCCTGGTGCGCATGCGCGGGGCGATGGTGCGCGCGCCGCTGGCCTGCCTTGACGCGCTCGGTGTCACGTAGGCGCGCGTGACGTCAGAGCCTTGGAATGCGGCTCTTTGTTGGCGGAGTCCCGTTAGGTCCGACCTGTTGCTGCCTGCCTGCGTGCACGTGTTTGGGGTCCGGCGCCGGCTTGTCGCTGCCTGCCTGCTTGCACGTGTTCGGGGCCTGACGTCATGCTGTGAGGGTTGTCTGGTTTATGGCCCTGTTGTAAACCGGTTCCTGGCTAAGTGCGGGTCTGGCTTTCATCCCTGTTTATGGCGGTCGAGTAGAACAGGTTTTTCCCGCTCGACCCTTGGCCTTTGTTCTGAGTTGGCGTCGGTCCGTCGGCCTGGGCTGGAATTGTTTGGCTCAGTTTCTCCTCGGGTATCGGATCGCCGTGTCGATGTTTCTTCTTAAGTGCTTCTCGGTACTTGGACGATTTATTGCTTCCGTCTGTTTAGTGTACCGAGGTTCGGGGCTGTTTAGTCTAGAGCGTATCTTAACTATGCAAAATCTTATCTTCACTAGGATGAACGCTCAGCGGGTGTTTATGTTAGGGTTCGCCTACGAACCTTTGTTTAAGTGCTTCGAGTCCCGCTGGCCGCTCTGGTTACAGTTATTTATTTATTCTAACAAATGTGGTTATTTCTAAGAAGTGCACGTGGTCGAGCGCTGGACGTGCGGAATGTCACGTAGGCCTGCTGAAGGCGTATTTCGGATGAAGGGATAAGGTTTCCCTTTTGCGCGTCGATGACGTGTACTCCTTTTATGTAATATGAATATGAGTATATTATATTTATGGGTAAGTTTATACGATTGTTTATTATATCGTTTATTTTATCATTCGTAATAAGACGGCATGATAATTATGAGTATGCATATATATGTGTACATTCCTGAGTAGCGCGATGTGCGTGTATTTCTCATAGTGTAGTATATGATGAGCGGGCGAGCCAAGATGGCGGCCTCTTAGCACGACTGTGAATATGGCTTGCTGCCTGGTGCTCTCTGCCGGGTACGCCATGTTGCCTTGCTCTTCGCTTATGAGATATTATAATGTATTCCTACACCTTAGGTATGATACAGGTATGTGTTATGCTAATAGTAGTATACTCGAGGTAAGAGAGCAACAGTTTTAGTATGATAATAGGAAAAATATGTATATGGTAGACGTTCTTCCGGGGACGTCACACCCTAAATGGCCTGCTTGTGTTACGTCGTGGTTTTCGTGTAGTATATGTGTTATTTTGTCTTTGGGTATGACTAGTTTCCATGGGTTTGTGTCTGGTAGGAGGCTTGAGTGTAGGTGGTTAGGGCGGTGGAAGTATAGTTGATTGTTTCTGGTTCGCCACGATTCGTTTCTCTCTGGGCGTGTTTGCACTTGTGTTTTCTTGTATGTGTACCATTTGTCTTTCGTGTCTTCTATTGTTTCTATGTGTTCTTCGTCTTCGTGTCGTCTTGAAAGTGCGTCTGGTACGTCATGCATTGTACCTTTTCGGTGTGACGTCCCCGGAAGAACGTCTACCATATACATATTTTTCCTATTATCATACTAAAACTGTTGCTCTCTTACCTCGAGTATACTACTATTAGCATAACACATACTTGTATTATACCTAAAATATAGGAATACATTATAATATCTCATAAGCGAAGAGCAAGGCAACATGGCGTACCCGGCAGAAAGCACCAGGCAGCAAGCCATATTCACAGTCGTGCTAAGAGGCCGCCATCTTGGCTCGCCCGCTCATCATATACTACACTATGAGAAATACACGCACATCGCGCTATTCAGGAATGTGCACATATATATGCATACTCATAATTATCATGCCGTCTTATTACGAATGATAAAATAAACGATATAATAAACAATCGTATAAACTTACCCATAAATATAATATACTCATATTCATATTACATAAAAGGAGTACACGTCATCGACGCGCAAAAGGGAAACCTTATCCCTTCATCCAAAATACGCCTTCAGCAGGCCTACGTGACATTCCGCACGACCAGCGCTCGACCACGTGCACTTCTTAGAAATAACCACATTTGTTAAAATAAATAAATAACTGTAACCAGAGCGGCCAGCGGGACTCGAAGCACTTAAACAAAGGTTCGTAGGCGAACCCTAACATAAACACCCGCTGAGCGTTCATCCTAGTAAAGATAAGATTTTGCATAGTTAAGATACGCTCTAGACTAAACAGCCCCGGACCTCGGTACACTAAAAAGACGGAAGCAATAAATCGTCCAAGTACCGAGAAGCACTTAAGAAGAAACATCGACGCGGCGATCCGATACCCGAGGAGAAACTGAGCCAAACAATTCCAGCCCAGGCCGACGGACCGACGCCAACTCAGAACAAAGGCCAAGGGTCGAGCGGGAAAAACCTGTTCTACTCGACCGCCATAAACAGGGATGAAAGCCAGACCCGCACTTAGCCAGGGACCGGTTTACAACAGGGCCATAAACCAGACAACCCTCACAGCATGACGTCAGGCCCCGAACACGTGCAAGCAGGCAGGCAGCGACAAGTCGGCGCCGGACCCCGAACACGTGCACGCAGGCAGGCAGCAACAGGTCGGACCTAACGGGACCCCGCCAACAAAGAGCCGCATTCCAAGGCTCTGACGTCACGCGCGCCTACGTGACACCGAGCGCGTCAAGGCAGGCCAGCGGCGCGCGCACCATCGCCCCGCGCATGCGCACCAGGACACTCGAGAGCTGAGACGGTCGACGCTTCGCACCCTGGACATCACTTCTCATCCGCGCTTCAAGCAGACCAGTCGAGTTCTTGTAAATCTCTACGAGTTACACAGTTAGCTTGCACGTTTAGAACTTGTACACATTCGCTAGTTCTTGTAAATCTCTACGAGTCGCACAGTTGACTTGCACGTTTAGAACTAGTATACATTCGCTATAGCTTAAGCGCTCTGTTTAACGTAAACTCTCAATATACGCGACTAGAATATTAAATATTGTACCTTTTTCGAATTATCTGTAACAATATACTAAACACAAAGATTTATTTCATCGAGTTCTCATTTCTTGAACCTAAAACTAGAGTCAGTGAATATTCCAAGGTAATTCCCTTTTACCCACATTAACATTGGTTGTTAGCGGAGACGCTGACTTAATTAAGCTTGTAAAACTAGCTTTTCCAAGTTAATTAACTCCTACCCCTTTCTATAATCGGTAGATGTCAAAGTCCAGTAAACGTCACGGTCGTAAGAATAGACATCGCGCAGGCCGACGACTACGGGCTAAGAAGCAAGCTATATTACAAGCCAGAATCAAACGTATCAACGGTCCAGTAGAGATCCTTCCGATCTATACACAACCTAGCTCTAACGAAGAATCGGGCTCTTTCTCGTCGCACGCATCCAGCCAACCCAAGGTTGACCACCCGTTCTCAACTCACGGCGTAGAACGTGAAGTCATACAGACGGTTACTAGAGTCAGCGAGGGGCTGTTATACGAGCAAATCGACATTAGGAGGAAGCTGTTCCCTGTACCAACCGTATACGACTGGGTAGAAGAGCCGGAAGTTATCGACCTGGACTCCGAACCAGAGACCATCTACCTCGACTAAAGGTAAGACGCTCATTTACGTTACCCCATATCATCCTAAACGACGAATATAATCCATAGCGGGGGCCCGGGTCCCTCAAATAAAACAGGGCTCCGTTATTGCAGTGTCGCTCCGCGTGCGTCAACGTTAAGAATTGTTTTTTTTTGTTGACTAGTGCGTCTGGGACGTCACAGGCAATAAAATTTCTGGTGGCAGCGGTGGGATTCGTTTAAAAATTGATCTTGTTAAAATCCGAATTCAACTAAAAATAATCGGTGCGAGTTATTAAAGACGAGATCCGCGAAAGTAGCAAAGACAGTGAACCGAACTTCGCAACACACGCGTAACGGGAGTAGCAAGAAAACTCACCTCAGCCGCAAAGAACGCGATCGGGACGAACGCACAAACTACGGACGGAATCGTGAAATAACGCTCGACAAATACAATAAAAGCGAATCACACGGGGACTCCACACGCTTGAGATTATTTCTATAAATAGGATAAAGATTCACACGCGAAACCAATATGCCTATCGAAACTAGAACAGGTAGCAAAAAGGAAAGCGGCGCATCAGTAGATGATAGCTTACAACTCAAATACACGGAGACCGATATAGAATTCATAAAGCAGGAGGTTTCCAATAAGGAAAAGAGGCTCCAAAAAGAGAGGGAAGCGTTAGAGGAACGTCAAGCAGAAATAGATAAGAAGTCAAAACATCTTAGCGAACAATTCAGACAACAAGAAGCTGAATTAGAGAAAAAACAGCGCGCGATTGAATCGAGTAAAGACGCGGGGTTATCCGAAGAAGTTCAAAAGAAACTTGCCAGGCTCGCCGAGCTCGAGGCGAAAGAAATCGCGAACGCAAATACAAAAACGCAGCGGCACAACCCGACCGAGGGCCCCGCGCAAGACGTACCACATCCTACACAGCCAACAAAAGGCATAGTAGAAGAAATCAAATATCCTACGCAGTTCAAAACGAGCAAGGTAGACGATCCTAAAAATCCTGCACAGCTCTCCGCGAGCGTGACAGACGTTAAAATTAGGGACACTAACGAAGCGACGGGCCGTTCGAAAATGGATGAACCGCGGTTAGGTCCTGTAGAGGACACACAGCTGTCCGAACTCCTCCGTAAGAAGGCAGAAATAGATCGGGAAGTACAACTTCTCGTAGCGCAAAATTCACGCGGCACAGATAGGGCAGTTACCCAAAGCATAGAATTAGCCACAGACGCTACATTTAGGGAACCCGGTCCAGTGTGTACGCGGAGTAAGGATGAATTAAGGTTAGAAGCAGAAATTCTGCACTTCAAAAAGAAGGCAGAAAGAAAGAAAGGCGACTTAACAAAATCCGTGGCGCCTCAAAAACCTAACCCTGTGGACAGTTACCGCCCTGATCCACTCAGCAGAGGAGCGATTGGTAGAAACGCCCTCAATTCAGAAAATGATCACATTTCAATAAAGTCAGTGGTTTCCGTCCCAACTGACGATGAAGATTTGAATTTAGAAGCAGAAGCGTTAGCTAGAGAAGCGTTGATCAGACGCATTCAAAAAGAAAACCGCGAGAAACTCAAAAATCTACGCGGAGGAATAGCAGGTCCGGACCTGGGACCTCAACAATTAGGTGAGCCAGGCGTGCCGGAAGAATTAGTCCTCGATAAGGACTTGGAAATACAATTACGCGAGCAGGAGATTTGGGAGCGCGAATTAGAATTGCAGGAGCAAGAACTCGCGTACCAGGCCGCGTTAGCAGATCCGTACCGGGAGAGAAGGAGGAAATTAGCTGAGCGCGAGGAACAGTTAAAGAAAAGGGAGCAGGCCCTGAAGGTTAAGATCTCGGGAATCACCCGCCCCCAAGTTACTCAAGTCGTTAACACCGTACAGGCACCCGTTCCTCCTACTCTGCCGTTAGCGGAGCAATCCATATCGGTTAAAGACGCGTTAGCGGTAGTCCCAAAATTTGACGGGAAAAACATCACCGTAATGCAATTTAATCGGGCGTGCAAGAGGGCACTCGAGATGGTAACACCCAGCTTGGAGGGGTACCTCACGCGCCTCATCAGAAGCAAGCTCGCCGATCGAGCATACGCAGTAATCGAAGACGAGAGTTTTGCAACCCTGCAAGGACTCTTGGACAAACTCACGGAAGTATTCGCGCCCATTAGATCCGCGAATCATTACCGTGGAGAGCTTGGTCAGCTGTATAAATACGCTGATGAACACGTGCTAGATTACATAGGGAGAACCCGCGACATAAAAACGGGATTAATAGAAGCGGAACGAAGAAAGAACCGCGAACTAACCAACGCAGAGATAATCAGGTTAGATGAGGAAGTCTGCGAAGCATTTGTCGGCGGACTACCGAGCGACTGCCGGAATGCAGTATTGATCAAAGGTTACTCCAACCTGAAGACAGCCTACGAAAGGGCTATAGATGCCAGCAAGGCATTAGAATTAGATAGAGATCGGGCTAGGAGCCGCGGCGCGAGCAGGGCCGAGAGTAATAACGCAGAGCCGTGTAAACATTGCGGCCGTAGTAATCACCTAACCGATCAGTGCCGAGCAATTAGGAGACCCGCGGTAAGCAGACCCGTGGAAAATAGAGAATCGTGTACGCTGTGCGGGCGGTCGACCCACAGCACAGCAAATTGTTATAAAAACAAACCGCCGTCGAGCCAACAATCGACAGCGCGAAATACAAACGTAGTCGAATGTAGCTACTGCAAGAACATAGGACATTCATTCAACGAATGCCGTAAACATAGATACCATGAAACAATCAGCCGAAACAACTCGGGAAACGGAGCAGGGCCCTCGGGGAACACTGGCAGCCCCCGAGTAACAAGGGCCAATGCCATAGAGACAGAGGAGGTGGAAACAGGTCCATCTGCCTCTACTTAGAAGGAAAAATACCTACAGTAAACTTAGATTCCAAAGCTACGAACGCCGACGCCCTCTCCAGAAACCCGGTCGACGATACGGATCCAGCCCCGTTGGACCCCGAACTCGCGACCATACAGACACTAGAGTTAGATACGACAGACGAGACCGACACCACAAACGAAGACATTTTCGAGCTACCTCCGGTCACGACCGAAATGACAGGAGACCTATTTACAGTAGACGAAAATTTCTCGCTGGTGCATTGCGTAGCTGAGGACCTGCATATGGGAGCCGGCATCGCAGTGCAATTCCGGGAGAAATTTGGTAGACTTGACGAACTGAAACAACAGAACGCCAAGGTAGGTGAAGTGGCTCAGCTTCAGGTGGGCAGGCGCTTCGTTTATTATCTAATAACAAAAAAACGTAGCAACGATAAGCCTACGTTGAAAAATCTAGAAAAAGCCCTGATTTAACTCAGGCGCACGTGTAAAAGAAATACAGACTATCGTCTCGCGATGCCCAGGATAGGTTGTGGTCTTGACAAACTGTCCTGGAAGACCGTAATAAAACTAATCAACAAGGTGTTCAAACAACCTTTCAAGATACATATATACGCTTTGCCTCCACCCAACGTTGAGACCACTGAGCCAACCTCGACAGACAATCGGGAAAGTTCACCTCTGGGACAGTTCGGAAACGAGCCGCCCCAATATCAAAGCACGGGTTTAGACCCTATAGTCGAAACGACGGAGCAGGAGAATCGGGGGGACTCCAGTAGAATTTCCCTTCCGGAAGCGTCGACGAGTTTAGATCACAGGGACAAAGCCTTTGACGTAATAGGCCAGGACACCCCTGTAGAAAATCAAGCAACTGATGCTGATGAAGACTCAGATTCAGGTTCCGAGCACGGTAACGAGCATGAATGCGTCGACAGCGACGTAAGCGACTCCGACGAAATCATAGAACCAGGTTCGCAGCCCTACGAGCTCGCTGCAGACCCCGAATTAAAGATCACTAGGAGTAAAGAGAACTTGTCAATTCACAAGGGGAACGTGGTCTGCTTCGTCTCGCAGCAGGGTGAACCTATAGACCGCGGAGCGCACGATCTATTCAGTAAATTCAAGATACCAAAATTAGAGGATTTAGCACTAGGAAGAGCTAGGCTAATACAAAAGGACAATAGAAACATTATATGTTTGCCAATCAAAGAATCAACAAAAAGGCACCTCGACAGAGAAATATTTAAAGAAGCTCTGGCATCTCTGTTAGACGTAATTATGGAAATAGAGTTAGCAGAAATAGCACTAGCCAGAACAGCATTCATAGATAATATTTCGTGGAAGGAAATTTTAAATAGGATAAAAATCGCACTCAGCGATTGTCCTTGCACGCTGACTATTTACGAAGACTTAATTCAAACTCCGGCGGAGGAGCTTAGGGCCGGAATTATTCAAGAAAATCATGAATCTGCGTTAGGGGGTCACAAGGGTGTGACCAAAACTTACCGTAAAATTAGACAAAAGTACGCATGGCCGAATATGAAACGCCAGGTACAAGATTATATAGGCAGGTGTTGGCAGTGCGCCACTAGGAAGCTCACGCGAGTAAAGCATAAGCAACCAACGGTAATAACAGACACTCCTGACGCTGCCTTTGAGAAAATCTCCATGGACGTTGTGGGCCCTCTGCCCATTACAGAACGAGGAAATAGTCATATTTTAACAATCCAAGACCTCCTCACCAAATACTCGCTAGCAATCCCGTTGAAAGAAACCGACTCGGTGGCAATCGCTGATGGCTTGGTAAAAAACTTCATTTGTATTTACGGCGCACCCCGTCATATCCTCACGGATCAGGGCGCCAATTTAACTAGCTCACTGATGAAGGCGATCACAAAGCGATTTAGAATAACACAAAACAGGACCACAGCTTTCCACCCGCAGTCAAATGGTTCGGTTGAAAGGTCACACCACGTTCTAATAGAATACTTGAAACAGTTCGTTACAGACAAGAACGATTGGGACGAGTGGCTAGAGCTAGCAATGTTTTCATATAATACCAGTACTCATGAAAGCACAAGGTTTTCACCGTACGAATTAGTATTCGGCCGAGAGGCAAGAGTGCCCTCGAGCTACGCAGCAATAGAAACCATATCAGATAGGACGTACGAAGGCTACTTGTTAGATTTGTGTAAAAATCTCCATGAAATACAGACTCTCGCAGCAGAGAATTTAACTCAAGCAAAACACAAGTATGAACGTTACTATGATAATAAAATCAAATTGCTACAATTAAAACCAGGAGATCTGGTGTTCCTCCTAAAGGAGCCCAGAAAGAACAAATTCGCTGACCATTATACTGGTCCGCACGAAGTAATAGAAGTTCTACCCAATAATAATGTAAAAATTCTTGTTGAAAATAGAACTAGGGTGGTCCACCTGGACAAACTGAAAAAGGCAAAGGCATAATCGCACCTATCCTTTATTATTCTGTCCACAGGAATCACTAGAAAGTAAGAACACAATAATATAATGAAGCTCCCGGCTAATGAGGAAGACGATCATCTCGAAGTAGTTTTCATTGAAAAGCCGCAGACACTACCATACCCAGTCACAAACATTAAAATCATAATGTACAAGGTTACAATAACACTATATTTTAAGGCCAATGAAGCTTTCAAGTCATTACTTAGGGAAATGATAAAAATAACAGATTTGGGTGAAGGCGACTACAGAACGTATTATAAAAGAATTCGCAGCCAAAGAGGCATAGTAGATCAAGTATTAGATGTGTTTTTCGCCCGCCCGGACGAAACCCACATATCAGTGCTATTTCACCCAGACCTGAACGAAGCGTACACATACGTAGGTAAAGGCATGGACGGCGAAGTGTCCAAGTACACCGTCTCCGGCCCAATTGTTAACTATGTAGGCAGTCAGATGTTCAAAGACGCCGTATAATTTTGTACACTAAGCAGATTTAAGAGTAGACGTCAGAATTTATAGGTACTATGACATACGTTACAGGGTCAATGCAAACCCCAGCCATGAGGTCCGTCCTCGTACTCCTCACTACCATTTGTTGGTTGAAGGGGGCCCATGCATTAATCGGGTATGACTGTGGCGGAGCTGCCCTTAACGTAACAACTATAAATCTACTAGACATCGACCAATGTGATTTGGAACACGAGAAGACACAAAACGAACGAACGTTTATACAATTGCTCCAACTCACGGAATACAAACAGGCGCAAGTCTTACAATGCAAAGTGGAGATCGACAGAACAGTTTACCGATGCGGACAATTTTCACACAACTCGGTGACCGACGGAGGAAGAAAGGCTTACCTTCCAAGAATCTCAAGGGAAGCATGTGAGACGCTACATCGCACAGGTACGCTAACCCTCGGGTCACAGACGCATTTGGTCGAGATCCCAACAAACGTAACGACGCTACGCGACGCCACCTTGGCCGGCAGCCTTACCTCTGACGGAACCTGCCAAGGGCAATATTACAATGACGGTTATGGACAGTGGGAAAGCGCTGTCGTGCAGGCAGTAATCAAGATTTCGGTCTACTCGTACACGGCGAACGTCAAGATCTCCAACAACCAAATTCTGCTGAAGAGTGGAACAACCTGCCCTTTTGGAGACGGGCAGTGCATCGACGATGAGGGTGGCCATACCTACTGGACAACAACGCCCCTCGACGAATGTAAATTTGACAAATACGACGTACTATACACGGGATACGCAGACCGAACGAACGCGACGGACTCTTCAACCGTTTACTCGCTACAGACGGGTGACACAACCTTTGCGCTAATGGAAAGGTCCAGAGCCACCATTTGCGGCTATAAGATCATAAACACAGAGCACCCCCGTCTATTTATCTTTGAGACCAATCCAACGGAAGTCTTCAAACAACGATCAAGATTAGCAGTATCAAACATCGACATCTTTTCATACATCAATTCAAAATTCATTTATGTAGAAAAACACATCAGAACGCAGACCACCAACCTATACAGGGACGTGATCGAGCAGAAATGTAAATTAGAACAACAGGTGCTGAAAAATGCATTAAATCTCGCTGAATTATCACCTGACAGTTTTGCCTTTAACCTAATGAAGGGCCCCGGCTATTTTGCAACAATAGCCGGCGAAGTAATCTATATCATGAAATGCATCCCAGTAGAAGTGGAATTCCGCAAGACGGCAGAATGTTACAATGATCTTCCTGTGAATCACCAAAATGAGAGCATGTTCCTGCGACCCAAATCGAGGATTCTCGTGAAGACCGGAACCAGGAGGAGCTGCAACGAGGTCGTGCCGCCAATGTTTAAGGTAGAAGAGACGTGGTACAAGTTCACACCTAGGGCATCCGAAGCCAAGGTACCGCAGAAACTCAAGCCCTTGACAAACATGAATTGGAAATATAGTAATCCTGGACCCCTGGGATCAAGCGGAATTTACACTGAGGAGGAATTGCAAGAATTACGGGAACACATCATGTTTCCGGCAGAAAAACCTGCACTACTCGACACCATATCCAGAGGCGCCCGAGGCGAGACCATCGGGACGGGAACAATCAATATGTATAACTTGTTAGACGAAAAGACTCTAACGCGAATAGCAGAATCAACGGCAAAAAGATTATTTACTGGATTCACCACCTTCGGGAGTGTTGTCGGAGGAATATGGGGGATCTGGGCCGTATGGGCACTGCTGAAATTCTTAATCGACACATGCATACATGGTTACACGCTCCACACAGCATATGGGTGCAGTTACCACTTGATAGCCTCACTGTGGGACTCGGTGACGCATCTGTTAATGCACCTACGAGGACAAAAGACCGATCAACCAATGACGACTGACGCCCAGGAGCAGACGGAACCACTGAATAAAATAATTTACCACGTTCCGTCACAGTCAATTCACTTTCCAGAAAATCTAGACTTGAATTCTGACATAGAATTGAAGAAGCTCGAGGAAAGAGCACAACAGAGAGCAAAAGATCTTAACTTGGTTTAGTGAACGCCGCTAAGATCTTTTACGGAAATAAAACTTATTTCCTTCAAATAAGGAGGGGGGTGTGACGTCCCCGGAAGAACGTCTACCATATACATATTTTTCCTATTATCATACTAAAACTGTTGCTCTCTTACCTCGAGTATACTACTATTAGCATAACACATACTTGTATTATACCTAAAATATAGGAATACATTATAATATCTCATAAGCGAAGAGCAAGGCAACATGGCGTACCCGGCAGAAAGCACCAGGCAGCAAGCCATATTCACAGTCGTGCTAAGAGGCCGCCATCTTGGCTCGCCCGCTCATCATATACTACACTATGAGAAATACACGCACATCGCGCTATTCAGGAATGTGCACATATATATGCATACTCATAATTATCATGCCGTCTTATTACGAATGATAAAATAAACGATATAATAAACAATCGTATAAACTTACCCATAAATATAATATACTCATATTCATATTACATAAAAGGAGTACACGTCATCGACGCGCAAAAGGGAAACCTTATCCCTTCATCCAAAATACGCCTTCAGCAGGCCTACGTGACATTCCGCACGACCAGCGCTCGACCACGTGCACTTCTTAGAAATAACCACATTTGTTAAAATAAATAAATAACTGTAACCAGAGCGGCCAGCGGGACTCGAAGCACTTAAACAAAGGTTCGTAGGCGAACCCTAACATAAACACCCGCTGAGCGTTCATCCTAGTAAAGATAAGATTTTGCATAGTTAAGATACGCTCTAGACTAAACAGCCCCGGACCTCGGTACACTAAAAAGACGGAAGCAATAAATCGTCCAAGTACCGAGAAGCACTTAAGAAGAAACATCGACGCGGCGATCCGATACCCGAGGAGAAACTGAGCCAAACAATTCCAGCCCAGGCCGACGGACCGACGCCAACTCAGAACAAAGGCCAAGGGTCGAGCGGGAAAAACCTGTTCTACTCGACCGCCATAAACAGGGATGAAAGCCAGACCCGCACTTAGCCAGGGACCGGTTTACAACAGGGCCATAAACCAGACAACCCTCACAGCATGACGTCAGGCCCCGAACACGTGCAAGCAGGCAGGCAGCGACAAGTCGGCGCCGGACCCCGAACACGTGCACGCAGGCAGGCAGCAACAGGTCGGACCTAACGGGACCCCGCCAACAAAGAGCCGCATTCCAAGGCTCTGACGTCACGCGCGCCTACGTGACACCGAGCGCGTCAAGGCAGGCCAGCGGCGCGCGCACCATCGCCCCGCGCATGCGCACCAGGACACTCGAGAGCTGAGACGGTCGACGCTTCGCACCCTGGACATCACTTCTCATCCGCGCTTCAAGCAGACCAGTCGAGTTCTTGTAAATCTCTACGAGTTACACAGTTAGCTTGCACGTTTAGAACTTGTACACATTCGCTAGTTCTTGTAAATCTCTACGAGTCGCACAGTTGACTTGCACGTTTAGAACTAGTATACATTCGCTATAGCTTAAGCGCTCTGTTTAACGTAAACTCTCAATATACGCGACTAGAATATTAAATATTGTACCTTTTTCGAATTATCTGTAACAATATACTAAACACAAAGATTTATTTCATCGAGTTCTCATTTCTTGAACCTAAAACTAGAGTCAGTGAATATTCCAAGGTAATTCCCTTTTACCCACATTAACATTGGTTGTTAGCGGAGACGCTGACTTAATTAAGCTTGTAAAACTAGCTTTTCCAAGTTAATTAACTCCTACCCCTTTCTATAATCGGTAGATGTCAAAGTCCAGTAAACGTCACGGTCGTAAGAATAGACATCGCGCAGGCCGACGACTACGGGCTAAGAAGCAAGCTATATTACAAGCCAGAATCAAACGTATCAACGGTCCAGTAGAGATCCTTCCGATCTATACACAACCTAGCTCTAACGAAGAATCGGGCTCTTTCTCGTCGCACGCATCCAGCCAACCCAAGGTTGACCACCCGTTCTCAACTCACGGCGTAGAACGTGAAGTCATACAGACGGTTACTAGAGTCAGCGAGGGGCTGTTATACGAGCAAATCGACATTAGGAGGAAGCTGTTCCCTGTACCAACCGTATACGACTGGGTAGAAGAGCCGGAAGTTATCGACCTGGACTCCGAACCAGAGACCATCTACCTCGACTAAAGGTAAGACGCTCATTTACGTTACCCCATATCATCCTAAACGACGAATATAATCCATAGCGGGGGCCCGGGTCCCTCAAATAAAACAGGGCTCCGTTATTGCAGTGTCGCTCCGCGTGCGTCAACGTTAAGAATTGTTTTTTTTTGTTGACTAGTGCGTCTGGGACGTCACATCGGTGTGTAATGTCAAAGTCGTATTCTAATAGTTCTAGTGCCCATCGTGCAAGTCGGCCTGTGGGGTTTTTTAATTGTCTAAGCCACTTCAGTGCGTGGTGATCTGTGATGACTTTGAAGTGGTATCCTTCCACGTAGGGTCTGAATTTTTTAATGGACCAGAGTACCGCCAAACATTCTCTCTCAGTTGTCGAGTATTTACGTTTTGCCTCGCTTAGCGCACGGCTAGCGTAGGCTATGACATGCTCTTCGTCATCGAGAGATTGTGTTAGTACGGCACCTATCCCTGTTCCGCTAGCGTCTGTTTGTAGTGTGAATGTTTGTGTGTAGTCTGGGCATGCGAGTGTGGGTGGTGATGTGAGTGCGTGTTTGATTGTGTTCATTGCGTTTTCTTGTTCTTCCCCCCAGTGCCATTTCTGGTCTTTTTTCAGTAGTCGTGTTAGTGGTTCTGTAATGTGTGCGAAGTTAGGTATGAAGCGTCTGTACCATGATGCCATGCCAATTAGTCTCCGTAATTGTTTTATTGTGTGACGTCCCCGGAAGAACGTCTACCATATACATATTTTTCCTATTATCATACTAAAACTGTTGCTCTCTTACCTCGAGTATACTACTATTAGCATAACACATACCTGTATCATACCTAAGGTGTAGGAATACATTATAATATCTCATAAGCGAAGAGCAAGGCAACATGGCGTACCCGGCAGAGAGCACCAGGCAGCAAGCCATATTCACAGTCGTGCTAAGAGGCCGCCATCTTGGCTCGCCCGCTCATCATATACTACACTATGAGAAATACACGCACATCGCGCTACTCAGGAATGTACACATATATATGCATACTCATAATTATCATGCCGTCTTATTACGAATGATAAAATAAACGATATAATAAACAATCGTATAAACTTACCCATAAATATAATATACTCATATTCATATTACATAAAAGGAGTACACGTCATCGACGCGCAAAAGGGAAACCTTATCCCTTCATCCGAAATACGCCTTCAGCAGGCCTACGTGACATTCCGCACGTCCAGCGCTCGACCACGTGCACTTCTTAGAAATAACCACATTTGTTAGAATAAATAAATAACTGTAACCAGAGCGGCCAGCGGGACTCGAAGCACTTAAACAAAGGTTCGTAGGCGAACCCTAACATAAACACCCGCTGAGCGTTCATCCTAGTGAAGATAAGATTTTGCATAGTTAAGATACGCTCTAGACTAAACAGCCCCGAACCTCGGTACACTAAACAGACGGAAGCAATAAATCGTCCAAGTACCGAGAAGCACTTAAGAAGAAACATCGACACGGCGATCCGATACCCGAGGAGAAACTGAGCCAAACAATTCCAGCCCAGGCCGACGGACCGACGCCAACTCAGAACAAAGGCCAAGGGTCGAGCGGGAAAAACCTGTTCTACTCGACCGCCATAAACAGGGATGAAAGCCAGACCCGCACTTAGCCAGGGACCGGTTTACAACAGGGCCATAAACCAGACAACCCTCACAGCATGACGTCAGGCCCCGAACACGTGCAAGCAGGCAGGCAGCGACAAGTCGGCGCCGGACCCCGAACACGTGCACGCAGGCAGGCAGCAACAGGTCGGACCTAACGGGACTCCGCCAACAAAGAGCCGCATTCCAAGGCTCTGACGTCACGCGCGCCTACGTGACACCGAGCGCGTCAAGGCAGGCCAGCGGCGCGCGCACCATCGCCCCGCGCATGCGCACCAGGACACTCGAGAGCTGAGACGGTCGACGCTTCGCACCCTGGACATCACTTCTCATCCGCGCTTCAAGCAGACCAGTCGAGTTCTTGTAAATCTCTACGAGTTACACAGTTAGCTTGCACGTTTAGAACTTGTACACATTCGCTAGTTCTTGTAAATCTCTACGAGTCGCACAGTTGACTTGCACGTTTAGAACTAGTATACATTCGCTATAGCTTAAGCGCTCTGTTTAACGTAAACTCTTAATATACGCGACTAGAATATTAAACATTGTACCTTTTTCGAATTATCTGTAACAATATACTAAACACAAAGATTTATTTCATCGAGTTCTCATTTCTTGAACCTAAAACTAGAGTCAGTGAATATTCCAAGGTAATTCCCTTTTACCCACATTAACATTGGTTGTTAGCGGAGACGCTGACTTAATTAAGCTTGTAAAACTAGCTTTTCCAAGTTAATTAACTCCTACCCCTTTCTATAATCGGTAGATGTCAAAGTCCAGTAAACGTCACGGTCGTAAGAATAGACATCGCGCAGGCCGACGACTACGGGCTAAGAAGCAAGCTATATTACAAGCCAGAATCAAACGTATCAACGGTCCAGTAGAGATCCTTCCGATCTATACACAACCTAGCTCTAACGAAGAATCGGGCTCTTTCTCGTCGCACGCATCCAGCCAACCCAAGGTTGACCACCCGTTCTCAACTCACGGCGTAGAACGTGAAGTCATACAGACGGTTACTAGAGTCAGCGAGGGGCTGTTATACGAGCAAATCGACATTAGGAGGAAGCTGTTCCCTGTACCAACCGTATACGACTGGGTAGAAGAGCCGGAAGTTATCGACCTGGACTCCGAACCAGAGACCATCTACCTCGACTAAAGGTAAGACGCTCATTTACGTTACCCCATATCATCCTAAACGACGAATATAATCCATAGCGGGGGCCCGGGTCCCTCAAATAAAACAGGGCTCCGTTATTGCAGTGTCGCTCCGCGTGCGTCAACGTTAAGAATTGTTTTTTTTTGTTGACTAGTGCGTCTGGGACGTCACAGGCAATAAAATTTCTGGTGGCAGCGGTGGGATTCGTTTAAAAATTGATTTTGTTAAAATCCGAATTCAACTAAAAATAATCGGTGCGAGTTATTAAAGACGAGATCCGCGAAAGTAGCAAAGACAGTGAACCGAACTTCGCAACACACGCGTAACGGGAGTAGCAAGAAAACTCACCTCAGCCGCAAAGAACGCGATCGGGACGAACGCACAAACTACGGACGGAATCGTGAAATAACGCTCGACAAATACAATAAAAGCGAATCACACGGGGACTCCACACGCTTGAGATTATTTCTATAAATAGGATAAAGATTCACACGCGAAACCAATATGCCTATCGAAACTAGAACAGGTAGCAAAAAGGAAAGCGGCGCATCAGTGGATGATAGCTTACAACTCAAATACACGGAGACCGATATAGAATTCATAAAGCAGGAGGTTTCCAATAAGGAAAAGAGGCTCCAAAAAGAAAGGGAAGCGTTAGAGGAACGTCAAGCAGAAATAGATAAGAAGTCAAAACATCTTAGCGAACAATTCAGACAACAAGAAGCTGAATTAGAGAAAAAACAGCGCGCGATTGAATCGAGTAAAGACGCGGGGTTATCCGAAGAAGTTCAAAAGAAACTTGCCAGGCTCGCCGAGCTCGAGGCGAAAGAAATCGCGAACGCAAATACAAAAACGCAGCGGCACAACCCGACCGAGGGCCCCGCGCAAGACGTACCACATCCTACACAGCCAACAAAAGGCATAGTAGAAGAAATCAAATATCCTACGCAGTTCAAAACGAGCAAGGTAGACGATTCTAAAAATCCTGCACAGCTCTCCGCGAGCGTGACAGACGTTAAAATTAGGGACACTAACGAAGCGACGGGCCGTTCGAAAATGGATGAACCGCGGTTAGGTCCTGTAGAGGACACACAGCTGTCCGAACTCCTCCGTAAGAAGGCAGAAATAGATCGGGAAGTACAACTTCTCGTAGCGCAAAATTCACGCGGCACAGATAGGGCAGTTACCCAAAGCATAGAATTAGCCACAGACGCTACATTTAGGGAACCCGGTCCAGTGTGTACGCGGAGTAAGGATGAATTAAGGTTAGAAGCAGAAATTCTGCACTTCAAAAAGAAGGCAGAAAGAAAGAAAGGCGACTTAAGAAAATCTGTGGCGCCTCAAAAACCTAACCCTGTGGACAGTTACCGCCCTGATCCACTCAGCAGAGGAGCGATTGGTAGAAACGCCCTCAATTCAGAAAATGATCACATTTCAATAAAGTCAGTGGTTTCCGTCCCAACTGACGATGAAGATTTGAATTTAGAAGCAGAAGCGTTAGCTAGAGAAGCGTTGATCAGACGCATTCAAAAAGGGAACCGCGAGAAACTCAAAAATCTACGCGGAGGAATAGCAGGTCCGGACCTGGGACCTCAACAATTAGGTGAGCCAGGCGTGCCGGAAGAATTAGTCCTCGATAAGGACTTGGAAATACAATTACGCGAGCAGGAGATCTGGGAGCGCGAATTAGAATTGCAGGAGCAAGAACTCGCGTACCAGGCCGCGTTAGCAGATCCGTACCGGGAGAGAAGGAGGAAATTAGCTGAGCGCGAGGAACAGTTAAAGAAAAGGGAGCAGGCCCTGAAGGATAAGATCTCGGGAATCACCCGCCCCCAAGTTACTCAAGTCGTTAACACCGTGCAGGCACCCGTTCCTCCTACTCTGCCGTTAGCGGAGCAATCCATATCGGTTAAAGACGCGTTAGCGGTAGTCCCAAAATTTGACGGGAAAAACATCACCGTAATGCAATTTAATCGGGCGTGCAAGAGGGCACTCGAGATGGTAACACCCAGCTTGGAGGGGTACCTCACGCGCCTCATCAGAAGCAAGCTCGCCGATCGAGCATACGCAGTAATCGAAGACGAGAGTTTTGCAACCCTGCAAGGACTCTTGGACAAACTCACGGAAGTGTTCGCGCCCATTAGATCCGCGAATCATTACCGTGGAGAGCTTGGTCAGCTGTATAAATACGCTGATGAACACGTGCTAGATTACATAGGGAGAACCCGCGACATAAAAACGGGATTAATAGAAGCGGAACGAAGAAAGAACCGCGAGCTAACCAACG
Organism: Neodiprion lecontei; assembly: GCF_021901455.1. Lineage (NCBI taxonomy): Eukaryota > Metazoa > Arthropoda > Insecta > Hymenoptera > Diprionidae > Neodiprion > Neodiprion lecontei. Next base: position 21,888,747 of record NC_060261.1, read on the forward strand.
CAGAGATAATCAGGTTAGATGAGGAAGTCTGCGAGGCATTTGTCGGCGGACTACCGAGCGACTGCCGGAATGCAGTATTGATCAAAGGTTACTCCAACCTGAAGACAGCCTACGAAAGGGCTATAGATGCCAGCAAGGCATTAGAATTAGATAGAGATCGGGCTAGGAGCCGCGGCGCGAGCAGGGCCGAGAGTAATAACGCAGAGCCGTGTAAACATTGCGGCCGTAGTAATCACCTAACCGATCAGTGCCGAGCGATTAGGAGACCCGCGGTAAGCAGACCCGTGGAAAATAGAGAATCGTGTACGCTGTGCGGGCGGTCGACCCACAGCACAGCAAATTGTTATAAAAACAAACCGCCGTCGAGCCAACAATCGACAGCGCGAAATACAAACGTAGTCGAATGTAGCTACTGCAAGAACATAGGACATTCATTCAACGAATGCCGTAAACATAGATACCATGAAACAATCAGCCGAAACAACTCGGGAAACGGAGCAGGGCCCTCGGGGAACACGGGCAGCCCCCGAGTAACAAGGGCCAATGCCATAGAGACAGAGGAGGTGGAAGCAGGTCCATCTGCCTCTACTTAAAAGGAAAAATACCTACAGTAAACTTAGATTCCAAAGCTACGAACGCCGACGCCCTCTCCAGAAACCCGGTCGACGATACGGATCCAGCCCCGTTGGACCCCGAACTCGCGACCATACAGACACTAGAGTTAGATACGACAGACGAGACCGACACCACAAACGAAGACATTTTCGAGCTACCTCCGGTCACGACCGAAATGACAGGAGACCTATTTACAGTAGACGAAAATTTCTCGCTGGTGCATTGCGTAGCTGAGGACCTGCATATGGGAGCCGGCATCGCAGTGCAATTCCGGGAGAAATTTGGTAGACTTGACGAACTGAAACAACAGAACGCCAAGGTAGGTGAAGTGGCTCAGCTTCAGGTGGGCAGGCGCTTCGTTTATTATCTAATAACAAAAAAACGTAGCAACGATAAGCCTACGTTGAAAAATCTAGAAAAAGCCCTGATTCAACTCAGGCGCACGTGTAAAAGAAATGCAGACTATCGTCTCGCGATGCCCAGGATAGGTTGTGGTCTTGACAAACTGTCCTGGAAGACCGTAATAAAACTAATCAACAAGGTGTTCAAACAACCTTTCAAGATACATATATACGCTTTGCCTCCACCCAACGTTGAGACCACTGAGCCAACCTCGACAGACAATCGGGAAAGTTCACCTCTGGGACAGTTCGGAAACGAGCCGCCCCAATATCAGAGCACGGGTTTAGACCCTATAGTAGAAACGATGGAGCAGGAGAATGGGGGGGACACCAGTAGAATTTCCCTTCCGGAAGCGTCAACGAGTTTAGATCGCAGGGACAAAGCCTTTGACGTAATAGGCCAGGACACCCCTGTAGAAAATCAAGCAACCGATGCTGATGAAGACTCAGATTCAGGTCCTGAGCACGGTAACGAGCATGAATGCGTCGACAGCGACGTAAGCGACTCCGACGAAATCATAGAACCAGGTTCGCAGCCCTACGAGCTCGCTGCAGACCCCGAATTAAAGATCACTAGGAGTAAGGAGAACTTATCAATTCATAAAGGGAACATGGTCTGTTTCGTCTCGCAGCAGGGTGAACCTATAGACCGCGGAGCGCACGATCTATTCAGTAAATTCAAGATACCAAAATTAGAGGATTTAGCACTAGGAAGAGCTAGGCTAATACAAAAAGACAATAGAAACATTATATGTTTGCCAATCAAAGAATCAACAAAAAGGCACCTCGACAGAGAAATATTTAAAGAAGCTCTGGCATCTCTGTTAGACGTAATTATGGAAATAGAGTTAGCAGAAATAGCACTAGCCAGAACAGCATTCATAGATAATATTTCGTGGAAGGAAATTTTAAATAGGATAAAAATCGCACTCAGCGATTGTCCTTGCACGCTGACTATTTACGAAGACTTAATTCAAACTCCGGCGGAGGAGCTTAGGGCCGGAATTCTTCAAGAAAATCATGAATCTGCGTTAGGGGGTCACAAGGGTGTGACCAAAACTTACCGTAGAATTAGACAAAAGTACGCATGGCCGAATATGAAACGCCAGGTACAAGATTATATGGGCAGGTGTTGGCAGTGCGCCACTAGGAAGCTCACGCGAGTAAAGCATAAGCAACCAATGGTAATAACAGATACTCCTGACGCTGCCTTTGAGAAAATCTCCATGGACGTTGTGGGCCCTCTGCCCATTACAGAACGAGGAAATAGTCATATTTTAACAATCCAAGACCTCCTCACCAAATACTCGCTAGCAATCCCGTTGAAAGAAACCGACTCGGTGGCAATCGCTGATGGCTTGGTAAAAAACTTCATTTGTATTTACGGCGCACCCCGTCATATCCTCACGGATCAGGGCGCCAATTTAACTAGCTCACTGATGAAGGCGATCACAAAGCGATTTAGAATAACACAAAACAGGACCACAGCTTTCCACCCGCAGTCAAATGGTTCGGTTGAAAGGTCACACCACGTTCTAATAGAATACTTGAAACAGTTCGTTACAGACAAGAACGATTGGGACGAGTGGCTAGAGCTAGCAATGTTTTCATATAATACCAGTACTCATGAAAGCACAAGGTTTTCACCGTACGAATTAGTATTCGGCCGAGAGGCAAGAGTGCCCTCGAGCTACGCAGCAATAGAAACCATATCAGATAGGACGTACGAAGGCTACTTGTTAGATTTGTGTAAAAATCTCCATGAAATACAGACTCTCGCAGCAGAGAATTTAACTCAAGCAAAACACAAGTATGAACGTTACTATGATAATAAAATCAAATTGCTACAATTAAAACCAGGAGATCTGGTGTTCCTCCTAAAGGAGCCCAGAAAGAACAAATTCGCTGACCATTATACTGGTCCGCACGAAGTAATAGAAGTTCTACCCAATAATAATGTAAAAATTCTTGTTGAAAATAGAACTAGGGTGGTCCACCTGGACAAACTGAAAAAGGCAAAGGCATAATCGCACCTATCCTTTATTATTCTGTCCACAGGAATCACTAGAAAGTAAGAACACAATAATATAATGAAGCTCCCGGCTAATGAGGAAGACGATCATCTCGAAGTAGTTTTCATTGAAAAGCCGCAGACACTACCATACCCAGTCACAAACATTAAAATCATAATGTACAAGGTTACAATAACACTATATTTTAAGGCCAATGAAGCTTTCAAGTCATTACTTAGGGAAATGATAAAAATAACAGATTTGGGTGAAGGCGACTACAGAACGTATTATAAAAGAATTCGCAGCCAAAGAGGCATAGTAGATCAAGTATTAGATGTGTTTTTCGCCCGCCCGGACGAAACCCACATATCAGTGCTATTTCACCCAGACCTGAACGAAGCGTACACATACGTAGGTAAAGGCATGGACGGCGAAGTGTCCAAGTACACCGTCTCCGGCCCAATTGTTAACTATGTAGGCAGTCAGATGTTCAAAGACGCCGTATAATTTTGTACACTAAGCAGATTTAAGAGTAGACGTCAGAATTTATAGGTACTATGACATACGTTACAGGGTCAATGCAAACCCCAGCCATGAGGTCCGTCCTCGTACTCCTCACTACCATTTGTTGGTTGAAGGGGGCCCATGCATTAATCGGGTATGACTGTGGCGGAGCTGCCCTTAACGTAACAACTATAAATCTACTAGACATCGACCAATGTGATTTGGAACACGACGAGACACAAAACGAACGAACGTTTATACAATTGCTCCAACTCACGGAATACAAACAGGCGCAAGTCTTACAATGCAAAGTGGAGATCGACAGAACAGTTTACCGATGCGGACAATTTTCACACAACTCGGTGACCGACGGTGGAAGAAAGGCTTACCTTCCAAGAATCTCAAGGGAAGCATGTGAGACTCTACATCGCACAGGTACGCTAACCCTCGGGTCACAGACGCATTTGGTCGAGATCCCAACAAACGTAACGACGCTACGCGACGCCACCTTGGCCGGCAGCCTTACCTCTGACGGAACCTGCCAAGGGCAATATTACAATGACGGTTATGGACAGTGGGAAAGCGCTGTCGTGCAGGCAGTAATCAAGATTTCGGTCTACTCGTACACGGCGAACGTCAAGATCTCCAACAATCAAATTTTGCTGAAGAGTGGAACAACCTGCCCTTTTGGAGACGGGCAGTGCATCGACGATGAGGGTGGCCATACCTACTGGACAACAACGCCCCTCGACGAATGTAAATTTGACAAATACGACGTACTATACACGGGATACGCAGACCGAACGAACGCGACGGACTCTCCAACCGTTTACTCGCTACAGACGGGTGACACAACCTTTGCGCTAATGGAAAGGTCCAGAGCCACCATTTGCGGCTATAAGATCATAAACACAGAGCACCCCCGTCTATTTATCTTTGAGACCAATCCAACGGAAGTCTTCAAACAACGATCAAGATTAGCAGTATCAAACATCGACATCTTTTCATACATCAATTCAAAATTCATTTATGTAGAAAAACACATCAGAACGCAGACCACCAACCTATACAGGGACGTGATCGAGCAGAAATGTAAATTAGAACAACAGGTGCTGAAAAATGCATTAAATCTCGCTGAATTATCACCTGACAGTTTTGCCTTTAACCTAATGAAGGGCCCCGGCTATTTTGCAACAATAGCCGGCGAAGTAATCTATATCATGAAATGCATCCCAGTAGAAGTGGAATTCCGCAAGACGGCAGAATGTTACAATGATCTTCCTGTGAATCACCAAAATGAGAGCATGTTCCTGCGACCCAAGTCGAGGATTCTCGTGAAGACCGGAACCAGGAGGAGCTGCAACGAGGTCGTGCCGCCAATGTTTAAGGTAGAAGAGACGTGGTACAAGTTCACACCTAGGGCATCCGAAGCCAAGGTACCGCAGAAACTCAAGCCCTTGACAAACATGAATTGGAAATATAGTAATCCTGGACCCCTGGGATCAAGCGGAATTTACACTGAGGAGGAATTGCAAGAATTACGGGAACACATCATGTTTCCAGCAGAAAAACCTGCACTACTCGACACCATATCCAGAGGCGCCCGAGGCGAGACCATCGGGACGGGAACAATCAATATGTATAACCTGTTAGACGAAAAGACTCTAACGCGAATAGCAGAATCAACGGCAAAAAGATTATTTACTGGATTCACCACCTTCGGGAGTGTTGTCGGAGGAATATGGGGGATCTGGGCCGTATGGGCACTGCTGAAATTCTTAATCGACACATGCATACATGGTTACACGCTCCACACAGCATATGGATGCAGTTACCACTTGATAGCCTCACTGTGGGACTCGGTGACGCATCTGTTAATGCACCTACGAGGACAAAAGACCGATCAACCAATGACGACTGACGCCCAGGAGCAGACGGAACCACTGAATAAAATAATTTACCACGTTCCGTCACAGTCAATTCACTTTCCAGAAAATCTAGACTTAAATTCTGACATAGAGTTGAAGAAGCTCGAGGAAAGAGCACAACAGAGAGCAAAAGATCTTAACTTGGTCTAATAACGCCGCTAAGATCTTTTACGGAAATAAAACTTATTTCCTTCAAATAAGGAGGGGGGTGTGACGTCCCCGGAAGAACGTCTACCATATACATATTTTTCCTATTATCATACTAAAACTGTTGCTCTCTTACCTCGAGTATACTACTATTAGCATAACACATACCTGTATCATACCTAAGGTGTAGGAATACATTATAATATCTCATAAGCGAAGAGCAAGGCAACATGGCGTACCCGGCAGAGAGCACCAGGCAGCAAGCCATATTCACAGTCGTGCTAAGAGGCCGCCATCTTGGCTCGCCCGCTCATCATATACTACACTATGAGAAATACACGCACATCGCGCTACTCAGGAATGTACACATATATATGCATACTCATAATTATCATGCCGTCTTATTACGAATGATAAAATAAACGATATAATAAACAATCGTATAAACTTACCCATAAATATAATATACTCATATTCATATTACATAAAAGGAGTACACGTCATCGACGCGCAAAAGGGAAACCTTATCCCTTCATCCGAAATACGCCTTCAGCAGGCCTACGTGACATTCCGCACGTCCAGCGCTCGACCACGTGCACTTCTTAGAAATAACCACATTTGTTAGAATAAATAAATAACTGTAACCAGAGCGGCCAGCGGGACTCGAAGCACTTAAACAAAGGTTCGTAGGCGAACCCTAACATAAACACCCGCTGAGCGTTCATCCTAGTGAAGATAAGATTTTGCATAGTTAAGATACGCTCTAGACTAAACAGCCCCGAACCTCGGTACACTAAACAGACGGAAGCAATAAATCGTCCAAGTACCGAGAAGCACTTAAGAAGAAACATCGACACGGCGATCCGATACCCGAGGAGAAACTGAGCCAAACAATTCCAGCCCAGGCCGACGGACCGACGCCAACTCAGAACAAAGGCCAAGGGTCGAGCGGGAAAAACCTGTTCTACTCGACCGCCATAAACAGGGATGAAAGCCAGACCCGCACTTAGCCAGGGACCGGTTTACAACAGGGCCATAAACCAGACAACCCTCACAGCATGACGTCAGGCCCCGAACACGTGCAAGCAGGCAGGCAGCGACAAGTCGGCGCCGGACCCCGAACACGTGCACGCAGGCAGGCAGCAACAGGTCGGACCTAACGGGACTCCGCCAACAAAGAGCCGCATTCCAAGGCTCTGACGTCACGCGCGCCTACGTGACACCGAGCGCGTCAAGGCAGGCCAGCGGCGCGCGCACCATCGCCCCGCGCATGCGCACCAGGACACTCGAGAGCTGAGACGGTCGACGCTTCGCACCCTGGACATCACTTCTCATCCGCGCTTCAAGCAGACCAGTCGAGTTCTTGTAAATCTCTACGAGTTACACAGTTAGCTTGCACGTTTAGAACTTGTACACATTCGCTAGTTCTTGTAAATCTCTACGAGTCGCACAGTTGACTTGCACGTTTAGAACTAGTATACATTCGCTATAGCTTAAGCGCTCTGTTTAACGTAAACTCTTAATATACGCGACTAGAATATTAAACATTGTACCTTTTTCGAATTATCTGTAACAATATACTAAACACAAAGATTTATTTCATCGAGTTCTCATTTCTTGAACCTAAAACTAGAGTCAGTGAATATTCCAAGGTAATTCCCTTTTACCCACATTAACATTGGTTGTTAGCGGAGACGCTGACTTAATTAAGCTTGTAAAACTAGCTTTTCCAAGTTAATTAACTCCTACCCCTTTCTATAATCGGTAGATGTCAAAGTCCAGTAAACGTCACGGTCGTAAGAATAGACATCGCGCAGGCCGACGACTACGGGCTAAGAAGCAAGCTATATTACAAGCCAGAATCAAACGTATCAACGGTCCAGTAGAGATCCTTCCGATCTATACACAACCTAGCTCTAACGAAGAATCGGGCTCTTTCTCGTCGCACGCATCCAGCCAACCCAAGGTTGACCACCCGTTCTCAACTCACGGCGTAGAACGTGAAGTCATACAGACGGTTACTAGAGTCAGCGAGGGGCTGTTATACGAGCAAATCGACATTAGGAGGAAGCTGTTCCCTGTACCAACCGTATACGACTGGGTAGAAGAGCCGGAAGTTATCGACCTGGACTCCGAACCAGAGACCATCTACCTCGACTAAAGGTAAGACGCTCATTTACGTTACCCCATATCATCCTAAACGACGAATATAATCCATAGCGGGGGCCCGGGTCCCTCAAATAAAACAGGGCTCCGTTATTGCAGTGTCGCTCCGCGTGCGTCAACGTTAAGAATTGTTTTTTTTTGTTGACTAGTGCGTCTGGGACGTCACAATTGTTTTTGGGCTAGGGTAGTTTTCTATGGGTTGTGTTTTGTCGGGGTCTATGTGTAGTCCGTGTCTGTCCACTATGTATCCGAGATATTTTACTTGTGCGCATCCGAATTCGCACTTCTCTGGGTTTATTGTTAGTCCTGCGTCTGTAATTCTTTTGAGTATTTGCTCTAGTCTTTGTAAGTGTTCGTCGAATGTTTGTGTTACTATTATTATGTCGTCTAAGTATGCGAATGCATATGGTTCGCATTCTGGGCCTATGAGTCTGTCTAGTAGTCTTTGGAATGTCGCTGGTGCGCCTGTCAGTCCGTATGGCATTCTTTTAAATTGAAATAAGCCCATTCCCGGGACTGTAAAGGCTGTTATGTGTTTGCTGTCTTTGTCGAGTGGTATTTGGAAGTATGCTTGGCTTAAGTCGATTTTTGATATGTACTGTGCTGTCCGTAGTTTGTCTAATATTGCTGTCATGTATGGTAGTGGGTATGCGTCTTTTTTTGATACTGAGTTAACCTTCGTAAAGTCTAGACAGAAGCGATATGTGTTATTTGGTTTTTTTATCATGACAATTGGGCTCGACCATTCGCTTTCTGATGGTTCTATCACGTCTTCTCTCAGCATTTTGTGTATTTCTGTGTGGATGGCTTCTCTAATTTTTGGTGATACCATATAGTATCTTTGTTTTATGGGTGCGTGTCCTTGTGTGTCTATTTTGTGTTTAATTAGGTGTGTTAGGCCGAGCTGGCCTGTTAGTGTTGAGATTTTCTGTTGTATTGTCGTCTGTAGTTGTGTGTGTTGTGATTGTGTGAGTTCTCGTATTCCTGCGCATATCTGTGGTTCGGTTTCTTTGCTGGTTTGTGTGCCGTCTGTTGTTTGTGCGTTTGTGGGTGTGATTTTTTTATTTGTGACTTGTGTGTTCTGTGGGTTGTCTTTTGGGGGGGTGTTTTCCGGTGGTGTCTTTGTGCTGGGTAGTGTTGGTGTTAGTGGTTTTTGTTTCATGGTTGTTTTTTTTTTTGTGTTTTCATGTCTTTCTGTTGTTTTCGGGTTTGTTTGTTGTTTCGTTGCTTCTAATTTCTCTGCTGCTTTTGCTTGTTTTGTGTGTGTTTGTGTTGATTGGTGTCGTGTTTCTCGTGTTTGATGTATTTGTATGTATTCTTTGAGTGGTGTTGGTAGTTCTTGTGGTCTAGCTTGCATGTGGTAGTGTGTCTGTGGGTCGTCTATCAGTGACCATGTGTTTTTTCCATAATCTATTAGTATTCCAAATCTTCTTAAGTCGATGTTACCAATGATACATTGCGAGCCTAAGTTTGATATTAATCCGAACTTAATTTCTTTTGTTATGTTGCCGAGGCGTATTGGGAGTGTTACTGCTCCTTCTATCGTCACCTGTGTTCCGTTTCCCATTATAGCTGTTCTGTCGGGCGTGTCGTTTATTTGTGTATCTGTGTTGTGTAGTATTTGTATTACTTCTGCGCCCAGGTAAGAGTGTGTTGCGCCTGTGTCTATTAATGCGTTAAATTCGTGACCGTGTATTTCTATTCTGATGTGGAATCTACTTTCCGTTCTGTTGTTATCTGTCGTAGGTGCTACTGTTTCGGGTGTGTTTGTGTTGTTTGTGGGGTTGCCCTCCACCCTTGCTGGGTCAACCCTTACTCGTTTCCCTGGTTCTGTGCCTGTGTGCATTGCCATCTGAAGTGCCCGGGTTGGGTGCAGTTAAAGCATCTGCGTGGTGTTGTGCCTGTGTTTGGGTTCGTTTGTGTTTGTTGCTGAGTGTAGTGCGGTGAGTTGTACGTGATTGCGGGGTATCGAGTCTGTTGCGTGTTTTGGTTTGTTTGGTTTCATCGTATGTTGTCTGTGAGTGCCGGTGGTATATTTGGTGTTGGGAGTATTGCTGGGCGGGGTTGTGTTTGTGTGTACTTGTACGGGATGTATTGTGTGTGGTGTGTTTGGTGTGTGTAGGCTTCTCGCGGGTGTGTGTAGTTGTTTAATATTGTTTGTCTCGTGTTTTCCCATTCGATATTCGCTTCCCATTCTTTTGCGGCCATTTCCAGTTGGTCGAAGTTCGCGAAGTCGTATGGTTCTATGTATGCCTTGTATTCTATTTTCATGTTTCTGTATGCCAAGTCTAATTGTGTTCGTGGGTGGTATGGTGGTTTTAGTTGTGATAGTAGTGTTCTAAATTGTATTAGGAATTGTGTGATTTTTTGTGTTGGTCCTTGTACGTAATTTCTGATTTTTTGTTCCAGCCTGTCCCTATGTTGTATGTCTTGAAATGCGTGTGTAATGTCTCTTTCGATTTCTTCCAGTGTTCGCCATTTGCCTCTATTTAATCTGTACCAGTTTTTTGCGTCACCTTCGAGTATCGGGCTGAGGTTGTTGATTAATTGTGTGTCGTGTATTTCATAACCCGTTTGGTAGTCGCGGAGATTTTGTAAAAATTCGTCTATGTCTTCGTTTGTGTTTCCTGAGTATTTTATGTTCCATGTTTGTATTGTTTTCATTGCCATTGCTGGCTGATTCCAGTATGTACTGTTTGGGTTTAATGTGTGGTTTGTGTTTGTGGGGTGTATTGACTGTGTGCTGTATATGTGTGGATCTTCGTATACGTTTCTGTCGCTTGGTGATGCTTCGAGGTCTATTAGGTTTTGTATAAGTCGTGTGTTACGTGTGTTGGTGGCTAAAAATGTGTCTGTTCCTGTGAAGTGTCGGTTCGTTCGATTGGTGGTTACCGTGTTAGTTTGCGTGTGTGTAGGTGTTGGGATTGTATTGTATGTTTGTGTGGGATTTGTTGGTTCTGGGCTTTCTTGGTGTTGAATTTGTGTACTGTGTAAATTGTGTGTATTCTCTATGATAGCTGCATCGATTATATTTATTGTGTTTGGTGAATTTATCGTGCATCGTCTATTTATTTCCTGCCGTTGGGTCGGTGTTTGTTGATCTCGTGTCGCGCGCGGCTCGCTCTGTGTCGAGTTGTTTTGGTTGCGTTCGGGTGTGTGTATGTCCATGTGTTCGCGCGCTAGGCCTTGCGGTTCCCTGTGTCCTTGGTCTGCCATTGTGTGTATCGTGTTTGGTAGTGTGTGTGTTCAACTGTCTTTATTTGAATTTTCGTGACTGTGTAGTTTTGTTTCGTGAGTCTATGTGTACTTTGTTAGCGTTTATTCCTGTGTTTTGTCTCTTAATTGTTTGGATTTGCGGTAAAAATGTGGGTAATTTACGTTGGGCGCCAATTTGTGACGGGTTTTGAGTCCGCACGAATAATGTGGGGAGGGGAAGAGACAATTAGAGACGGGGCGGATGTAGTAGGTAAAACTTGGTGTGTGTATTTTGTGAGAAAAGAAAAAAATAATAAAGGGGAGGTGGTACATGCGTTGCGATCGGGGGGGGTGAGTCGACTTATATTACTAAAGATACAAAAGGGTTGTAGACTTGAGCGGGGGCTGATCACGCCTCAGCCCTTAGCGTTACTTAATACTACTTACAGATACGCGCGCGGGGGGGGGGGAGTGTGTGAGGTGCCGCGGAATGTGAGGTAGGGAGGGTTGGTATTGCGAGGGGATGGGGGGTGTAGTGTGACGGGGAGTGTGAGGTAGAAAGGGTTGGTATTGCGAGGGGAGGAGCAGATTGGCTGTAGAATGCAGGCTAACCTGGTGTCGTCGGCGTGTGTGTGGGTGTCTCGAGGTGTGGTGGAGTGTAGCTGGGTGTATCGGTGTGTGTGGTTGTGACTCTCTCTCTCCTTCTTTCTCTCGGTGTGGTGGAGTGTAGCTGGGTGTATCGGTGTGTGGCTGTGACTCTCTCTCTTTCTTTCTCTCTCTCTCTCTCTCTCTCGTTCGCTCTTAGGCTGGGCTGCTCAGGTGTTGCTGCTGTTACTTCCGTGCTCGTACTGAATCTGGCGCTCGGCTCTGCCGAGCGTCGGGGGGCTTCGGTTATGTTCGGGTCTTTCCCGATGGGACAGGACTCACCCGTTCGGCTCTTCCCCGCGGGTTTGGGGTTTGTTATGACTTGCACTCTAGGTGCAACGTCACAACATCATTTTAAAATCTGATGAAATTGAATATCAGTATGACATAATTTATAAACGTATATCTAAACGCTTTGTAAAAAAAGAATCAGAAGCGGACGGGCGACGGATGCACAATTAGCGGCAATGGTGCAGTTTTTCGAAACACACAAAGGGATTGCGGAAGAGAAATTCCTAATTATGAATAAAAAGGAAGAACTCCGTAAAAAATAGGATCAATTGGCAAATGCTTTAAATATAGCAAAAGGTGCAACCAAAACCACAGCTCAATGGCAAGTAGTACGTATAATCCAAGACATAATATTTTTAATCATATTTTACCAATTGCAATATAAATAACTTGAACGATCAAATTTCATGTACACAGACTTGAAGAGATATGAAATGTCGAACATCACAGAAAGCACGTCAAATTACAAATCAGCGTAATGCAACAGGCAATGAAGAAATTGACGAAGTTCCATTGACACCATTAGAGCTAAGAGTCATTGGAATCATTGGCAAAAACTACGTTGCAGGTAGCTTTGATTGTCCAGGTAGCGTTCCTGAAAAAGAGGTATTTATTATATAGTTTGTGGAAATTATATTTAAGTTGACATTGAAGTAGTTGAATACATGATTTGTAATATACTATTAATACTCCCATTGTAACATTGAATTTTTGTTTCGTTGACTTGAAATAGGAGTTACAAGAACAGCTTGCTGCAGGCGACTCCTCACCATTATTAAAACCTCCACGTGTAATTAGCATCTCTGACCACATAGCGAGTACATCAACATGCACTGATGTTTTTGAATCAGACGTTGCCAATGACTATGGAGATAACGGTATGACTTTGTTATTATGAAGTATTCTGAATCGTTGTTCCATTTCAAACATTATTATTTTTAATACCGATAGAAAACCCCAATGTTGACCTCATTGACTGGGAATATATGGAATTGAGCAACACCGATGAAGGCATTGCAGAAAGTAAAGTGCAAGTCAAAAATATAAAAGAAAATATAGAAAAACACGCACTAATAGAAACATTGGATGTACAAAACAAATCGGCAGCAGTCAATGCCAAGAGCCACCGATACTTCAAAGATTAACAAAAAAAAAAACCTTACACAACCGACAGTGCCCCAACTACAGGGCCAAGAGAACGTATGTATTCTCAATTTGCATTGAACTTAGAATGTTGTACGTGATTCTGTCATAAATGTTACATGTGTACAATATCATCATTTATGAATTTTAAAGAACACTGATACGATATCGAATATAGACTATGTAGTAACAATTATGCTATTCTGTTTCAAGGAAGACAATCTAAACAATTATCTTCTACACGGGACCAGTTTGCAGCAATTGCTGAGTCACATGCCCAATCAACGATGGTTAGTTGTAATTTCAGTAAAACTGCTATCTATTTACTATATGATATAGGATAATTTTCATTTACACAAACTATTTTCGCAGATGCTAGCTGAAGCTGCAAAATTACAGGCAGAAGAGACAAAGCGTCATGCTGATGCTATGGGTCGATTGACAGAAGCGATGGAACGGCAAGCTGATGCAGCTGTGCAAAACGCTGAAATGAAAAAACGAGAATCGAAGTCATGCCTCAGCTAGTGGAAGTACTATCACAGATTTTACCAACTCACCAATAATAGTACAGTATAGTGTAGTGTAGTGTAGTATAGGACTCCATCGTAAACAACAAACTATTGAACATGGACCAAAGTTTATATCAATAAGTATTATTTAAATTCAAAATGCCAAAACGTATTCTAGTCAAAATATAGATATTATGTACTCGTCTTATGATATACAAATATAATATCAAAATGTTAAACCGATAAGTGATATAGTGAAAATATAGATATATATACTCGTTTTAGAATATACAAATATAATATCAAAATGTTAAACCAATAAGTAATATATAAGAAATTTAAATACACGTTATAGTTTTATAATAATAATAAATACATATATTATTATTCAGATTTTACAAATTTATTGAAAATTCGGTAAACTAAATTTAATATTATGTCGTATTACATTGTGATATGCCTCGGTTTCACGGACGCGAACCAAGCAAGAACTACCCATCCCTTTGCCCAGGGTACCGCTATCCTTAGACGGCTAGCAGGCCCATACACCCGTATACTTGAGTATGGCCTACGCGCCGCGTCAGCCAAGTCAGGGGTACGGAATTTGCCAGAAACAAAAACATAAAACCACCCCTGACTTGTGCCACCTCCACTGCGATACGTAAGCATATCTTGGGAATATAACGAACGGCCGGACCCAAAAGTCCCAGTGTATTGACATTCATAGTAGTCTGCGCTCCGCTCAGCAAAATCTCAAAATTAAATCAATCGATGAAGAGTAACTTGTTCCCCCGTACCAATATTATGCCTCTCATGGTCTACATCCACCGTAACAACATTATATCTTTCATAATCTAAATCATGCATGTATTAACCGATCTTGAATACGGCGAGCAAGTGCAAGAGGCGGAAGATTATTGTCGTCATCATCATCCATGTTCGCCATGTTAGGTATATTTATTACATATTCATTTGGATCCTCATACATATCTGGTTGTAGCCCAAAATCAATACGCATATTGTGTAATACTGCGCAGGCATTAACAATTTTTCCAGCCATTCCAGGCTCATATTGCAAAACTCTATTTAGAAAGACACCTCCACGTACTTCTAAGCGCTCCAAACAATCGTTCAATACAGTTTCTTGCACTACACAACGATTGATTATAATTGAAACGTTGGGTTTCTTCTCGTTCATTAGGTAATGGAGTCAGGCGTGGTTCCAAGGGGTAACCCTGGTCACCTGATAAAATATTCAACATTATGAGTAATTTATTTATCAATGAATCACCATGTTAAAAACTACTATTCATAAATGTTACAAGTTTCAAGTTACAACTTACCAATAAGAAACGTTCTTTCTCCTCGATTATATTCACGCTCCATTATGCGTCGTACAGAGGATGTATTCCATATGTATGTATCATTTCTTGCCGCAGGATAACGTGCATTGATGTTTAATATCGTTAAATTAGGATCACATATCTGCATGGAAAACGTTTTCATTATCCATAGTTGTGTGTTTTATTACACTCGTATTTGCTACGTATCTACGTGATAACGGTTAAAAATTGTACCGCTTGCACATTGAGTGAGTGATATCCATGGTGATTAACATATGCCACCTGATGTTCTCTAGGCCCAAACAATGCGACATGAGTGCAATCAATTGCTCCAATAGCTCCTTGAAATGGTTGACGTGCGGTGACAAATTGAGATGCTGCTCGTTGCCGGTCTTCCGGAGTCATGGGAAATTGTACCCATGGCTTTAGTAATCGTTCATTAATAGCATTTGTGACATCACGAATGCACCGGCTCACTGATGACTGACTTAATGAGATATCGCACTGGTCTCCTACTGGACGTTGATAATAACCGGTAGCATAAGATCTCACAGCTGTTAATACCTGTCACGTGAATATACTAAGTATAGTTCACAATAAAATGCAAATGGGTAATTGGCATGCAAACATAATACTCGTGTTTGGACTAAGAGTCCACTGTCCCTCACACGTTGTAAACTAGGCTGTAGAGTGTCAATCAGGTCTGCTGCAAGTTGTGGGTTTATGCGGTATAATTCAATAAACTCTTCATTTGTTAAATCAAATGAGTCTTGCTCTCTTCGCATCAACTTGCGTTCTAATGTTTGTTCTAAACGCCTGACTCTACAATCTAAATTTAATACATCTATCGCAAGATGACCCTCTGCCATCCTGTAAAAATTTGAATGAATTAAAAATTTAAAACAACTTGTATTACACCTCATAATAAGTTTACACGGATGACGCGTAAACATCGGAATGCTTTATAAACAAACATAACCTATCAGTTATCAGATTTCATTGAATCAATCATTTGACTTGAATGATAAAAACATATATAATACAGAAAACTTGGCACTTACCTCAACTATAGCCACTATACTTCAGTATTAATAACCGAATAAATTAATTCACAATGGCATAGAACGTTCTTGTAACTCCGTATAATGGCTTTTAACTCTTTTTCTTTAACCAAAGGCGCCTATTGCGCGTAGCTTATGTAGGTAGTACTATGAAACACAACATTCAAGCCTAAACGAGCGTTCTTCAGTCCTCGTTAAGCTAAGCAACATTCGTCGATAGTTAGCGACGCGGCCGTCCAACAAACATCGACATCACGGCTGTAGAGAATCACTCCAAACGAAAAACGTCGATAGCATTGGTTAACGATAGCGATAATTATCGATAGCGAGTTACAGAATCCGGCTACAGATCTTCTCCCGCACCATAAGCGCGCGTCACACGCTCCTAGCCTCTTTCGCCACCCCCTCTCCCTGCCCAGAGACGCTTTTACAATTCATCCTTCTCACCTTCCAATTACTCCTTCTGCCCCCCCCTCGCCGTCACCTCCGCTGGTAGTTTCCTATAACAGCTCCGCAGACGAGCTACAGCAAACCCTGCAGCAACAAAACACAAAACTGACACTTACTGTGACAGGAATTCCCGTCCTCGCGCCTTCGTCCCTAGTTCACAAGTTTACCTACTCAATGAGACCGAAACGAAACTCGGAGACAATTACAAAGGGCTGTACTAGATGAAACGTACCATAAACCATATCAGTGCTGAAATATATCTCCCGAATAACAAGACAAAAGTAGTCCACATGAATAAACTTAATACAGCACGCTGACGTTACTATAAATCAACCCCGACTCTCGTTTCTGAAATCTCCCCCCCACCATCCCGCGCCACGCACATTCTACTTCCAAAATATTATGTCATGACACCACTACATCATGAACAACCAAACGTCGATAATGAAGTTATCAACAGCTCCACAATTAATTGGCTGACCGGATCTTAATCAGACCTTATTTTCATAACGTATTATTACAGGTCCTTCATAACTGTTAACGGCACTAATAACTCGGTACCATACTCCATGAAGCGAATAGAGCCAAATCCGGGTCTCTATTTCGAACAACTAAGAAACCTTCGGACCTTTAACAACGAATGGAGAATGATCAACTTTATCGACCTCGGTAACATATTCCAGGAATTCAATCGCATCTCCGAATATTTAGACATGATTCGTAATGAATGTACCGCAACATGGAACCATTGTAACACAGGCGACCATATACGCATGTTGACCCAGAGATTGAATCCGTCCAGGAAATACCAGACTAAAATAAAAAAATTGATAGGCCACCGCCTCAACAGCAAATCCCATGTGGAATTGGCTAAACTCGTAACACGTCACAAAAAAACGAGGTGCCATATACTTCATAGGCGCGATCGCAAAATCACTTTTCGGGACGCTGGACGCAGAAAACGGACAATGCCTAAACAATCAAATCGACAACTTGTATAATGACATAAAACACTTAGCGACACTACTTAACGAACAAACACACGTTGTACAGTCAACTTTCGGAATCTATAAAAATAAACTCGACAACATTATACAGCGTTGTTGTGACTAAGATGATGTACTCATAATACTTACGAACCAGGGAATTACTTCCAAAGCTCAAATATCAAATAACAAATTCGCAATAGCTCTCATTAACCGTTTAGTCGAGCTAGACGTATATATGAACAAGTTTGAAATTGATCTAAGTAACCTGGTTGAAGCCATCTTATTCGCACAAAATGGTATCATTCACCCAAAGGTCCTGTCCCCAGCACAGATCATATCTAGTCTTCAACACATTCAAAATTTGAAACCTCAACTCGAATTTCCGATACCTACGGACGCCCCCTACGCTGGAAGAACTGAATAGCATATCGAGCTTAGACATCGTTTACATCAAACCACGTCTGATTCACGTCATAACTATCCCATTATTAAATAACGACGCTTTTAACCTTCCTCACCTACTTTCAATACCTGCAAAACAAAAATACGACTCGACAGATAATAATTCGCGTTCATACAGCCCGCAAGCGATTACGTAGCGATAGCCTTCAATCGCACATCGTACTTCCAATTATCGGAACTCAGTTTTTCAAAGTGCATCCCAACTGAAAACATCTACATGTGAGAACTAAACCAACCTCTGTTCCATATCGGAAACCATAAACTTTGCGAAGTAGATCTATTCTTGAATCCTTGGCAATTAGCAACCACAAACTGCGACATGAGACTGGCATCATTCACTGGCACGTACTGGACTGCATTGCCTAACTCGAATTCATGAATCTATTCTGCTTCCAAAACAGCAACGCTACATAACTTATATCCCAGCGACTTCACGTACCGTGTTTCGATTTCAGGTGCTGGCACCATACATCTTAATAACACGTGTACTGGACATACTAGAGAGACGACCCTGACTACTAGCAGACGTTTCTAATCAATTGAATCCAACTCATATATTCCTGACTTTCATCTTGATCTGCAAGCAATCTACAAAAATCTCAATTCAAACCCTTCGACTAATCTATCAATGGTATCTATCTCTCCATTAAGGAAACCCTCGTTTGTTAACATCCATGACTAAGCCGTCACTGGTATAACTTTACGCGAGATAGAGAGACAAAGCACTGACATCAGTACTTGCTATCGCGCGCGTCAAGGTACTTACCTTCTCACAAACAACCTTACCTACGCCCGTATATCCCTCATCGCTTTTGCCCCCATATACTCAATCTTAAAATTTTTGCTGTTCTCCAATATCCTGAAATTGTGTGCCGCATATGCCACCGAAATTCGAAACCCAAACAATCGCGGCCCCACCATTTGACCGGATCTGCTGTACCCACTATCTCACATCCTTACATGTTTCCTGAAAACATTGAGCATACCCAACAGTCCCAAAAATCAAAGCGCCCCTCCCAATCCCCGGCCAGGCTAGCGCTATCAGCTAATGACGACCTTGCACGCTCTCCGTGGTTAGATTACGGGATGCTTGACCGACTTTAACATCTCGCCACCATGGCTCCTGTATCGCAGTTAATGTCATATACCGCGTTATCGTTTCTACCCAATCTCCGGCTCTCACACGACAATAATTGCTATATGTTTACGCTTGTCTGCTATTTACAAATCTACATTACTGTATACTTAGAACGTAAGCCAACTCCGACTATAACTACATCAAATGGAATAAATCCTACACTGCCTACAAAACCCCTTGAATTCTTTCAATACTTTTAAGAAGTATTGTAAACTAGAAATAAGTATACTAACCCGCTTAAGCCCGCAATAACCCTAGGCGCTTATCATAAAATCATTCGATGTACCATCATAATATGTACTACCTTCTGTACCGAATATCCATCTTCATAACAATGATAACATGACAAATCAACCAATCTGTACCTAGTTTAAGCTCATGTTCAATAAATATTTCAATTACCTTCCTTTAGTATAAGCCCAATTTGTAAACACACATGTTATAATTCTCAAATGTCTAATTCGTGAAGGTAAATATTTCGATTGATCTTTAAGTTCAATTCACAAGTAACCACATACTTATGGGAACACATATATTGTTATATCTAGGTATCGTTCAATATCCAACGTTTTAAACTAAACCACTATGAACATATTCACCTTGTAATCATACATTCTCAAAATATTGTATTCACAACTTTCGCATATGCATACCATGTACCATCTTAATCATTTATAATAATACGACACACACACAATCGAAGCTTCACTCACTCATCATAACGCAAACAGATTACAAAGTTATGTACAACAGATTATAACCAGCGACTTCAATCGTTTCCGGCTATTCGATCCCCGACTTCTTCTAATTCTAAACATTCGCTCGCTCTCCATCATCAATGTTTCCTTCAAGGGGAGGGGCAGGGGGGGGGGAGGTGTTACGTCCGGCATATCACCACACGTCCCCCTCATCCCTATCATTTCATTTCTATCCTCCTATTTCCATTCTGGCTCACTCCACTCGCTTTTTGCCGACTCTGCTATTTCTATTACCCACCATTTTGCACACTTTACGTCTAATCCTCTTTACCTCAGGCATTCCGATTCCAAAGTTCGACACGAACAAGTTTTTCTTTCCAACACTTAACAATCTTAAGTGTAAGTTTACTCATCAATTGTTAACTACATACTCCACTCAAAACTACTCCGCGAATTATCCAACCAAATATACAGTTCATACCTCAAACACTCAAACGGTATTTAACCCTATCCCAAGTTCCGGTTGTCTCCGGACGTAAAGGTTTAGACGTAAGGTGTGCAAAATGGTGGGGACTAGAAGTAGCAGAGTCGGCAAAAAGTGAGTAGCATGAGCCAGAATGTGAATATGAGGATAGGAATAAAATGATAAGGATACTACAAGGATCGTGGGAGAGTGGCAACATAAGGGAGACGTGTGGTGACACGCCGGACGTAACAGTGTTACGAGAAATAAGGCTAGTAGAAGAAATTTGTTTTTTTTTATTAAAAAAAAAATAATAGAAATAAAAAAAATACCACCCTGAAAAAATTTGAGGATTTACAGAAAATGTCAAAGTTTATTATGATAAAAAGAAAAAAAAATCAAAATTGGTTATCATCGAGAAATTTTCGATCTTTTCCAAAAATCCAAAAACAACGATGAAGATAGGTTTCAATAATTCTTTTGTAGTTTTTTCAAAAAGCGCATTGTAAGACAGAAATTGTTTCAGAAAAAACGTTCCGATAAGTCAAATTTTGGAAAAGTTATAACTATTCCAAAAAAGCTATTATTTCAACAATTCATGACTTTTTTTGGCGTCGTAAAAATATTTGAAAAAATTCTGAGCAACCTATTTCATAAGGTAGAAATGGAACAAAAAACTTTCAGCCAAATCGAAAGGGGTCGGGTTCAAAAGTGGTCGATTTGGCGTGGAATGCCCCATACATATTATATACATCACTGTACAATGTCGAATTGTACCACATACGCTACGATGCAGTAAATATAAAGCCAAAGCACATCTCATAACTTGAGGTCCAGTTTATTTACATGGCCTACAGCCCCACGGAAGCGTGTAGGTCGTGTCGTGGAATACGATCCGCTTGTCGTCATTCCATCTCACAAGGAAACTGCCTGAGGTGTCCCACTCCCGATTTCGACCATTTGACGATATGTTGTTCTTCATCGAAATCTAAGCGACACATTTTTTTTTTTTATCGGCGGAAAAACGGTTTAAAGCGGTGAAATCAGCCGCCAAAGTTGGGCATCCTCAGTGGTTGTTTCATAGTTTCGCATACTTCCGGTTGCGATATTTGAATGAAACCAATTAGAGAATAATTCTTATGATCAATAATGAAAAATGCATTTTGGCCGGTTACGACAGGGTTGAATAGTCGAAAATAATAGAGGTTGAAAGTTGAAAAATTTTTATAACTAAAAAACTATCATGCGGATTTTAATGAAATTGATTGCATTTGAAGCAGCAGTAAAGTAAAGGATACATGTTTTTGCGTTCTCCATTAGAACCGCACTATTCTGCTTCAATTCATCTTATCTAACATTACAAAGCTTTTTCTAAGCTACAATTTAGGAGCTTCTTCATTGCAATAAATTTCGGTTACATTTATAACAAAAACCACTCCCACAAATTGCAAAACGGTTTCTGGAATAGTTTCTCATACGATCGTGAAATCTTCCGGAGCTCGGTATTTCAGTAGTTTGTGAGGTTACTGGAATCGATTCCGAGCTCACAATTTTGGAATCAACATGGCTAATGATGGAAACACTTAGGACTTTCATTATTATTTTTTCCAAAACATCAAAAGAAATCGGAAAGTTAACATGGAATGGCTTGTATACCATTGAAGAAATGAAAGTTATTGTGTGACGCAGAAGCACCAAAACAATTAGATTTTGTTTCGGCGAAGTTCTAATTTTATCTGCCTATTGCGACGTATTATGCGAGACATATGATAAAAATAAATCAGTTGTTCTGGTTGACTGGCCAGACAATAAATGCAGTCGTTATGTGCAGCCGAGCATCAATTGATATTATTGATTCTGACCTTGCAATTTTGGAATCATCACATAGTAGATGGCACAGAATTATATAAATATGATATTGTTAGATTTATGAAATAAATACAACGAATGAGGGAAATCGGGATCTATTTTATTTTATAAATCCAAACACGTCAGTGTTGCTCTAAGTCTATAGTCTAATAATTTTTTTCTTTTTCCCGTCTGATTTCTTCGCTATCCGTCCACCGTCAAGTGCACATTATTGTACACCGATGAATAAAAATCTCGACTTACTACGAACCCTACAATGTATTGAATGACAACAATAATTGGTTATTCTTCGGCAAATTATTTCTGTATACGGAGTAATATGCATTGCATTACTCATTATAAGTACTGCAATAATGGTAATCGTCGAAAAAATGACAAAAACATAAGGACTTCTTGCACAAGGAATGACGAGTAATCGCAATATTATCGCATCCTGTAATTTCACAATGTGAGGAACAAGTTTCTCCGAACCCGAAGTCCACAGGATTTTCGAATCTTTCTGGCTTCACTTTGGTGTAACTACTTTTGAACCAAAAATACTTGAAAAGGTTGACATATCATGGACATGATAATTAATTGTGAGTCAGGGATTGCAATTCAATAATGTTATGTCTCAGATGTAAATTTAGATCATAATTCATCAATAAAACACTGTAAGAGCAAAGTCTGATAAAATTTTTCCACACCCTACAACCATGAACGTCAAGGGGTTGGGTCTTTCCGGTTGTTCCTTTGAGGATAGTTTGCAATAAAACGTCTCTACTTGGAGGTGTTGCCTCACGTACAGCTACAGGGCAGTGGCCACTCCATGAATCAATCAATAGTGCACTTTTTGAACCAACGTTGGGGAAAAAAACATGTAGCAACCAAGTTTTAAAATGTTCTGAAAATATAATAATATGATATTTACTACTGTACACACTACTTTTCCATTTCCATAAAGGAATAATCATGGAATTTATAACACGTTTATACCTGAAGTAAATTTACCGGACTTCGATACTTCTATGTACATATTATCTGATCCAAACAATGTCTGTTGCACAATTGGACCGAACATACCACTTGGTTCTTTTAGAACCAAATAAAGTAGGAAAAGAAGTATTCCTTCAGCTGATATAGTTGGCCGAATTGTGTAACTGTGTGTAGTAAAAGCAACTGACTGCACTAGACATTCCACCTTCTTTTCTTCTTCGACTGCTAAAGTTCTCCCAGAATGCATTTCTAATTCGAATCCACTTTCATCTGAATTATACACATTCGATAAACCGTATATTTTTAAATTTTGCTTCACACCTGGTAGAAATTGTTCAGCTTGTTCTCTCAAACTTTCGGCATTTTCAATTGTTTTTTTTTTTTTTGGTAATAAATTTATTAATTTTCCTCGATACAATATGAAGGGCAATTTTGAATAAATTCGCCCAATGTTCAGATGCTTCAAACCAAAAATCTTCATGGCTTATTTCTTTCTGGGCTTGTAGCGCCCACCTTCGTAAATCACTATCGTGCACTGGTAATCTATCATCAACAGCGAATTTGAAGTTCTGCCATGTGTAGTCACAAACTTTAGCAATTTTCGGCTTTCATGTTTCGCCCTTATTTAAATAATGAGCCCAGCGGCGTAATTGGCGAACATATTTCACTTTTTTGAACTTCTGGCGGACACTTTCAATGTTCAAATTTTTTTTCCAGATCTCCAATAATCAACTGCTCTTGACTTGTATTCGTATGACATGTTCTTGTCATTGCTGGTGCATGCGTCTGGAGGCGATTTTGGTTCATAAATTGCAGATGACCATTCTTCATCCGCTACTATTTCCATTTTGAAATTTTTATAGTGTTCTGCAAAGTACAGGCAACTTTCTTTCCCCATATCAACGCCAGTGTATTCATCCATTGCATTTAATAATATGCTTTCAAAATGATGTTTCAACTGTATTTCCTCATCACTTACGAGCGTTTGATCAATATTGAAATGTTGTCACAAGTAACTGTATAACGAATAAATATTTGTTTCTTGGATATAGAGGTCAATGAAAATGATGTCAATTTGTTAACCGCAACAGGCAGATAAAATTAGAACTTCGCCGAAACAAAATGTAATTCTTTTGGTGCTTCTGCGTCACAAGATAACTTTGATTTCTTCAGTGGTATACATGCCATTCCATGTTAAATTTCTGATTTTTTTTAATGTTTTGGAAAAAAATAATAACCAAAGCCCTAAGCGTTTACAGCATCAGCCATGTTGATTCCAAAATTGTAAGCTCGGAATCGATTCCAGTAACCTCACAAACTACTAAAATATCGGGCTCCGGGAGATTTCACGATCGTATGAGAAACTATGCCAGAAACCGTTAGGCAATTTGTGGGAGTGGTTTTTGTTATAAATGCAACCGAAATTTATTGAGACGAAGAAGCTGCTACATTGTTGCTTAGAAAGAGCTTTGTATAGTTAAATATGACGAATTCGGCTGCACGTGTATAAGGGTAGTTCACCCCCTAAGTGACGTTATTTCGGAAAACGCAAAAATACGTGTCCCCTACTTTTGTCTGCCGTTTCAAATGCAAATAATTTTATCAAAATCCGAAAAACATTTTTTTAGTTATAAAATTTTTTAACTTTCAACCCCTTTAATTTTCGACTACTGAACTCTGTCGTAACCGCCCTAAATGCATTTTTCATCATTCGTCATAGGAATTATTCTCCATTTGGTTTCATTTGAATATCGCAACTGGAAGTATGCGAAACTATGAAACAACCACTGAGAATGCCCAACTTTGGGGGCTGATTTTACTCCTTTAAACCGTTTTTCCGCCGATAAAAAAAAAAATACGTGTGGCTTGGATTTCGATGAAGAATGACATATCCTCGAATGGTCGAAATCGTTGGGGGGGGGGGGGGGGGGGAGACCTTAGGCAGTTTCCTTGTCAGTGTTAGCTTCTTCTGTTCCACAGTATAAACTTCATGCTTCTGACTTAATACCCAATTCTGATGTTTTATTACATTTTTATGTTGTAAAGCACATTCCTTATAATCGTTAAAAGTTATTGTTTTTAATGCTTTCACACCCTTGACCCGTTTTGAATCTTTCTTATCTCCTAACACTCGAAATAAATATAATTTAGCTCCTAATCCAACGAATTCTAACATCATCTTTCCATTATTCTCGTCTTTCATTAGGCCGAGGACTTTTTTTATTTCCTAAAGGCATTCCATAGACGTTACCATGTAGGCAAGGGTACGGGACACGTGTCGAATTTGTACAAGTCCTTCTTTCATACACTAGTATATGTGAGGGACAGTGAATTGATAGATTAAACTAGCTGTAACAGTGTACATCAATTTTGCATAGTTTCCGAATTTCGTTATAACATAATTATAGTGGAAATCGTAAACGCAGGTTTTCGAAAGATCTAGAATGGAGAAGCCTGCATACAATGGCTTATTTAATTCGACTATCGTTTTACTTGATTCAACTATTATCATATTATCCTCCAAAATCATGCAGCTATGGAAATTTGGTTTGGCAACAGCAACACTAGCACTGTATCTTTCATCCTATTTCGTTATCAGCCTGAAATCCTTGTACTTCCCAACATTTTCCATCGTTTCATTGGAAAGTGCGGGATTCATTGGCTTATAAAAGTTTTTTTCGAATTCATTAATGAATTTTTTCCGTAAATCGGTATTCAAGTATACATAATTTTTGATTCATGGTGTTTGCTGGAATTTCAGAACCTTGTGAATCTTAACTGACCCTAAGCCCGATTGCAAACATTGTTTGAAAACGCGATAATGAACAACATCGTTTTGTTTGGAAAGTAGCTTGGTGGTCAATTTCCACTGTTTACTATTTGATGGATCAAACGAATTTACCTCAACTAAAGTTCGATCTAAATTATATGCTGGTCTCGTTCCAGAGGATGACAAAACGTAGTATCTCTAGTTCCACTGCGAGGCCGCGACGTGTACAGAGTAAAAAGACAGAATACCCTGCTTCTCTATCTGGTTACGTCTATGCTTCATACTTTTTGTAGTTTAAAATAATAGAATTATAAAATAAGGAAATAACAGTTCGTTACTTAATATTTCCTTGAGGTGTGGTGCAGTTTTAAGTAGAGCTTTGGGGTGGGTTGTAATCCTCTCGAAAGAGACCAGCATATAAATTGGATCGAACTTCACTTGAGGTATGTTCGTTTGATCTATCAAATATATCTGGTCTCGTTCTCGGGATTACAAAACGTAGATGTTAAGAGTTCCCTTTTGTTTCATAATTTTTTGAAATACAATCTGAAAATACACTTTTTTTTACATATATCTCTTTGTATTTCTATATACACATATGTAGACAGTAGAGACAATACATGAGATACAGCTGATAGGTTTTGAGTCGCGACACGGGCAAGCGGCGAGATTTGACGCAGAGACAGCAAGTAAACATTGCACGCAAGTATGCGTCCATGCGTGAGGCCGATTTTGAGTTTTGTGATACACACATTTAACTAATTCGATACTTTGCCGAAACACTTTGATTATTACTAATACACTAATAGTAATAGTTTGTCATTAATGAATGAAGATTTTTATAAGAACACGGCCTCCGCAAAAGCTTTTCCGGTTTCTTTGAAGGGTCGGTTATAAAATCTTGCAAATACTTGCGAGGATTTCGACCAACCAGCTGTTTCTTCAATTCCATCAATATCTACGTCCTTTCGTAAGGCGGACGAGGTCGACGCGTGCCTAGAACTATAGGCTATAAATTCCTCGTTTACCTTGCTCTGCGTTAGAACAGTTCTTATCCACTGTCTAATTTTTTACGTAGAGGCCTTTTTGTACGGTTTCTTATGAGTGATTGATAACTCGTCACAGTCTTTTCTCAAGTCTTTGGTTACTTTCAAATATATCCCTGTTGTACTGACTGTACAGAGATGATGTTTTTCTGAGAAGGGAAGTTTCAGAACCGGTTATTTAACTCCTGCTCTGGACGTCTTTATAAGGTCCATAATCTCTTCCTCCAGGCTATCAAATAGTCTTTTAATATTTCTGATTTTGATGAGCGAAAGCGTCTAGAGTCTGTGAGCCGTGCCTAGAGCCAATAAGGTAACTAGCTTACCAGTCAGTTCAGATAGTGTCAATGTTTTAAGTTGGTATAACTTAGATAGGTAATCTAAAACTATAGTCGGGTCCCACGTTCTATTGTATCTAGGTTTCAACGGACGGCATTTGCATACCTCTCTGAAGAATCTGTTCAGGATTATACTTGATGAAAAATTTTCTTTCAGTATCAGAGATATTGCTGCTCTCATAGAATTCAAGGAAACCGTAAGATGCTCCTATCTGAAATTTGTCCGAAAGAAATTCCAACAAATCTGTTTCCTTGAATGATAAGGATCGATCTTCTTTGTTTTACAATATTGCCAACAGCTCTCAATTGGGCTTGAGTATTGCCTTACAGTTGCTTCGGATAAGGAAGCCATCAGTGTTTCTGTTGCAGGAATCGAGATTTTCCTCTTTGTAAATGCTGTCCTGATAACTTGCCGGCAATCAATGATAGTTTGTTGGCCAGAGGAAGTTGGATTGATCTGCATGGCGATAATAATAAGTACCTGGACGGTTGTAATATTAATGTTTCTTCCAAAAGGAGGGAGTAGAACCTGGGGAACCAAAGCTCTGGGGTCCAAAATGGTGCAACCACAATACCTCAGGCTTTATCAGTTATTATTTTTTGCATGACTCTTGGTATAAGAGAGAACGGAGGGAATGCGTAGAAAGGATATGTAGACCAGTTTAATGTAAACGCGTCAATGAAAGATCTTTCACGATCTTTGAACCATGAGCAAAAAAACGTTACATTTAGTATTAACCCTAGAAGCGAAGAGGTCTATCTCTGACAATCCAAAACGTTTAATAATTTGTTCAAAGGCTGTCTCTGTGAGTGCCCATTCAGTGTCTATATTACTGAGCCTTGATTCCCTGTCCGCCTTGACGTTCTCCTTTAGAGGGATGTATGATGTGAATATTCGAAGATTCCGCAGTTCCCACCATTGCCAGATCGTTTTTGCAAGATTATTCAGACGCGGATATTCAATTCCACCCTTACGATTCACCTAGGAGATTGCCGTCGTATTGTCTACCCTCAGGAGAACGTCGCAGCTATTGAGGTCAAGAGCGAATGTTTTTAAGGCTAAAAAGATGACGAGCAATACCAGATAATTGATATGACACGCTTTGTCCTCAGCTGACCACAGTCAATGGCTCCCTTCTGCATTAAAGAAAGTACCCCATCCCGACTGCGGTGCATCTGAGTAGATACGAATAATATTGAAAAGAGTGAAAGCGTGTAGAGTGGCGTGGTCGAGGCGGCCATTACAGCGTGCGAACAAGGCACGAAGGACGAGTCACAGTAAAAGTCACGGGCATCGTGAGAGTGAGTGCAGTGATAAATACGTCGGAAAATTTTGTGGAATTGTGTGGGTGTGGGCGAGGATTTATTATTCCGCTGGTTGGATTTATTGCGTGCTTGAGTTTTTTTTTTATTCTATCAAAAACAAAAGGATGCCGGACGATGGTTTGATGAACTCGGCGAAGCAGTTTGTTAAAACCGTTAGTATGAGTTTTGCGGGTGTACATGAATGAGAGAGAGAGAGAGAGAATATATCTTTTGCGTATCTAGCCGCAAGGCCAAGGCGTGGCATCTTGTTATCGAGGAAAAGCAGATAGTAGTCTTCGAATGTTCCAGAGCGATAGACGTATTCTTATACGAGTTATTCTTTTATCAACTTTAAAATAAAATTCATCTTCAATATTCAGTATATATATATTTCCAACGGTGGAAATTCCAAGTTACCGCATTATTTTATGCATACGGGATTTCAGACGTGGTAACCGGCGAGAAAGTAAAACCAACGCAGTTTGGTCAGGAAGTGCTCGCAAAAGCATGGGTAAAGGATGACGCGCGCGCAAAAGTTGTGATTTCGACATCGATCGACGATTCACAATTGCAGCCATTGCTGTCATGTGCGACATCAAAAGAAATGTGGGACATTTTATTGAAAGCTCACGAACAAAAGTCGACTATGAATGTGTTACTCTCAACTCAGAAATTCCATGAGTACAGAATAGCGTCATCGGATTCCGTAGTGCAACATTTCGCGAAAGTGTCCAACATGGCTGCCCAGTTGAAAGACGTGGGTGATCCGGTGTCTCAGATAACGCTCATTGCAAAGATTCTCGCGAATTTGGCTCCGAAGTACGCGAACTTTTTGACAGCATGGGACAGTGTTGATCCGGGGAGACAGATACTTGATAATCTTCAGGAACGATTAATTCGAGAGGAATTACGGAATTACGTCTAACGTCGAACGACGAAGAAGCGAGTGCGTTTACGGCTTTTCAATCGAAGAAAAATGATAAAAGAAGTGGAAAGCATGGCTCGAGCTCGAGAAGTGATTCACAGAGCTCAAAAAGTGAAAAACCTAAAAATTGTGGAAGTTTTTGTTACAAGTGCAAACAAAAAGGGCATTTTAAAAGAGAGTGTGAAAGCAAAGTATGGGTGAAAAATCGTAAAGACGGAAGTGAAACCGGTAAAGTACGTGATTGCCCGTTTGTCGCCGAAAGTTCGAGAAAAGTGTCCGAAATTGCGGGAAAACTCGAATCAGAGTTACCTCCGGCCGATATTATCGAGCAAGTTCTCGAGACCGAGCATAAAGAGGTCTGGGTGACCGATAGTGGGGCATCGAAGTACATCTCGTGTAATAGAGACTGGTTTACCGTTTTTCGGTGTGTTGAAAACGGTGGTAAAATCTCCTTGGGTAATGACACGGAGTGCGACGTGGTCGGAATTGGAACTATAAACATTCTCCAGTACGTGAATCACGAATGAGTGAAAGCCCATATAGAGAACGTTTCATATGTGCCTCAAGTTGAGAAAAATTAATTTTCTGTGGGTATTCTCACGTCGAGTGGTCGCGAAGTCGTGTTTAAGGACAATTTTGTTAAAGTGAAAGACGAAGCAAGAGTGATCGCGTCACGGGGTAAAAATGAGAAACGAGATAGATCGTATGTTTTTTCGACCGGATGTCGGTAAAGAGAGTGACGAAGTGAATGTCTCGGCTGTTAACGTGAAAATTTGGCACGAAAGATTTGGTCACCTGAACAAGCGTGGAATGTAAGGCATACTGAAAAAGGAACTTGTTCAGGGAATGAAAATCAATCAAAAAATAGATTTCTTTTGCGACTCGTGCCAAATTGTGAAATCACATCGATCACCGTTTCGACAGTGTCAAGAAAAAGAAACAACAACGCCGGGTGAGGTTATTCACACTGATATCTGTGGTCCTATGGCGACTCAAGCCCCTGAGGAGCCCGTTTCATCCTTACTCTTAAGGATGATGCCACGAGTTACAGGTTTGTATACTTTCTCAAACACAAGAGTGATGTGTTTGAGACTATCCGAAAATTTGAAAAAATGATCGAAAATAAATTCAAACGAAGAATGAGAGTCCGTAGATCCGATAATGGACTTGAATTTCGTAATAAAAATATGAATGAGTATCTGGAGTCTCGAGGTATCATGAGGGAGAATTCGGCACCTTATTCGCCGGAACGAAATGGTCGAATAGAATGCGACAATCGGAAAATTATTGAGAGCGCAAGAACCATGATTTTGGCGAGGAGCTTGTCTCCAAGTTTATGGGCTGAAGCAGCAAACACGGCTGTTTATCTTTTGAATAGTCTGAGTGCGTCAAGCATAAGAGAAGGAAAATCTCCGCTCGAAAAGTGGGTAGGAAGAAAACCACGTCTCGATCATCTTCGTGTATTTGGGTCAGATGCTTTTGTAAATACACCGAAGCAACTGACGAGTAAACTTCATGCTAGAGGGAAGAAGATGATATTTGTAGGTTATGAAGGTGAATCTACGAATTACCGTGTCTTTGACCCCGAGAAAAGACAAGTCATTGTGTCACGCAACGTAGTTTATAACGAGAAAGAAGCCGTCGTGAAAAACGAATAGAGACAAGAAGAAGAAGAAGAAGAAGAAGCAGAATTGATTTTTCCAAAAGATCAACAGGAAATCTTCGTGATCAACAGCGATGAAGAAGAGGAGTTCTTACCAGCGAAAGAGCAAGAGGAAGAAGAAGACGAGGGACCGATCGAAATCTGAATCCAGTAAGAACAAAGCCGAATCTGAGAAATCGAGGTAACATAAAGCGTCCTATAAGGTATGAGGTAAATATAACACAATACTTGGAGCCATTTTTATTCAAAGAAGCACTAAAGAGTCCTCAAGCAGAAGATTGAACGCTGCGATCGACTGTGAGCTGCGTGCTCATGATCAAAACGAGACTTGGAAAATAGTACAAAGAAAACCCGCAGCAAAGATAATTTATTCTAAGTGGGTTTTAAAATGTTTGAAGGACGAAAATGGCCAAGTCAGAAGGTACAAGGTGCGGTTATGCGCTCGAGGCTTTATGCAAGAGTATAGTGTAGATTTCTCAGAGATATTTGCGCTGGTAGTAAGGTATGACTCGTTAAGAGTACTATTGGCAAAAATTGCAGCCGAAGACTTGGAAATGTTGAAATTTGATGTCGAGACGGCATTTCTACATGGTGAACTTCAAGGAGAGATATGAAAGTTTCGGAGGGGCTAAACGTCAACAGTAAACCTGCGAGCGATATACGCGACAGTGTTGTGTGTCGACTAAAAAGGTCGTTATACGGGCTTAAAGAGTCACCGCGCTGTTGGAATAAAAGATTCAGTGATTTTCTTGAAGAATTTAAATTTAGAGAGTCTAAGGCTGATAAATGTATTTTTATACGCGAAATTGAAGAGGAAACCGTGTATCTCGCGCTTTTCGTTGATGACGCTATGATCGCGAGTAAATATCAAAAAGTCGTTAATCCTGTGAAAGATTGATTAATGTTATTCTTGGATATGAAGGTCACAACTCAAAACACTTTTTTAAAGCGTTAACGTTTCAGCCCTGATGGGGGCCCTCCTCAGAACCGATTTATTTAAACATCTGTCACGAACAAAAATAATAAAATAATGTACAACACCGTTATAACAAAATTAAACATAAGTGGTTTAGATAATAATCTAGGATGTTTATGCAGATATAAATGAGAGGAATTACCTAGTGTGGGATGACACTTTCAATTACAGCAGACAGGGCACACTCTTAAGTAGTGAATGCGTGTTGGTAAATAAATAATAAATAGAAACAATAAAAAACAAAAACCGAAACACACTGCGATCGCGATACGTAGTTCCCAAGACTTCATCCTTGTAGTTAATTTGATAAAATAAAACACACAGCCGTTATAGGTTTAAATCAAGAGCACATTTGCACATGTGGAACGTCCAGTGTGTAGTGGGGGGAGATCGATATCGATAGTTATCAGAGCAAACGCAGAGTCAACGGGTTAAAAGGAAACCAAAATTTTGTTAAGAAGGTAAAATCGAGAGCAAGCTCAGTCGGTAATGGATAATTACAATGGTTGTATCACAGAGGTGTAAATAGTACTCAGATGTTCGATGTCTTGTCTTCGGTTGACAGAATTGGGATGTGCAACAATATTGCACATTTCTAACAATAGCCTATTATAATACAATGGTTCAACGTCAATAATGCTGGCTTGAGAATAATTGAAAGAGTGGTCGAAATCGATGGCTGCCTCGTCAGTGCAGTATAATTATCCTCGTGTTCATGGATATTGCGTTTCTGCTCGGTTATCCTGGTGTGTAGTTGCCTACTTGTTTGGCCTATGTAGGACATGTTGCATTGGTTGCAGGGAATTTTGTAAACTACACCAGAACGCATACCCGGGGGTAAGGGGACCTTACCCGAATCAAACATAGAGGATAGATCATGTGCACATTTACCCACAAATTGAATTTTTTACTTAAAGAATGTTCTGTTGAGTGACTCAAACAACCCTGCAACGTATGGGATGGAAATATAGTTTTTTTGATTAGCTTGTGCAGCAGATGCATCGATATTATTGTTGGAGCTAGTCGATGACAAGATGAAATCGTATTTGAACTGTATATGCTTGTTGAGCAGACGAGATGGATAGTCATTTTTACTCAGTACCTGCTGAATCAAGGACATATTTTTGTCATGAAATTCCATACTTGAGAGTCGGATCGCTCTGTCAACCAAGCAATGAATCGTTCCAATTTTGTAAGATCTGGGATGGTGAGAATGAAAATTTAAATACCTTTGTGACCAGGTAGCCTTATGAAACCAATCTGTTTTGATGAGCTGGTTATCATTAATGATCAAGACATCTAAAAAGCTAATTCGATGATTCAACTCTATATCAGAGGTAAATTGTAATCTCGGATGGAATTGGTTGAAGACAGATGGCATTTCTGCAACTTTATCCGAAGGGACAGCTGTGATTATGTCAGCTACATATCTGAAATAGAATGAAGGCTTGAAGTCCAGTTTGTTGAGACAATATTGTTCAAGATCATCCATAACCAAATCCGACAAAATTGGAGAGAGCGGCGAGCCCATCGGTGAACCATAAGTTTGAGCATATATGTTCTGATTAAATTTGAATATGGCAGCCTTAAAACAGATGTGTGATGCTTTTATGAGTTGATTAAGTGGGACAGGAATTTTGTCCACCAAATGATGCCAACGCTGTTTCACCGCGTTGATTGCAAGATCTTGTGGAACATTTGTAAACAATGACACAACATCCAGCGAAACTAATACATGATCAGGTGGGAGACGAAAGTCCCTGATAGCATTAACCAGAGCAAAAATATCTCTCACACGTGACAAGGGAGGGACGATCTTGTTACCAATACATTGACTGAGGAAGCGTGCTAGATGGATAGTCGGACTATCTGTGAACGAAACTATAATTCTTACCGGTGATCCGGTTTATGAATTTGAGGTAGCCCGTAGGCTCTAGGTGGTAAACAATCAGTTTTTGCGATTTGACGTCTAAGTTGATCCGAGATGAGTTTACTTTTAGACCAATCCATTGTTAGTTTTTTAACTTCCTGTTGCAAGGTACAGGTAAGATCGTATCCAACAACTTTGTAGGAGTTGTTGTTGGAGAGTTGTTGCAACATTTTTTCCTCGTACATTTGTTTGTTCATCACAACAGTCGTGTTTCCCTTGTCAGCCTTCAAGAAAAGTGAATCCTGGTTGTTGTTTCAAAAGATCTTAGTTTCATTGATTTTATCAAGGATATTCTTGTCAGCGTGAATGAGAGAAGGGGTGTTGATGAACGGACATTCCTGTCAATGTTACTGACGTTCTAAAAATGGAACCCAAATATGGCATTCCTTTTAAGCTCCACCGCATCCCAACCAACAAACTTATCTCCGATTTCGAATCAAGGATTTCTTTCATTCCTTCTGATTGCCGCAATACGGCCCGCCAAGACTTTACCAAAGCCATAAAAAAGTTCATCAACACCCCTTCTCTCATTCACGCTGACAAGAATATCCTTCATAAAATTGAAGAAACTAAGATCTTTCAAAACAACAACCAGGATTCACTTTTCTTGAAGGCAGACAAGGAAAACACGACTGTTGTGATGAACAAACAAATGTACGAGGAAAAAATGTTGCAACAACTCTCCAACAACAACTCCTACAAAGTTGTTGGATACGATCTTACCTGTACCTTGCAACAGGAAGTTAAAAAACTAACAATGGATTGGTCTAAAAGTAAACTCATCTCGGATCAACTTAGACGTCAAATCGCAAAAACTGATTGTTTACCACCTAGAGCCTACGGGCTACCTCAAATTCATAAACCGGATCACCGGTAAGAATTATAGTTTCGTTCACAGATAGTCCGACTATCCATCTAGCACGCTTCCTCAGTCAATGTATTGGTAACAAGATCGTCCCTCCCTTGTCACGTGTGAGAGATATTTTTGCTCTGGTTAATGCTATCAGGGACTTTCGTCTCCCACCTGATCATGTATTAGTTTCGCTGGATGTTGTGTCATTGTTTACAAATGTTCCACAAGATCTTGCAATCAACGCGGTGAAACAGCGTTGGCATCATTTGGTGGACAAAATTCCTGTCCCACTTAATCAACTCATAAAAGCATCACACATCTGTTTTAAGGCTGCCATATTCAAATTTAATCAGAACATATATGCTCAAACTTATGGTTCACCGATGGGCTCGCCGCTCTCTCCAATTTTGTCGGATTTGGTTATGGATGATCTTGAACAATATTGTCTCAACAAACTGGACTTCAAGCCTTCATTCTATTTCAGATATGTAGCTGACATAATCACAGCTGTCCCTTCGGATAAAGTTGCAGAAATGCCATCTGTCTTCAACCAATTCCATCCGAGATTACAATTTACCTCTGATATAGAGTTGAATCATCGAATTAGCTTTTTAGATGTCTTGATCATTAATGATAACCAGCTCATCAAAACAGATTGGTTTCATAAGGCTACCTGGTCACAAAGGTATTTAAATTTTCATTCTCACCATCCCAGATCTTACAAAATTGGAACGATTCATTGCTTGGTTGACAGAGCGATCCGACTCTCAAGTATGGAATTTCATGACAAAAATATGTCCTTGATTCAGCAGGTACTGAGTAAAAATGACTATCCATCTCGTCTGCTCAACAAGCATATACAGTTCAAATACGATTTCATCTTGTCATCGACTAGCTCCAACAATAATATCGATGCATCTGCTGCACAAGCTAATCAAAAAAACTATATTTCCATCCCATACGTTGCAGGGTTGTTTGAGTCACTCAACAGAACATTCTTTAAGTAAAAAATTCAATTTGTGGGTAAATGTGCACATGATCTATCCTCTATGTTTGATTCGGGTAAGGTCCCCTTACCCCCGGGTATGCGTTCTGGTGTAGTTTACAAAATTCCCTGCAACCAATGCAACATGTCCTACATAGGCCAAACAAGTAGGCAACTACACACCAGGATAACCGAGCAGAAACGCAATATCCATGAACACGAGGATAATTATACTGCACTGACGAGGCAGCCATCGATTTCGACCACTCTTTCAATTATTCTCAAGCCAGCATTATTGACGTTGAACCATTGTATTATAATAGGCTATTGTTAGAAATGTGCAATATTGTTGCACATCCCAATTCTGTCAACCGAAGACAAGACATCGAACATCTGAGTACTATTTACACCTCTGTGATACAACCATTGTAATTATCCATTACCGACTGAGCTTGCTCTCGATTTTACCTTCTTAACAAAATTTTGGTTTCCTTTTAACCCGTTGACTCTGCGTTTGCTCTGATAACTATCGATATCGATCTCCCCCCACTACACACTGGACGTTCCACATGTGCAAATGTGCTCTTGATTTAAACCTATAACGGCTGTGTGTTTTATTTTATCAAATTAACTACAAGGATGAAGTCTTGGGAACTACGTATCGCGATCGCAGTGTGTTTCGGTTTTTGTTTTTTATTGTTTCTATTTATTATTTATTTACCAACACGCATTCACTACTTAAGAGTGTGCCCTGTCTGCTGTAATTGAAAGTGTCATCCCACACTAGGTAATTCCTCTCATTTATATCTGCATAAACATCCTAGATTATTATCTAAACCACTTATGTTTAATTTTGTTATAACGGTGTTGTACATTATTTTATTATTTTTGTTCGTGACAGATGTTTAAATAAATCGGTTCTGAGGAGGGCCCCCATCAGGGCTGAAATGTTAACGCTTTAAAAAAGGATTTGAGTTGTGACCTTCATATCCAAGAATAACATTAATCAACAAGTCATCAAGGTCAAGAAAAATCGTCTTCAACCTGTGATAGATTATTTGAATAGTGCGTTCAAAATCACTCTTGGCTATGCAAGTATGTTTATTGGAATGGAGATTAAGCGCGAAGGGAAGGAAAAATCGATATATGTACACCAAAGCTTGTATGTCGAGCGCATATTAAGAAAATTCAGAATGAGTGAGGCTAATCCGCTCTGTGTACCTGCAGATCTAAATGTGGTTTTATGTCCGATGAGCGAGAGCGAGGATCCAGTCGGCAAATTGCCTTATCGCGAAGCAGTGGGTTCGTTAATTTTCCTTGCGACAATATCACGACCTGATATAGCCTACGCCGTTAATCTAGTAAGCGTATTTCTCAGCAAGCACAATAATGAAAATTGGCGTGCGGTTAAAAGAATTCTCATTTATTTGTCCAGTACGAAAGAAAAAGGAATAACATATTGTGCGGGTGAAAGCGAATGCAAATTAGTAGGTTATTCTGACGCCGATTTTGCTAGCGATATGAGTACGAGAAGGTCAACCACTGGGTATCTTTTTGAATTTGCGAACGGTCCAGTGACTTGGTCATCGCAGCGCCAAAAACTGGTGACCTTAAGCACAACGGAGTCAGAATATGTTGCGGCAGCGGCTGCAGCAAAGGTAGCTGTATGGTTTAGGAAACTGCTGAATGATATTGGATGTCAATGTGTCGAGCCCACTCAGATATATATAGATAACCAAAGTGCAATTAAATTGGTGAAGAATCCTGCGTATCATAAACGTTTCATAAACTTGTGTGATTTTCGGAACGAGTTTGATATCGCACGCTGAAACGGTGAAAGTGTTGAAGCCGTTGGTATGAGATTTGCGCGTGCTCATGAATGAGAGAGAGAAAGAGAGAGAATATATCGTTTGTATATCCAGCCGCAAGGCCAAGGCGTGGCGTCTCGTTATCGAGGAAAAGCAGGTAGTAGTCGTTGAACGTTCCAGAGCGATAGACATATTCTTATTCGAGTTATTCCTTTGTCAACTTTAAAATAAAATTCATCTTCAATATTGAGTATATATGTATAAAGATACAGATGTGTCTCACCTTCATCTCCGGGCATCCTTTTTATCCCTCCATTGAAAAGTTTAACAGGGTTTAACGGGAAGAATTTTCAAGCGTGGAAATATAAAATCACAGTGGTGCTGAAAGCCAAGGAGATTTTCGACGTGATTAACGGAAAGAGAGAGGTCCCGGAGAACGAAGAAGGTGTCAACGCTGGTCGTATGAAGCAGTGGCTCAAAGACGACGCGAAGGCGACGGCGGTTAACACGTCAGCGATGGAGAATGTACAAGTGGACTGTGTGTTGGTGTGTGCGACAAGCTGAGTGCGATGCACGAGCAGAAGTCTGCGTCGAACGTCGGGGCACTTGAAGAAGAATTGTATTCTTACAAGATAGGACCAACAGACTCGGTAGTTCAACACGTTACTGCAGTTCAAAATATGGCGAGTAGGCTGAAAGATCTCAGAGAGCCAAAATCAGATGGAGCGATTATCGCGAAAATTCTTTCGATTTCACGGCAAAGTACGGTATGTTCAAGACCGCGTGGGCAAGTGTGAATCCCGAGCGACAGACCGTGACATATTTGCTGGAATGGTTAACCGAGGAAGATTCGAATCTCGCAGGAGACGGTGAGTCAGCGAGTGTGCTGGCGGTGACGTCGGACTGTGGGACAAAGAGTTACGCGAAATTGAGAGAAGTGCGTAAGAAAAAGCCCAAGAAATACATAGAGTGTTGGAAATGTCACGAAATGGGGCACTACGCGAAAGAATTCGATTAACCGAAGAAGCCGCGTAAGAACAATGACAGTGGTAGAGGCCAGTCAAGTAGCGGGTGCTCGTTCGTGGTCGAGTCGGGTGTTAAGAGAAACGAAGTGCCGGTAACAGATGCGAAGCGAGAGCTACCGTCAGTCGAGCAGATTCGTCAGTTACAGGATGCTGATGAAAGTAAAGTCTGGATTACTGACAGCGGAGCATCTG
The DNA here is from genome assembly GCF_021901455.1 of Neodiprion lecontei. Classification (NCBI taxonomy): domain Eukaryota; kingdom Metazoa; phylum Arthropoda; class Insecta; order Hymenoptera; family Diprionidae; genus Neodiprion; species Neodiprion lecontei. The sequence continues at coordinate 21,927,564 of NC_060261.1, forward strand.
AGCATGTTGCGAGTGTGAAGTAGCGGGCGTCGGTAATGTTCGCATCGAAAAGCTCGTGGACGGCAGATGGGAGAGCTCTGTTATCGAGAACGTACTACTGGTTCTTCGTGTGAAACGAAATTTACTCTCGGTGGGTGCTCGTATAGACAAGGGTTTTCGAGTCAATTTCGAAATTGGGGCCGTCAAGGTGCTGCGTGGAGGTGCGGTCGAGGCAACAGGACTGAAGCAGTCGAACTGTTGGTTCTGAATGTTTTCCCGAAGGCCGAAGCAAAAGCGTGAAGTTAACTTGACAGCATTAGATCTGAAAATGTGACATGAGAGGCTCAGTCATATTTACAAGCGGTCGCTTGTCGAATTGGTGCGTCGTAAGTTGGCCAAAGGAGTGAATATGAAGAACGCTGAAGAGTTCTTCTGTGAAGCCTGTCAGTTTGGCAAGCTTCACAAACTTCCTTTCCGAAAAGAAGTCAACAGGACGTCGAGCAAGCCGGTAGAGTACATACACAGTGACGTGTATGGTCCGCTGCCAGTTCATTCGATCGGAGGTGCGCGTTATTACGTGATATTTAAGAATGATGCTACGAGCTTTCGTTTCGTGTGCTTCATTCGTTACAAATCTGACGTATACGATCGGTTCAGAGTTCGAGCGTCTGCTGAATAACAAATTTGGACGCACTACGAAGACGTTGCATACAGACAGCGAGACTGAGTTTTGCAACGAGAGGATGAAAGCCTACATGAAGCAGAAAGGCACACGTCGAAAACTACGGTGCCATACACGCCAGAACAAAATGGCAAATCCGAGAGAGATAATCGTACGATTGTTGAGGCAGCGAGAACGATGTTGCAGGCAAAGCAACTACCGGCGCATCTGTGGGCAGAAGCAATGGCAACGGCCGTGTACACTCTTAACAGGACTAGACACTCGAGAGTGGGCGGAAACCGTACTCCGTACGAACAATGGGCCGGAAGGAAGGCAAATCTTCTGCATATGCGAGTGTTCGGATCGGATGCATGCGCGTATGTGCCAAAACAGAAGACAACGAAGCTCGACGCTCGAGTTAGAAAGCTTATCCTGGTCGGATATGACAACGAATCGGCGAATTACAGGTTGTACGATCCTACGGTGTGTACGGTCTCCGTTTCCAGGCACGTGACGTTTAACAAGCGAGGTACGAGTCCAAGGGCGACTGCGACGGAGGTCGAGCTCACTTTGCCCTTGACGGACGAGAGCGACGACGAGGATGACGAGAACAGGAACGGAGTCGTTGCTGGCAATGCAGGTGCCAACAATATGGTCACCAAAGAAGCGGGAGTGATTTGGGCACTGGAGAGAGTTATCGAGGTCGTGGACGAGGTTGAGAGAATCCAAGGACGGGAAGCAGTAACGCCAAGGTAATTGCGAAATCGCAAGTCGTTGTGTCCGCCGGCGAGATACGCGTTGTGCTTTGTAGAGTACAGTGTTCCAACGACGTACGAAGAGGCGATATCGAGCCAGGAGGCTGCACAATGGGCGGAAGCAATTGTAGACGAGCTTCAGTCACATGAGAAGAACGAGACTTGGGAAATTGTCCCAAGAGTCCCAGGAGGGAAAACGATTGACTCGAAATGGGTGTTTAAGATCATGCGAGACATGACACAGAAGGAAACGTAGCAAGGTTCAAAGCACGTCTGTGTGCCAGAGGATTCATGCAGCGACATGGCGTAGACTACTTAGAGACGTTCTCACCGGCAGTGAGATACGACTCACTTAGGGTACTTCTAGCTGTCATTACGCAGGAACATCTTGAAATTGTGCAGTTCGATGTTCGCACTGCATTTCTTCACGGTGTCTTAGATGAGGAGATACGAATGGAAGTTCTGGTGGGACTTCATGACAGCGAGGAAGCGAAGTGTCCAGGAGGTGTGGTATGCCAGCTCCGGAAATCACTATACGGGCTCAAACAAGCACCACGTTGTTGGAATCTAAAATTCGCGAATTTTTTGATGCATTTCAATCTCGAAGAAACAGACGCCAAAAGTGCATATTTTTTGGCAGCTATGGTGGACACGAGGTCTACCTCGCACTGTTCTTCAACGACGGTATTGTGGCGTCGAAGTCACTAGAGACAATATGCAGTATAACAAGCGATCTGCGTGTGACGTCCCCGGAAGAACGTCTACCATATACATATTTTTCCTATTATCATACTAGAACTGTTGCTCTCTTACCTCGAGTATACTACTATTAGCATAACACATACCTGTATCATACCTAAGATGTAGGAATACATTATAATATCTCATAAGCGAAGAGCAAGGCAACATGGCGTACCCGGCAGAAAGCACCAGGCAGCAAGCCATATTCACAGTCGTGCTAAGAGGCCGCCATCTTGGCTCGCCCGCTCATCATATATTACACTATGAGAAATACACGCATATCGCGCTATTCAGGAATGTACACATATATATGCATACTCATAATTATCATGCCGTCTTATTACGAATGATAAAATAAACAATATAATAAACAATTGTATAAACTTACCCATAAATATAATATACTCATATATGTATTACATAAAAGGAGTACACGTCATCGACGCGCAAAAGGGAAACCTTATCCCTTCATCCGAAATACGCCTTCAGCAGGCCTACGTGACATTCCGCACGTCCAGCGCTCGACCACGTGCACTTCTTAGGAATAACCACATTTGTTAGAATAAATAAATAACTGTAACCAGAGCGGCCAGCGGGACTCGAAGCACTTAAACAAAGGTTCGTAGGCGAACCCTAACATAAACACCCGCTGAGCGTTCATCCTAGTAAAGATAAGATTTTGCATAGTTAAGATACGCTCTAGACTAAACAGCCCCGGACCTCGGTACAATAAACAGACGGAAGCAATAAATCGTCCAAGTACCGAGAAGCACTTAAGAGGAAACATCGACACGGCGATCCGATACCCGAGGAGAAACTGAGCCAAACAATTCCAGCCCAGGCCGACGGACCGACGCCAACTCAGAACAAAGGCCAAGGGTCGAGCGGGAAAAACCTGTTCTACTCGACCGCCATAAACAGGGATGAAAGCCAGAACCGCACTTAGCCAGGGACCGGTTTACAACAGGGCCATAAACCAGACAACCCTCACAGCATGACGTCAGGCCCCGAACACGTGCAAGCAGGCAGGCAGCGACAAATCGGCGCCGGACCCCGAACACGTGCACGCAGGCAGGCAGCAACAGGTCGGACCTAACGGGACCCCGCCAACAAAGAGCCGCATTCCAAGGCTCTGACGTCACGCGCGCCTACGTGACACCGAGCGCGTCAAGGCAGGCCAGCGGCGCGCGCACCATCGCCCCGCGCATGCGCACCAGGACACTCGAGAGCTGAGACGGTCGACGCTTCGCACCCTGGACATCACTTCTCATCCGCGCTTCAAGCAGACCAGTCGAGTTCTTGTAAATCTCTACGAGTTACACAGTTAGCTTGCACGTTTAGAACTTGTACACATTCGCTAGTTCTTGTAAATCTCTACGAGTCGCACAGTTGACTTGCACGTTTAGAACTAGTATACATTCGCTATAGCTTAAGCGCTCTGTTTAACGTAAACTCTCAATATACGCGACTAGAATATTAAATATTGTACCTTTTTCGAATTATCTGTAACAATATACTAAACACAAAGATTTATTTCATCGAGTTCTCATTTCTTGAACCTAAAACTAGAGTCAGTGAATATTCCAAGGTAATTCCCTTTTACCCACATTAACATTGGTTGTTAGCGGAGACGCTGACTTAATTAAGCTTGTAAAACTAGCTTTTCCAAGTTAATTAACTCCTACCCCTTTCTATAATCGGTAGATGTCAAAGTCCAGTAAACGTCACGGTCGTAAGAATAGACATCGCGCAGGCCGACGACTACGGGCTAAGAAGCAAGCTATATTACAAGCCAGAATCAAACGTATCAACGGTCCAGTAGAGATCCTTCCGATCTATACACAACCTAGCTCTAACGAAGAATCGGGCTCTTTCTCGTCGCACGCATCCAGCCAACCCAAGGTTGACCACCCGTTCTCAACTCACGGCGTAGAACGTGAAGTCATACAGACGGTTACTAGAGTCAGCGAGGGGCTGTTATACGAGCAAATCGACATTAGGAGGAAGCTGTTCCCTGTACCAACCGTATACGACTGGGTAGAAGAGCCGGAAGTTATCGACCTGGACTCCGAACCAGAGACCATCTACCTCGACTAAAGGTAAGACGCTCATTTACGTTACCCCATATCATCCTAAACGACGAATATAATCCATAGCGGGGGCCCGGGTCCCTCAAATAAAACAGGGCTCCGTTATTGCAGTGTCGCTCCGCGTGCGTCAACGTTAAGAATTGTTTTTTTTTGTTGACTAGTGCGTCTGGGACGTCACAGGCAATAAAATTTCTGGTGGCAGCGGTGGGATTCGTTTAAAAATTGATTTTGTTAAAATCCGAATTCAACTAAAAATAATCGGTGCGAGTTATTAAAGACGAGATCCGCGAAAGTAGCAAAGACAGTGAACCGAACTTCGCAACACACGCGTAACGGGAGTAGCAAGAAAACTCACCTCAGCCGCAAAGAACGCGATCGGGACGAACGCACAAACTACGGACGGAATCGTGAAATAACGCTCGACAAATACAATAAAAGCGAATCACACGGGGACTCCACACGCTTGAGATTATTTCTATAAATAGGATAAAGATTCACACGCGAAACCAATATGCCTATCGAAACTAGAACAGGTAGCAAAAAGGAAAGCGGCGCATCAGTAGATGATAGCTTACAACTCAAATACACGGAGACCGATATAGAATTCATAAAACAGGAGGTTTCCAATAAGGAAAAGAGGCTCCAAAAAGAAAGGGAAGCGTTAGAGGAACGTCAAGCAGAAATAGATAAGAAGTCAAAACATCTTAGCGAACAATTCAGACAACAAGAAGCTGAATTAGAGAAAAAACAGCGCGCGATTGAATCGAGTAAAGACGCGGGGCTATCCGAAGAAGTTCAAAAGAAACTTGCCAGGCTCGCCGAGCTCGAGGCGAAAGAAATCGCGAACGCAAATACAAAAACGCGGCGGCACAACCCGACCGAGGGCCCCGCGCAAGACGTACCACATCCTACACAGCCAACAAAAGGCATAGTAGAAGAAATCAAATATCCTACGCAGTTCAAAACAAGCAAGGTAGACGATTCTAAAAATCCTGCACAGCTCTCCGCGAGCGTGACAGACGTTAAAATTAGGGACACTAACGAAGCGACGGGCCGTTCGAAAATGGATGAACCGCGGTTAGGTCCTGTAGAGGACACACAGCTGTCCGAACTCCTCCGTAAGAAGGCAGAAATAGATCGGGAAGTACAACTTCTCGTAGCGCAAAATTCACGCGGCACAGATAGGGCAGTTACCCAAAGCATAGAATTAGCCACAGACGCTACATTTAGGGAACCCGGTCCAGTGTGTACGCGGAGTAAGGATGAATTAAGGTTAGAAGCAGAAATTCTGCACTTCAAAAAGAAGGCAGAAAGAAAGAAAGGCGACTTAAGAAAATCCGTGGCGCCTCAAAAACCTAACCCTGTGGACAGTTACCGCCCTGATCCACTCAGCAGAGGAGCGATTGGTAGAAACGCCCTCAATTCAGAAAATGATCACATTTCAATAAAGTCAGTGGTTTCCGTCCCAACTGACGATGAAGATTTGAATTTAGAAGCAGAAGCGTTAGCTAGAGAAGCGTTGATTAGACGCATTCAAAAAGAAAACCGCGAGAAACTCAAAAATCTACGCGGAGGAATAGCAGGTCCGGACCTGGGACCTCAAGAATTAGGTGAGCCAGGCGTGCCGGAAGAACTAGTCCTCGATAGGGACTTAGAAATACAATTACGCGAGCAAGAGATTTGGGAGCGCGAATTAGAATTGCAGGAGCAAGAACTCGCGTACCAGGCCGCGTTAGCAGATCCGTACCGGGAGAGAAGGAGGAAATTAGCTGAGCGCGAGGAACAGTTAAAGAAAAGGGAGCAGGCCCTGAAGGATAAGATCTCGGGAATCACCCGCCCCCAAGTTACTCAAGTCGTTAACACCGTGCAGGCACCCGTTCCTCCTACTCTGCCGTTAGCGGAGCAATCCATATCGGTTAAAGACGCGTTAGCGGTAGTCCCAAAATTTGACGGGAAAAACATCACCGTAATGCAATTTAATCGGGCGTGCAAGAGGGCACTCGAGATGGTAACACCCAGCTTGGAGGGGTACCTCACGCGCCTCATCAGAAGCAAGCTCGCCGATCGAGCATACGCAGTAATCGAAGACGAGAGTTTTGCAACCCTGCAAGGACTCTTGGACAAACTCACGGAAGTGTTCGCGCCCATTAGATCCGCGAATCATTACCGTGGAGAGCTTGGTCAGCTGTATAAATACGCTGATGAACACGTGCTAGATTACATAGGGAGAACCCGCGACATAAAAACGGGATTAATAGAAGCGGAACGAAGAAAGAACCGCGAGTTAACCAACGCAGAGATAATCAGGTTAGATGAGGAAGTCTGCGAGGCATTTGTCGGCGGACTACCGAGCGACTGCCGGAATGCAGTATTGATCAAAGGTTACTCCAACCTGAAGACAGCCTACGAAAGGGCTATAGATGCCAGCAAGGCATTAGAATTAGATAGAGATCGGGCTAGGAGCCGCGGCGCGAGCAGGGCCGAGAGTAATAACGCAGAGCCGTGTAAACATTGCGGCCGTAGTAATCACCTAACCGATCAGTGCCGAGCGATTAGGAGACCCGCGGTAAGCAGACCCGTGGAAAATAGAGAATCGTGTACGCTGTGCGGGCGGTCGACCCACAGCACAGCAAATTGTTATAAAAACAAACCGCCGTCGAGCCAACAATCGACAGCGCGAAATACAAACGTAGTCGAATGTAGCTACTGCAAGAACATAGGACATTCATTCAACGAATGCCGTAAACATAGATACCATGAAACAATCAGCCGAAACAACTCGGGAAACGGAGCAGGGCCCTCGGGGAACACGGGCAGCCCCCGAGTAACAAGGGCCAATGCCATAGAGACAGAGGAGGTGGAAGCAGGTCCATCTGCCTCTACTTAAAAGGAAAAATACCTACAGTAAACTTAGATTCCAAAGCTACGAACGCCGACGCCCTCTCCAGAAACCCGGTCGACGATACGGATCCAGCCCCGTTGGACCCCGAACTCGCGACCATACAGACACTAGAGTTAGATACGACAGACGAGACCGACACCACAAACGAAGACATTTTCGAGCTACCTCCGGTCACGACCGAAATGACAGGAGACCTATTTACAGTAGACGAAAATTTCTCGCTGGTGCATTGCGTAGCTGAGGACCTGCATATGGGAGCCGGCATCGCAGTGCAATTCCGGGAGAAATTTGGTAGACTTGACGAACTGAAACAACAGAACGCCAAGGTAGGTGAAGTGGCTCAGCTTCAGGTGGGCAGGCGCTTCGTTTATTATCTAATAACAAAAAAACGTAGCAACGATAAGCCTACGTTGAAAAATCTAGAAAAAGCCCTGATTCAACTCAGGCGCACGTGTAAAAGAAATGCAGACTATCGTCTCGCGATGCCCAGGATAGGTTGTGGTCTTGACAAACTGTCCTGGAAGACCGTAATAAAACTAATCAACAAGGTGTTCAAACAACCTTTCAAGATACATATATACGCTTTGCCTCCACCCAACGTTGAGACCACTGAGCCAACCTCGACAGACAATCGGGAAAGTTCACCTCTGGGACAGTTCGGAAACGAGCCGCCCCAATATCAGAGCACGGGTTTAGACCCTATAGTAGAAACGATGGAGCAGGAGAAAGGGGGGGACACCAGTAGAATTTCCCTTCCGGAAGCGTCGACGAGTTTAGATCACAGGGACAAAGCCTTTGACGTAATAGGCCAGGACACCCCTGTAGAAAATCAAGCAACCGATGCTGATGAAGACTCAGATTCAGGTTCCGAGCACGGTAACGAGCATGAATGCGTCGACAGCGACGTAAGCGACTCCGACGAAATCATAGAACCAGGTTCGCAGCCCTACGAGCTCGCTGCAGACCCCGAATTAAAGATCACTAGGAGTAAAGAGAACTTGTCAATTCACAAGGGGAACGTGGTCTGCTTCGTCTCGCAGCAGGGTGAACCTATAGACCGCGGAGCGCACGATCTATTCAGTAAATTCAAGATACCAAAATTAGAGGACTTAGCACTAGGAAGAGCTAGGCTAATGCAAAAGGACAATAGAAACATTATATGTTTGCCAATCAAAGAATCAACAAAAAGGCACCTCGACAGAGAAATATTTAAAGAAGCTCTGGCATCTCTGTTAGACGTAATTATGGAAATAGAGTTAGCAGAAATAGCACTAGCCAGAACAGCATTCATAGATAATATTTCGTGGAAGGAAATTTTAAATAGGATAAAAATCGCACTCAGCGATTGTCCTTGCACGCTGACTATTTACGAAGACTTAATTCAAACTCCGGCGGAGGAGCTTAGGGCCGGAATTATTCAAGAAAATCATGAATCTGCGTTAGGGGGTCACAAGGGTGTGACCAAAACTTACCGTAGAATTAGACAAAAGTACGCATGGCCGAATATGAAACGCCAGGTACAAGATTATATAGGCAGGTGTTGGCAGTGCGCCACTAGGAAGCTCACGCGAGTAAAGCATAAGCAACCAATGGTAATAACAGATACTCCTGACGCTGCCTTTGAGAAAATCTCCATGGACGTTGTGGGCCCTCTGCCCATTACAGAACGAGGAAATAGTCATATTTTAACAATCCAAGACCTCCTCACCAAATACTCGCTAGCAATCCCGTTGAAAGAAACCGACTCGGTGGCAATCGCTGATGGCTTGGTAAAAAACTTCATTTGTATTTACGGCGCACCCCGTCATATCCTCACGGATCAGGGCGCCAATTTAACTAGCTCACTGATGAAGGCGATCACAAAGCGATTTAGAATAACACAAAACAGGACCACAGCTTTCCACCCGCAGTCAAATGGTTCGATTGAAAGGTCACACCACGTTCTAATAGAATACTTGAAACAGTTCGTTACAGACAAGAACGATTGGGACGAGTGGCTAGAGCTAGCAATGTTTTCATATAATACCAGTACTCATGAAAGCACAAGGTTTTCACCGTACGAATTAGTGTTCGGCCGAGAGGCAAGAGTGCCCTCGAGCTACGCAGCAATAGAAACCATATCAGATAGGACGTACGAAGGCTACTTGTTAGATTTATGTAAAAATCTCCATGAAATACAGACTCTCGCAGCAGAGAATTTAACTCAAGCAAAACACAAGTATAAACGTTACTATGATAATAAAATCAAATTGCTACAATTAAAACCAGGAGATCTGGTGTTCCTCCTAAAGGAGCCCAGAAAGAACAAATTCGCTGACCATTATACTGGTCCGCACGAAGTAATAGAAGTTCTTCCCAATAATAATGTAAAAATTCTTGTTGAAAATAGAACTAGGGTGGTCCACCTGGACAAACTAAAAAAGGCAAAGGCATAATCGCACCTATCCTTTATTATTCTGTCCACAGGAATCACTAGAAAGTAAGAACACAATAATATAATGAAGCTCCCGGCTAATGAGGAAGACGATCATCTCGAAGTAGTTTTCATTGAAAAGCCGCAGACACTACCATACCCAGTCACAAACATTAAAATCATAATGTACAAGGTTACAATAACACTATATTTCAAGGCCAATGAAGCTTTCAAGTCATTACTTAGGGAAATGATAAAAATAACAGATTTGGGTGAAGGCGACTACAGAACGTATTATAAAAGAATTCGCAGCCAAAGAGGCATAGTAGATCAAGTATTAGATGTGTTTTTCGCCCGCCCGGACGAAACCCACATATCAGTGCTATTTCACCCAGACCTGAACGAAGCGTACACATACGTAGGTAAAGGCATGGACGGCGAAGTGTCCAAGTACACCGTCTCCGGCCCAATTGTTAACTATGTAGGCAGTCAGATGTTCAAAGACGCCGTATAATTTTGTACACTAAGCAGATTTAAGAATAGACGTCAGAATTTATAGGTACTATGACATACGTTACAGGGTCAATGCAAACCCCAGCCATGAGGTCCGTCCTCGTACTCCTCACTACCATTTGTTGGTTGAAGGGGGCCCATGCATTAATCGGGTATGACTGTGGCGGAGCTGCCCTTAACGTAACAGCTATAAATCTACTAGACATCGACCAATGTGATTTGGAACACGACAAGACACAAAACGAACGAACGTTTATACAATTGCTCCAACTCACGGAATACAAACAGGCGCAAGTCTTACAATGCAAAGTGGAGATCGACAGAACAGTTTACCGATGCGGACAATTTTCACACAACTCGGTGACCGACGGTGGAAGAAAGGCTTACCTTCCAAGAATCTCAAGGGAAGCATGTGAGACGCTACATCGCACAGGTACGCTAACCCTCGGGTCACAGACGCATTTGGTCGAGATCCCAACAAACGTAACGACGCTACGCGACGCCACCTTGGCCGGCAGCCTTACCTCTGACGGAACCTGCCAAGGGCAATATTACAATGACGGTTATGGACAGTGGGAAAGCGCTGTCGTGCAGGCAGTAATCAAGATTTCGGTCTACTCGTACACGGCGAACGTCAAGATCTCCAACAATCAAATTTTGCTGAAGAGTGGAACAACCTGCCCTTTTGGAGACGGGCAGTGCATCGACGATGAGGGTGGCCATACCTACTGGACAACAACGCCCCTCGACGAATGTAAATTTGACAAATACGACGTACTATACACGGGATACGCAGACCGAACGAACGCGACGGACTCTCCAACCGTTTACTCGCTACAGACGGGTGACACAACCTTTGCGCTAATGGAAAGGTCCAGAGCCACCATTTGCGGCTATAAGATCATAAACACAGAGCACCCCCGTCTATTTATCTTTGAGACCAATCCAACGGAAGTCTTCAAACAACGATCAAGATTAGCAGTATCAAACATCGACATCTTTTCATACATCAATTCAAAATTCATTTATGTAGAAAAACACATCAGAACGCAGACCACCAACCTATACAGGGACGTGATCGAGCAGAAATGTAAATTAGAACAACAGGTGCTGAAAAATGCATTAAATCTCGCTGAATTATCACCTGACAGTTTTGCCTTTAACCTAATGAAGGGCCCCGGCTATTTTGCAACAATAGCCGGCGAAGTAATCTATATCATGAAATGCATCCCAGTAGAAGTGGAATTCCGCAAGACGGCAGAATGTTACAATGATCTTCCTGTGAATCACCAAAATGAGAGCATGTTCCTGCGACCCAAATCGAGGATTCTCGTGAAGACCGGAACCAGGAGGAGCTGCAACGAGGTCGTGCCGCCAATGTTTAAGGTAGAAGAGACGTGGTACAAGTTCACACCTAGGGCATCCGAAGCCAAGGTACCGCAGAAACTCAAGCCCTTGACAAACATGAATTGGAAATATAGTAATCCTGGACCCCTGGGATCAAGCGGAATTTACACTGAGGAGGAATTGCAAGAATTACGGGAACACATCATGTTTCCGGCAGAAAAACCTGCACTACTCGACACCATATCCAGAGGCGCCCGAGGCGAGACCATCGGGACGGGAACAATCAATATGTATAACTTGTTAGACGAAAAGACTCTAACGCGAATAGCAGAGTCAACGGCAAAAAGACTATTTACTGGATTCACCACCTTCGGGAGTGTTGTCGGAGGAATATGGGGGATCTGGGCCGTATGGGCACTGCTGAAATTCTTAATCGACACATGCATACATGGTTACACGCTCCACACAGCATATGGATGCAGTTACCACTTGATAGCCTCACTGTGGGACTCGGTGACGCATCTGTTAATGCACCTACGAGGACAAAAGACCGATCAACCAATGACGACTGACGCCCAGGAGCAGACGGAACCACTGAATAAAATAATTTACCACGTTCCGTCACAGTCAATTCACTTTCCAGAAAATTTAGACTTGAATTCTGACATAGAGTTGAAGAAGCTCGAGGAAAGAGCACAACAGAGAGCAAAAGATCTTAACTTGGTTTAGTGAACGCCGCTAAGATCTTTTACGGAAATAAAACTTATTTCCTTCAAATAAGGAGGGGGGTGTGACGTCCCCGGAAGAACGTCTACCATATACATATTTTTCCTATTATCATACTAGAACTGTTGCTCTCTTACCTCGAGTATACTACTATTAGCATAACACATACCTGTATCATACCTAAGATGTAGGAATACATTATAATATCTCATAAGCGAAGAGCAAGGCAACATGGCGTACCCGGCAGAAAGCACCAGGCAGCAAGCCATATTCACAGTCGTGCTAAGAGGCCGCCATCTTGGCTCGCCCGCTCATCATATATTACACTATGAGAAATACACGCATATCGCGCTATTCAGGAATGTACACATATATATGCATACTCATAATTATCATGCCGTCTTATTACGAATGATAAAATAAACAATATAATAAACAATCGTATAAACTTACCCATAAATATAATATACTCATATATGTATTACATAAAAGGAGTACACGTCATCGACGCGCAAAAGGGAAACCTTATCCCTTCATCCGAAATACGCCTTCAGCAGGCCTACGTGACATTCCGCACGTCCAGCGCTCGACCACGTGCACTTCTTAGGAATAACCACATTTGTTAGAATAAATAAATAACTGTAACCAGAGCGGCCAGCGGGACTCGAAGCACTTAAACAAAGGTTCGTAGGCGAACCCTAACATAAACACCCGCTGAGCGTTCATCCTAGTAAAGATAAGATTTTGCATAGTTAAGATACGCTCTAGACTAAACAGCCCCGGACCTCGGTACAATAAACAGACGGAAGCAATAAATCGTCCAAGTACCGAGAAGCACTTAAGAGGAAACATCGACACGGCGATCCGATACCCGAGGAGAAACTGAGCCAAACAATTCCAGCCCAGGCCGACGGACCGACGCCAACTCAGAACAAAGGCCAAGGGTCGAGCGGGAAAAACCTGTTCTACTCGACCGCCATAAACAGGGATGAAAGCCAGAACCGCACTTAGCCAGGGACCGGTTTACAACAGGGCCATAAACCAGACAACCCTCACAGCATGACGTCAGGCCCCGAACACGTGCAAGCAGGCAGGCAGCGACAAATCGGCGCCGGACCCCGAACACGTGCACGCAGGCAGGCAGCAACAGGTCGGACCTAACGGGACCCCGCCAACAAAGAGCCGCATTCCAAGGCTCTGACGTCACGCGCGCCTACGTGACACCGAGCGCGTCAAGGCAGGCCAGCGGCGCGCGCACCATCGCCCCGCGCATGCGCACCAGGACACTCGAGAGCTGAGACGGTCGACGCTTCGCACCCTGGACATCACTTCTCATCCGCGCTTCAAGCAGACCAGTCGAGTTCTTGTAAATCTCTACGAGTTACACAGTTAGCTTGCACGTTTAGAACTTGTACACATTCGCTAGTTCTTGTAAATCTCTACGAGTCGCACAGTTGACTTGCACGTTTAGAACTAGTATACATTCGCTATAGCTTAAGCGCTCTGTTTAACGTAAACTCTCAATATACGCGACTAGAATATTAAATATTGTACCTTTTTCGAATTATCTGTAACAATATACTAAACACAAAGATTTATTTCATCGAGTTCTCATTTCTTGAACCTAAAACTAGAGTCAGTGAATATTCCAAGGTAATTCCCTTTTACCCACATTAACATTGGTTGTTAGCGGAGACGCTGACTTAATTAAGCTTGTAAAACTAGCTTTTCCAAGTTAATTAACTCCTACCCCTTTCTATAATCGGTAGATGTCAAAGTCCAGTAAACGTCACGGTCGTAAGAATAGACATCGCGCAGGCCGACGACTACGGGCTAAGAAGCAAGCTATATTACAAGCCAGAATCAAACGTATCAACGGTCCAGTAGAGATCCTTCCGATCTATACACAACCTAGCTCTAACGAAGAATCGGGCTCTTTCTCGTCGCACGCATCCAGCCAACCCAAGGTTGACCACCCGTTCTCAACTCACGGCGTAGAACGTGAAGTCATACAGACGGTTACTAGAGTCAGCGAGGGGCTGTTATACGAGCAAATCGACATTAGGAGGAAGCTGTTCCCTGTACCAACCGTATACGACTGGGTAGAAGAGCCGGAAGTTATCGACCTGGACTCCGAACCAGAGACCATCTACCTCGACTAAAGGTAAGACGCTCATTTACGTTACCCCATATCATCCTAAACGACGAATATAATCCATAGCGGGGGCCCGGGTCCCTCAAATAAAACAGGGCTCCGTTATTGCAGTGTCGCTCCGCGTGCGTCAACGTTAAGAATTGTTTTTTTTTGTTGACTAGTGCGTCTGGGACGTCACATGCGCAAAGCGTTCGAAATAACTCTCGGGGATTGTAGTTCGTTTGTCGGGATGCAAATCTGTCGTGTTCGAGTAAGCAAGTCGATGTTCGTTCACCAGTCGGCGTACGCAAAGAAAGTCATCGAACGATTCGGGATGAGTCAGGCAAAAGGGGTTTCCGTGCCGGCGGATTCTCACACGGTGTTGTATCCGGTTGAAGACGAGAGTGAAAAACACTCTGCACCATATCGTGAAGCGGTCGGGTCGATAATGTTTCTCGGGGTGGTAACGCGTCCAGATCTTGCGTATTCAATCAATGCTGTAAGCAAGTTTCTTGACAAGCACAATGAGAGTCACTGACTCGCAGTAAAACGCATAGTTTCGTATCTAATCGAAACAGTTAGCATGGGTATCGAATATCGCGCGAGTGTGTCAAAAACTGAGCTGATAGGGTACTCAGACGCGGATTTCACTAGCGATGTTGCTACACGTAGCTCAATGACGGGATACGCATTTTGCATAGCGGGTGGAATCGTAACATGGTCGTCGCAGCGACAAAAGCTTGTATCAATGAGCACGACTGAATCGGAGTCAGTTGCAGCGTCAACTGCGGCAAAGGAAGCTGTGTGGCTTCGCACACTGTTGAGTGGAATAGTACAGAGGTGCGGTAAGCCAGCGACACTTTATGTTGACAACCAAAGCGCGATTCGGTTGATTCGCAACCCTGAATTTCACAAAAGAACAAAACACATCGATATCAAATTTCATCGTATACGTGAGAGAGTAGAGTAGCGAGATCAACATTCTGTTCGTTCCAACCGAGTCTCAGTTGACAGATATATTTACGAAGGCGCTTCCGAAGAATCGATTTATCGAGTTGTACACCAATCTCGGACTGAGCATCAAACACTCAGACGGCGGAAGTGTTGAGACGAGTCTTCGAGTTTGATGCACGCAACGAGAGTATTCGAGCGATTACGGAGATAGCCGAAAAAAGCTTTGTGCCGTAGCAAGCGTCCATGCTGCGTATGAGGGGAGAGTTAGTCGTAAGCGAACAGCCGTTCTGTGCAGACGCGTTCAGTACTTAAGTTTTTCTACCATTACAAATATAACCAAATATATATATGTCGGCGTAAAGCCTCGGAAAGGTGGAAAAGATGTTAAGTGTTCATTTTGGCGTGGATTATTCATATTTGAGCGTGACGATCCCGAACATGTCCGGTATGCTCGCTAGCTAACCCGTGACTGTCGATTTCGTCCAAGCTTTGTTATACACAAACCATTTGTTTGTCGCTAAGATTCCGTCATTCAACTATACTCATAGCTTGCTAATAACGCTTGACGCTTGATACGGTGGACTCATCGAGAGTTTAATTTCAAATGAAATATCCTTTTATTCGTAAAGACTAAATACATTTTAAATGGAATTGTTAAACAAGATTTGTGATACTCCGACACGGCCATTCTGATCTATCACACGTCCTCGTGTGATTCATCTGCAAAAGAAAATAAAAACAAAAAAAAATATCAATAATTATTCGCCTCGGCCACCCTGGCCTTCTGATTCAAATTCAAATAGGAAAACTGTGTATTCTGAAGTTAATAACATAGTTCAGGCCATTCAAGTGAGAAACATTCTTACACTCAGTTTCTCATAAGAACTCAGATCACTTTAATCCAGTGATGAGACCTCCCGCTCTTAACCAGTAACAGGGTACACAATACCTCTGTCACTTCCTTCCAGTGACAGGTACTCATTTATCATGCCTTAACCACGGCGCACTCTTTTAAATTCAGTTTCATTACGCGTATTCCAGAGTTGGATAAAATATTACAGATTCAACCTCTTGTTGATACTTCTAATCAGAAAAGCCTGTACTATATACCGTCAATTATAAGATTCTAAGTCTGTATACACACTTGAAATTTCATCAGATTCACCCAGCAAGGAGTCTTGATCTTCAATGTCAACTTGAATGCTGGTATCGGGCATTTTTCTTAATCGATCATGAGAGTATTTGTATCTTCTATTCGAATCAAGGGCTGTGAGAACGTATCTGTCTCCGTCAAGCACGTTGACTACTTTAAACGGTCCTTTATACTTAGGGTCGAGCTTCGTTTGATTGCATTCTTCATTTTGAAGCAATACAAAATCTCCAATCACGAATTTGTCAACGTTTGCTTTTGTCCGATCGAATCTAGTTTTGTCATACTCGGCGTTTTTGTCCATATTTGCTACAGCCAAACTTCGGACCTCGTCTAAGTCAATTTGCGATTCAGTATCATCTGCAAGCATCAATTTTAATGGCCTAGCTACCTTGCTCATTAAAAGTTCAAATGGACTGGATTTAGTGACTCGATTGACAGTACAGTTCAGAGCTAATTGAACATCAGATAATGCATCCTGCCATGATCGTTCTTTACTTGTTTCGACAGCTGTCAGCGTATTTCTGAGTGTACTCATTACTCGTTTAACTTGTCCATTCGCACGAGAACTTCCAGTTGCTATTAGATGTCGGTTAATTTTGTGAGATTCACAAAATTCCCAGAAATCTGTACTCGCAAAACAACGTCCTTGATCGGAAATCACCCTAATAAGAGCTCCAAACAAAAATACACAATATGACAAGGCTTTGATACTGCTTACTGTGTCAATGCGAAGTGCGTGACGTAAAATTACAAATTTTGTAAACACATCAATCATTACAAAAACATACTCTTTCTTGTCGCTTTTACCACTGAGCTTGCCAGTTACGTCGATATGTATTGTATGCCGGGTATGGCGATCTTTGGAATCGGGTGCAATTCTGCTTGAATTTTTCCTGATTGAGATTTAGTGATTTCACAAGTGACGCAATTATCCACAAATTTTCTGGTAGATTTGAACATTTTTTCAAACCAATAAAGATCATACAACTTTTCTAAAGTTTTCTCCCATCCAAGATGCATCAAGGATTCGTGTGCGGTATTGATGACTGACTATCTAAGAGCTCGAGGTAAAATGGGCAACCACGGTGATCTTCCATTACGTTGAATCTTTCGATACAAAATGCCCGATCGGATCTCCAAGGTTTTACACATTTCCTTGTCTACTCGGTTCTCATTTGAATCACTTATTAGCTTAGAAATTTCAGAGTCCCGCTGCTGCTCAGCAGACAACCAATTTCCAGAAAGATCTGTGGTATAAACTTCCTTTTGCTCGACTTTATTAAAGGTCTTGCGAGGAGCTTCAGGCAAAGGATTTCTAGAGAAGAAATCAGCATGACTCATGCACTTTCCGTCTCTATGAACAATGTCAAAATCCAATGCCTGCAAGAAGGCCCACCACCTATGAACTCGTGGTGTGAGATCCAATTTCTTTCGTGACGCTTGTAACGAACTGCAGTCTGTTATTACGGTAAATTTACAGCCATGTAGGTAATGTCTGAAAGGTTTCACCGAATTAACAACTGCAAGCGTCTCTAACTCGTATGAGTGATATTTTGATTCTGCAGTCGTAGTGCGTTTGCTGAAATAAGCCACTGCTCAAAGCCTGCCTTCCTTCTTCTGCATAAGAATTGCCCCATAGCCTATTCGCTGTGAGCCGCCGCTTGGAGGGGAGCTGCGAAACGATCGCAGCGCGCGGGGTGGCGAGTAGTGAGTTGAGCCAGCGTGTGTTGTGATAGCATTTTGTATGAGAAACAATAGACGGTATGTGGAATTACACTTGTTGTGCTGTTAACTGCAAAAATAACGGTAAAACTAGTGATTGTATATTTTACAAGTTTCCAACTGCATCACATAAAATAGTTCAAAGGCAAAAATGGATTGCTGCTGTGAAAAGAAAAAAGTAAGTAACATAACTTTACTTTCGATGCCTTAGTTTTCTATATTTTTAAAATCAAGCCAACTATATCAATAGGTGAACTGTTATGCTATCTGCATGAAACACTATATAAATACATAAGTATTATTGTTTTTTACAGTCCTGATGGTTCAAAGTGGACTCCAAAAACTCATCATGTAATATGTAATGCTCATTTCATTGGCAAGAAAAAATCAGATGATCCTGCGAGTCCAAGCTACGCGCCAACTCTATTCCCTCCAGTTTATCATGCAAAGCAAGTAAATGAAAGAGCTGTTTTGAGCAGGTAAATGTATGAGAAGTAAAAAATAATTATAAAATTGAATAATAAATACATCGATATGTACATAATAACATATGTATCTATTTATTATAGGTACAATCCACTCATGAACCGAAGAAAGACTCTTCACAAGCATAACATCGGAGTGAATTGTCATACTGGAAATCAAGTTAATGACGACTCCAACAATGTTGTCAATAATAGTGGACGTGAACCTATGGATATAAGCAGTGCCGAAGTAATTTTAAAAAGTGATTAAGAGTGTCAAGTAGATTTTGTAAGTTCTGCTTGTATCGAACAAACAAAAACTTTCACTTGTAACAGATATATTTACATGACTAACTACTGCGATGCTGAAGTTCAAACTGAAATACCGAAAATTGCCACTCTCAAAACTATTGTGAATAGGAAAAAAATGAAAGATGAAGAGGTACAATGCGGCACATTGTTAACAGATAGAGTAGATAAGTCGGTTGGTTTTAACGAGGCTGTAGTTGAACAAAATAGGAAACAGCGTAGTTTCTGTGGTTTTCCATCTATTAAGACCGATGAAGATTTATTAGGTATTGCTGGAGTGAACTTCCAGAACTTTAATTTTTTATTATCTAAAACTGAAAACCCATCGGAAAGATCTACAATAACAAGAGAACAGAGGCTTTTAATTTTTTTAGTGAAAATAAAAACTGGATTGACATTTTCAGCCATAGCAATTTTCTTTGGTTTACATCGGTCAACTATCTCCAAGATATTCTTTTCAACTTTACAATATTTGAGTTCGTCAACTTCAAATTTAGTGTTTTGGCCAAGTAGAGCTGCCGTACAGAAAACTATGCCAGAATTTTTTAAACCTCAGTACTCTAATACTCGGTTTATCATAGACTGCACTGAATTCAAGATAGATGTTCCGTCAAGTGTTGACGACCGTATTTACTGTTACTCTCATTATAAGAAAGGTTTTACAGCTAAAGTAGTAATTGGAATCACACCATCTGGGTTCATCTGTTTCAAATCGAAAGTTGCTGGCGGTAGAAAAGGTGATTCCCAATTAAGTATTGAATCAAATTTGGTAGATTCATTGGAAGATGGTGATGTGGTTTTAGCAGATTAAGGTTTTCCTGAAATCAGATCTATCATTGATGCAAGTGGTAAACAAGTATTTTTTATTATGCCACCATTTTTGGAAAAAAAATCAGAATTTTCGAAAGAAGAAACAGATCTGACTTACAACATCGCAAGAGTTCGAATTCATGTAGAAAGAATTATGCAACGACTTAAAACATATCAAATTTTGTATAAAATTCCAGAACATTTGTTCTTTTGCATCGATAATATTATTCATGTTATCTGCGTCTTAGTAAATTTACAGCCACCAATTTTTTCTAATAAAACAAAAACTATCAAGCAGAATAATAAAAACCTTTATTCGTGAAAGGTAGTGGTTTTCATTGTGTATTTATTAATATTATATTGCTACATACTACTGGAGTTTCAACTCGTTATTATTTTTAACTTTTCACTTCACTGTTACAATGGAAATATCACTTATTTGATAATATTTTGCTAATTTGGATATTTATCAGTATGCCTCTAATGTAAATTAACACGCCGGCTGTTTAGCTTTAGAAATCGCTAGGTGGCGGCACGAGCGAGGCTCACAGCGAATAGAACTTGCGTCCGTGTGTAACTCAGTTGGACTCTCAGGGTTGTATATTGTTAGTACTGGTTCGTTGGTGAAAGAAGTGATAATTTTCTGTCGTATAGCCTCGTGATCAGGTTTTCAATTCAGATTTTTCTTTGTAGAACTTTTTAGGGCAAAAAATGGCGTCAAAATTTGGGAGAACTTAGGCAGAAATTGACGAAAAGAAGACGCCAACCCTATGAACTGCCGTAACTGGGATACGGTCTATGGAGGAGGTCCCAGGGCCCCAGAGCTACCAGGGCCTCGATCTTTCGAGGATTCGGTCTAACTTCACCTTGACTTACTTCATAGCCTAGATATTCCACCTTTTGTTTCATGAAGGAACACTTCTTGATGTTCAAAGAGAAACCTGCCTTTGTGAGTGTGCTTTAAACGTTCTCCACTCGGTTTAAAGATTCTTCTACATCTTGTGTTTCAACAACAAAAATATCATCCATGTAGACTACCACATACGTGTTAGCAAGTTCACCCAGAGCTGTTATCACTGCACGTTGGAAAGCCGCAGGAGCGTTACGAAGACCGGAAGGTAAAGCGAGATACTCAAAGTGTCCTTCTGAGGTGATGAATGCTGTCTTTCCTATTAAATCAGGATGTATCGGCAGCTGATGATATCCACTGGCCATGTCTAGGATCGTAAAATAACAACATCCATGGAGTCTGTTAATTTGATCAGAAATTAGGGGCAACAGAAATCTTTCTGGAACGGTGTTGTCATTCAACTCCCTGTAATCGATGCACATTCGGTCTTTTTCTTGACAAGAAGAATAGGACTTGCGAAAGGAGAAGAGCTGAGACAAATTACTTTAGCGTTCAAAAGTTCATTTATTTTATCACGAACAATTTTCCGTTCTTCTTCACTCAACCTGTATGGGCGACGATAAACTGTTTTATTTGGGTCTTTGAAGAGGATTTTTACGGGTTCAACATCCGCACGACCTTTTGGAGTACCATACACAAATTGATTCTTGAATTTGTTCAAAATTGATACTAATTTTGATTTAAATTCCAAAGGAATATCGGTGTCCACACTGTCAAGGTTGAACTCATGAACCGTTACATTACACGTATTTACAACATGTGTTTTGGTTAACTTCAATGTGTCAACTATCATTAGTACAGATAAACCCTGACTTAAGATTTTCGCACCTATCATAACGTCGTGACGTAAATATCGATCAAGCAGAACATGAAAAAGTATTTCAATAGTAATATCGTCAATGTTGACAGTCGAAAAAATTTGCAAAGTGCTATTAACGCTTGTTTGCCCAATACCAGTCACAGTACCAACATTATTTGATCTCTTTTCACGAATTTTGCAAGAAATTTACTCCTTGATGGGAGAACATTGAGATCCTGAGTCATAGTAAAATGAAAATCGCTCACCGGCTTGTTGTGAAACTCCAGCAGGCGTGTTAATTACACAAATGTCAACACGGCGCTCTATAACTTTGCCATTACCGTTTTTCAATCCTTCCTTTGCAGCTTTCTCAAGACAGCGCGAAGCATAATGACCAATCTTCTGACATTTGAAACCCATGATGGAATCTGAAGATCGAACTGGAGAATTTTTCTTCCCCAATTCCTTTTGAATACCAATTTGTCTCTCCCTTTCATGATTTTCCTTCCTTGACCGACACGTTGATGCTTTTTGGCCCATTTCTCCGCATAGAAAACATTTGATTCCGGGAGATAAAGGCGTAAACTTGAATCGTTTGGACTCGGATCCCTCATTTCGTTCATTTTGACTATCTGCAGATCTTCGTTTAAAAAATGACATAGCTTTCAACTCGTTATCGAGTTGATTTCTTGTGACAGTTTCAGTAGTGTAAGCAAGACGTTGAACACTTGATTCAAAACGTGCAATATGCGCCATTATTGTTGATAATGCTGTCATGCGAAAATTACGCAACTATTATATATATTCATACGTTTATTCAAAACAGAGAATTACGTTATAATTGATCACAACAATAGTGAGTGCGGGCGTTAACGCTATATTAAATTTATGTACTAGCAAAATTAGGCGTGCTTAACGCCGGAAAGCAGTATTGAGACTGACTACCCGGCCTCTCGCCGGGCTCAGCGATAGTGCATATAAAGTGCATATAATCGCGTAATTTGAGCATTGCTGCCGATAAGGAAGCCGAGCGCACAAGGCGGGCTATGCTGCACGATGAATTTCGCACTCGTTCAAATGATCCCCGGCATGTACTGTGACGTGGATTTTTCCGCTCCTCGGTCACTCGGAGACAATGACCGAGAACTCACCGCGTGCACAATAAATCGGCGTCCGCGAGGTATCCTGGACCTAAAACAATATCGCGAGATTTGTTGGGCGCCTGGCGTGATCAACACGCCTCGAAATCATTAATGCGCTATACCTCAGGCATTTACTCGATTGCTCAGTACCGCGGAGAGGGAAGGGGTAATTTTTGGGTAGAGAGAGTTACGACACGCGTACGCCAACACGTTATTTTACAAAGCAATAATAAAATTAAAATAATATATTTCCGGCCAGCGATAATACAAAACCAAAATAATAATACTGCAAAAGTTGCTCTTCACGAGTCCAATTACAAAGCTAGAGAAATAATAGTTCGTAAGTCGCTATGCTCGATTCAAAATTGAATACTTAGGTTTAACACAAAAAAAAAGAAAGACAAAAAAAAGTAATAGATCTAGAAGACCTCCACTGCCTACGTGCACTGGTCGCTGCCTCAATAATAAACGCTAAATCACAAAAACCAAAAACAAAATTTGCCCGACGCGCTGCCCGCGATCGTCCTCTACGGTATGGCGCTAATCGCCACCTTGGCTATTGTAATAAAGGGCAAACAAACAAAACTATATTAAGGCACACGGGCCGCATTAGCCGCAATCTTAATTACTACCTTAACGCCTTTTCTTACTCCTACTTCGTTAATACTAGTCCAGTCATTACGTCGGAAAAATCGGGTTAGAAATGAAAATGAACCGAGAAAGCCAAATTTTGGATATTACGTGGGAGGCGGCTACAAAAGCTTAAGTTCAAATTGTCGACCAAAATAACCTTCTGCGTTTTCCGCCATCTTGAAAAAAGAGTTGAATTTAGTTTTTTGATCATAACTCGGTTCCCCGTTGAGATACGAAATTTTTTATGAAATATTTTTTTGTTGCTTTCTGCACGATCTACAATTAAGGTCCCATACATTTTTCACGTATCGATCGTCGTTATCGAGATATCGATAAAAAAACCATAAATTTGGGGAGAAAAAATTGTTTTTCGCTATTTCCTTTTTTCTCGTCAAAGATATCAACCTACAAATTCATTTTTTTATTTTTCATTTCCGACAAAAATTACGACCTCTAGCGCGCCGCAAAGTCAGTAAGACTGTGCCCGGTTTCGATTGAGCCGCTCGCACGGTTGTATCCACACGTAAAAATGGTGAATGGTAGTTCAGGGAATTATTGGTATACAAAATAAATTAATGAACCAGCCAAATTATAAATCAAATTCATGAAATTTATTAATCAAATAATTTTTATACAGCAAAAATAATAATTATTCGTGGTCATTTTTTTCACACGTTTTTCGTCGTTTTGATGGTCCTGGCTGTTGAAGTTCCTCCTCGATACATTCGTGATAATCCTTTTTTTTTTCTCCGTACCATTTATCCGAGAGTATTTTGAAACCGGTATTTCGAAAGCACACCACGCTATCACGTCCTTGTTTTTCGATTATGAGAATGTCGTCTCCATACTTCTCTTGCAAATGTTTTTTAACCGTTCCGATGTGAGGAACGAAATCTCTATTTATTTGGTTCACCAACTCGCTAATATAAAATTGACATTCGTCGGAATTTTCTTTTAGAAAGGAGTAAATTGCCTCCATTGCCTCGTCTACTTTGTCCCCCGTAGGTCGTCCTTTCTTATTCCCCTCCTCAGGTAGTGCATGATATACATGAGAAATACATGTTCGATGGTATCGAGCTCCTACTGCGACGAGATCAGGTATACCATGAATACGCTCGATGATTGAAGTGGCAAATTCATCGTCACGTCCAGACAGGTATCCCATAACTTTTTCTTTCATCGATATTTCTACCACGGAATGAATTTTTTCCGTCTATGCATTTGCAATTTTGATTCGTTGCAAAATATTTCTCCACAAAATAAACATCGATTTTCAAAATCAAAAGTGGGAATGACCTGCAGTTGTTCTTCTGGTTCTGGTTCTTGCGATGGAGACTCGCTTCGTCGAGAAGTAATTGACGCTAGCCGTTGGTTTCCATATTTTTTGTAGCACGAACTATGAACACTCACTGAGTCAATATTTTGTAACATCTCTTGATGCTCCACACGTCCTCTTTTCACGCTCGCCGCTAAGAGAATCTGAACAGCTCTCTTTTTAGCCACATAAACATCGTCAATCAGAAGTTTCTTGCAAATGAAACAATCACCCATTTTCACACAAATTTTCAAACACGTTCGCTCGCTTCAAAAGACTCGAGATACCTGACTGAAATGCTACGAATAAGGAGCAGATGTTCCTGCACGGACACGAAAAAAGGGTCTTTTATACCTGACTCATGCCCAAACTCTAACGGTCGCCGTATAGACGCGCTCCATGGCGAGACGCACATTATTGCAGCGTCGGGCGCGCTGGGGCCGATTTTGCAGCGCGCTAGAGGCCGTAACTTTTGTCGGAAATGAAGAATAAAAAATGAATTTGTAGGTCTGAACACGCTCTAGAAGTTTCATTTCGGACATTTTTCAATATCTTTGACGAGAAAAAAGGAAATAGCGAAAAACAATTTTTTTTCCCCAAATTTATGGTTTTTTTTATCGATATCTCGATAACGACGACCGATACGTGAAAAATGTATAGAATCTTAATTGTAGATCGTGCAGAGAGCAACAAAAAGGTACTTTATAAAAAATTTCGTATCTCAACGGGGAACCAAGTTATGATCAAAAAACTAAATTTAACTCTTTTTTCAAGATGGCGGAAAACGCAGAAGGTTATTTTGGTCGACAATTTGAACTTAAGCTTTTCCAGCCGCCCCTCACGTAATATCCAAAATTTGGCTTTCTCGGTTCATTTTCATTTCCAAATGTATATAATGACTGGACTATACTTGAAACTACGTATCCGAGTTCAACCTTCTCCGCGAAGTCTTAGCGTGGTTCGCGAGTTTCAACGCTCCCCCTTTGACGATTCGCGACATACCCGAACGGTGACACTTTATTTTAATGGACTCGACGTGGCCCCGTGCAACGGAATTTGGTTGCACTCAATTCGAGACACTAGTGCCTCGTCTCAAACACGTGGCTCGACTCGACCTTCTCGATCCCTCGAAATTGGCTCTAATTTATTACGCGTAACTCAGGCTACGGTCACCAAAGGAAATAATTGGCTAACGAATTTCGAGAATTTTTCGACACAAAAATTACAAACGGCTATCCTTTCTCGGACAAGCCCTCGCTCAATTATTCTCGAAATTCGATCGCAAGGATATCAGCAATGCTTACCGCTCCACATCCAGCTTACGAATGCACTGACTCCCTCGTGACGGTGGCTGGCCATTTTTCCTCGCAACACTCAAGATTCCGTTTCCCGCAACCAAAGAAGATGAGAACCAAACTTAACTCAATTCCCCGCAACGACACCCGAAATCTTTGCACGTAGCAACAAAAAAAAGAAAACTCGAAACTCAATTCTACGCAAAGCTTGACGGATGACACCACGGTGTTTGATCGCCAGAACTAGAGCGATCTCAGATGGCCGATCGGCCGCAACGCCGATCTCGTCACGCTAATCCTTAGTGACGTCATCACCCTAAGAATGCGCAACAATCGATCTGTCATCGATTTTGGAGATTGCGCAACTTGACGCGCACCTGTCGTCGCTACGCGGCGCAGAATTTAAGGCTAGATCGCGATGTCGTCTTCTGCGCAGCTCTACGGGGTCCGGGGGTTAGGGGGGGTGGTGCTCCCTCGTCGCTAGCTGGTCTCTCGCGGTTTCCTCGGTTGGGCGTAGACGGTGTGAGCGGGGAGGCTGCGGCGCGCCGGCCGCCAGCGGGAATCGCGTCCGCCTTGGATTCCCGCGCTGCAGGGATCTGGGTTGCCTCCCCCTTCGCAGCCTCGGTATCCTTCCCGCGAGATCTCCGCGGTTTCGCTCAGCCTCGAAATATCTTCGGCGTCGGAGTTGGTCGCTGGCTTGTGGCCGGTGTACTCGAAAAAAAAAGATAAAAACAAAAGCCTGCAATATCGTATTCGTAATTCGCTATTTCGTCCCTGTCGAAGCCCGGATGCGTGACTCTAGTTCTGGCGCTCTCTATGATTATCTCGCGACTCGATTTCCGAAACCCTTATTCCTGGATTCCGCCCAGGGTTCAGGGAGTACCTTGTAATAGGCAGGCCTAACCGAAATGCCACGTTACAGTCCCTACGAGAGGATATAGAACTGTTACGTTTTATGTCAAATGTTCCAGCTCTATCACAATGCTATCTCTTCAGTGGTCAAGTTTTTCCACTGATTGATCAATGGATTGATCAACGATTCATCATATGACGCAATACACTCACCTTCTTTAGGTTTACTGCTGGATGAATTTATCGAGAATGCAGCAGAAGTTTTCGGACAATCATACCTTGATACGAACAATTCTTTAATTTCAATCCACGTTATTACGGCATATGATACTCGAGACAGCCATGCCGAAGCCTGTCCCCTCATGGCATGACTCAGCACAATCATCAAAGATGCACCTTGCAATGGTTGATCAGCCATACAAATATCCGCGGTTAATATCCATGATCTCGCGTTCACTTTCAGTTTATCAGGATCAAACTCCGGTAGACGCACATTATTATTATCATTCACTGAAGGGGTTTTCATCACTTGTAATTACGCGAGAAAATTACGATTCTGTTGTTCAAGAAGTAATTGCCACTTTTCTTCATTATCCTCACTTGCTCCCTATGGGTTAACAGATCCAGATCCCACTTCTGATGTCGGCGTGAAGCCTCGGAAAGGCGGAAAAGATGTTAAGTGTTCATTTTGGCGTGGATTATTCATATTTGAGCGTGACGATCCCGAACACGTCCGGTATGCTCGCTAGCTAACCCGTGACTGTCGATTTCGTCCAAGCTTTGTTATAAACAAACCATTTATTTGTCGCTAAGATTCCGTCATTCAACTATACTCATAGCTTGCTAATAACGCTTGACGCTTAATACGGTGGACTCATCGAGATTTCAATTTCAAATGAAATATCCTTCTATTCTTAAAGACTAAATACATTTTGAATGGAATTATTAAACAAGATTTGTGATACTCCGACATATATATTCTTTGTATTAATCTTGTTTCCTACTCCTTTCCAGCAGTAAATTTATTCTAAAGCAGGTGCCTCGATACTTGTCCACTAGAAAATATGACGAAACAAATTGTTCTTCTTCATAACTGCAGGGGCTATGGCACCTATATCTATCAAACTTTTGATAGCAGTCTGATAGACCTGCAGCTGTCACGTGCGGAGCGGTCTCGCACGCGACGACAAAACCCTCCAGGTTTCCGCAGAGGTTTAGATTTAATTTTTTCTGTGGGTAGGGAGGTGATCGCCCTCTACAGGACGGTCCTTGAAAAATGGATTGGAGGATTTCGGTATTTAAGTAATATAATATTTATTATGAGTCCCAATGTTTAATGGATGAAATGCAAATAGCAAGCGAAAGCAGCAGGTGAATATTTGAGACGCGGAAGCTTACAATGTTTTCATCTAATACTCTCATTCACTCCTTTGTCTACTCACTCTTTGATTACAAATCCGAAAAACGGCTCTCACTCTTTTACACTCACTTGTCACTATTCTTATTACTACACGTCTCTACAGAGTTCGTGACTCGAGCTTCTAGCACTTATACTAATCTTCGAGGACTGACGCCGCGACGCGAGACGCCTATCCGACCGGGTATAGATTGGAGTGTTACCCTCTAATCATCGGTGGCGGAAAGGGACTTACTACCTCTATTCGCGGTTACTTCGAAGGAGCCGGGTTCCGTTGAGGTCGTTCTTAGCTGTCTCTAACGGGACTGACTTCGCTCGCTCGTGCGACACCCCTTGGAGCGCCGGGCAGCGAGCGAGGTTTTTGCTGAATTCACAATTTTGGAACAAAGGCTTGCCTCGCGACGGTCATCCTCGAAGCGCGTGATCTCGCGCTCGCCTCATCCCGGTGTTGATTACACTCGGGATCTGGCGGGCGCGGAGACGCTGACGTTGCTGACGGTCAACTACGCCGTTGCGCTTTGGTCGTGCCACGAACTGTTTTATAATGAATATATTATATGTATTTAACTGATGAATTGAAGCTATGCTTCCTTTTCTCTTCTAAAAGCGGTATTAACAATTATTGACATTGGTATATATACGTGCGGCGTTCGTGACATCCCTCCCCCCTTAGGTGTCGATGCCCCCATCGTCTCGGTGCGCCGAGCCGACGGTGACATCGGCACTGGAGGGGTGGCTCACCCCTGACCGCATTTTTTGATCAATTGGTATTTACGAGGTTTATACATCGCACATGCGCTCTTTCATAACCCACGCACACATACGACACTTTTTAGTTTTGGTCACTTCACTCAATTCGTTGTCACTTCGCCGCTGGCTCGTCGCTCGGTTGTCCTTGCGCTTCGCCAGCTGCCTCCTCCTCGTGAGCCTGGTCCTTTTTGGGTTGCCTTGGCGTCCTCGGTGTCCTCAGATGGCCTCGGCGTCCTCGTCTTCCTTAGTTTCGGCTAACGGGGGGGTCGCAGGTGGAGTTCCGCCCGGCGATGCATCCCACCGGATCAGGTCTGACACGACCTCCGGTTCACCTTGCAGAGCATCTGCGAGGTTCACCGGGGAGTCTGGTGTCGCGGGCGGTGTTTCGCCCGGCGGCTCTTCCCAGGCGATTAAGTCGCCTTCCTCTGTTGCATCCTCCTCCGCGGGTCCGAGGAGCTGGTCCATTTCTCGCTGGAGCGAGAGCCAGCGCCCCAGGATGTGTGATCGCACCGCGGGAATCATGATCTTGCTCAGCCTGCGAAAGTCTATCAAGAACGGAGCTTCCTCTCCCTCCTGGATCATGGTCGGGTCGGTCTGAGTCCTCTTTTCTTTGGTGTCCCACTTAGTTTGGACACCCTTCTCCTTGGTGCCAACAGTTATACGGCGTCGGAACGTTGTCGTCTGCATCGCGCCGTCCCGTCGGGTTGTCTGCACGGGCGAATCGTCCTGCGAGGTCGTTGGGCCGGGCTCGCGGATGGTTCTCGGAGCTGCAGGGGCAACGGGGGCTTCCTTTGCGCCTAGGAGGCGACCGAAAGCCTCCACACAGTGGCCCGCGTGGAGATTCGGTCGGTCGCCCACGCTCTGGCCGCAGAGGGTGCAGTTACTACTCCCCGGCCTCCGGTGTGAGAGGTAGCGCTCCAGGTAGCACTTCTCACAGTGCTGGTCGCTCGCCTTTTTCCCGCAGGCTGGGCAGACCTCGCGCCTCACCTTTTCCACCGCGAGTGTCATCGTCGTTGATGTCATCTTCGCCGGCGGAGGCACCTTTATCAACTTCGGCAAGGCGGTTGGGGCCGCCGCCTCAGCTGATGTCGACGTCTGTATCGGTGCTGGTGCTGGTGCTGGTGCTGAAGCCTTGGCGTTTAGTGCCGCCTTGTCGTACCTTATTAGGCACAACGTTGGGTGCTTCATTTGTTCGCTGCCCGGCCGTTCAGTCCCACAGAAAGGGCAGGAGCTGAGGTCGGAACCTCCTGCCCAGTGTGCCAATCTCTGGTAGCAGTCGATCCAGCCTGCACATTTGGTCGGGCTCTTGCGGCAGACCGCGCAAGCCTTGTTTGATGCTGCCCTTGAGAAGGTGCTGCGATAGTTTATGCTGGCGATTGACATACTTGTTGTTTTTCGGAACGCGCTGAATTTCTTCGAGTTTCTCGCGACTACTCGGCTCTGGGTTCAAGAGTCGAATGGCGTTTGTTAATCCCTGTGAGGCCCTCTGGGTCTCCTTCTCCTTGATATTGTAGTGGGAGAAGTTTCGGAGTCATCTAGGGTGCTATTCTTCTAATATGCTACCTCAGCCTCTTGGCAGGGGAGAGGGCAAGAAGGTTCTGCCCTTTTTCCTTCGGGCCGACCTATTGCTTCTTCTTTTTCCACCTCGTACTTTGAACGCGAAGCGGTTCCCAGAGCAGCGCTCGGGTTTCCGGCGCCTTCGTTGTCTCGATCCGTTGCCTGTTTAGTCTGGCCTAACTCGATATCTTCATAATGATTTGTGTGAGTTGTACGTTTCGGGCGCCCGCAGGGCAACCCAATCCGCTTCACCATCTTGCAAAGGTTGGTTCGCCATATGTAGATAACCAATACCATTCCTAGAAGGGATTCCAAGGCAAACCCGGTCGTAAACAGAACGTGCTGTTTTTCCTTGTCGCGGCGGTGGCTGCCAATTTCGGAGAGACGTTGCTGCACGTTATCGAGGGATTCGTCAGCACGTGACATTTTCCATGCTGCTCCCTCCCTGGCATATTCCGACAAGATGTTGTTTTGTCCTGAATTTTCTATTCTTCCCTCAATCGGTTCTCCGAAGCTTGGGGTTATTAGAGAGAAGTTTAGTCAAATCTCTGATGCGTAGAAATATTGCTCGCGACTTTCGTAAATACGCATCCCGGTAAGAGAGGTACTTCGGGTGCGTCCTACACAGTCAGCGCTGAAGTGGAGTATCCCAGCACCTTCCAAAGTAGTGGTGATTTCCATCCTTGCCGGACAGAGTATATGAATATGTTCCGGTGTATGGAGCGAATAGAGCCATCCTCCCTGGGAGGGTAGATGCGCCCAAAACGAGTCGTCCGTTGATTGAATCCTTACATCGCAGAGCCTGTGTGCGTCGATTGAGGAGTTTATCAACATCACTACTTCGCATTACTGTGATGTCGATACCTCTTTCAGAGGGGTTTCCATTGAGCAAATGTAACGGTGTTCCACACTGGTACATTCGTTCATATATATGGAGTCTGCCATGAAGTATGTGCGGCGGTCCGCCGACACAACTATATACGGCGTTGACGGTTGAATATGAGCCGTTCCGTTCAGTTCTGCTCCGCGTTGGGAAGCTGGCCACGCGTGCATGC
This sequence comes from Neodiprion lecontei, assembly GCF_021901455.1. Classification (NCBI taxonomy): domain Eukaryota; kingdom Metazoa; phylum Arthropoda; class Insecta; order Hymenoptera; family Diprionidae; genus Neodiprion; species Neodiprion lecontei. The sequence goes on from NC_060261.1 coordinate 21,958,962, forward strand.
GGTAGAGATGATAAGCCGCTCGCTCCAGCAGGAGAATATGAACCACTATAAGGATCCTGCCCGAGTGGAATACGATATCCGTATTAACAACACAGGATAGCGATTCGATGGAGTATTCGGTCGCGAGGGGGAATTCAAAATCGGGTGCCCGAGACTGTATTTCCCTCGTGATGGCGGTAAGCGGTGTCGCTGTTAACATGCTCGGGTCGTAACGTCCTTCCCTAGCCATTGATATCGCGAGTAAATACTTCTCGCTTGTCTCAATATATTGCTTGACCTCTGCTTCCACCCGGTACGCGAAGTTCGCTAAGACATTACGGCGCATCATCATACTTGTCTGGTTAGAGAGTTGATTGATTCGTTCCTGCAGTTTATCAACCATGTCTAGTTCCATCAGATGTTCTCAATGTAGTTCCTGGAATCTCGAATGGGTCACGTGAGTTTCTCTACCGATTATTTGACTTAGGATGGATTGATCATTAAACAATCGATCAATCTGTGCGTTGATATACGTTGCATCTTCTTCATTTATTCATTGTGCCGAATAGCGATTTATGGTACAATTTCAGTAAACTGGGTAGCGGCTTATACTACCGCCAGTTTTACCTTGTCGACATGCTTCCTTATCCTCTTCCCATTTTCTGCTTCCAGTATTACATTGCTATGGTCAGTTACCTGGACAATTTTATAGGGGCCATGATATTGGGAGTCGAATTTACCCTTACGAGGTTCCTTGAGGACATAGGCAAGGTCGCTCGCTTTACCTGGAAAAGGACGGATTTTCTTGTCATAATATTTTTTGGTTGTTTCTTTCGCGCGATTCTGATTTTCACCGGCCATTTCGCGTATCTCGGAGAGACGTTTTATTTACTCGATGACATACGAATTATACGTTGATAGTTTATCGTCCACGGGGAACTGACTCGGGAGCCGAGGCAGCCTCCCGTACACGATTTCGTAAGGAGTAAAATTTGTCGCCTCGTGCACGCTAGTATTGTATGATAATTCCGCGTAAGGCAACAAGCGACCCCAATCATCGTACGTATCTGCATACTGCTATATGTATTCCGCTAACAGTATGTGACTTCGTTCGAGCGCTCCGTTCGTTTGTGGTCGTTAGCCGGAAGTCGTTACTTATTTTATATGAAAGTTTCAGATATTTCGCGTGATAGATTTCCGGTAAAGGCTGCTCCGCGATCAGTAAGGATCGCACGGGGAGCACCGAATTGCGCAATTAATCGCCTCGCCATAGCTTTTTGGCGATCATAGTTGCTTCTGAATCGGGTATCGGTTCTGCTAAACAATACTTCGACAGGTGGTCTTGCATGGTTAGTTTGTGTTTATTGCCATGTGGTGTTGTAGGCAACGGACCCGCCGTATCGAGCGATACCTTATCAAAGACGTCAGCCGGCGTATCAGTAATGAGCATCGGCTCGCGCGTCTTTGCTCAAACCAATTTACGTTCCTGACAGCCTTTGCAACAACGGATGTAATTTCGCACTTCGTTTCTCAGCGAAGGCCAATAAAAATGGTCTCGGATTTTGCGATAGGTCTTGGTCACCCCTCGATGGCCTCCGACAAGACTCGCGTGAAATTCTTCAATTATTTGCGAGTGTTGTTCATCCGGTGGCCGTCGAATTGTACCGTAGCATATTGTGGTGACTATGTTGGACTTACCGAGTAACCTGTTCAACCAGTCAAGGAATTTCGTGTTCGGTAGTTCGTCCTTATAATCTCCCGAGCGTGAAATACGAACCAACTTCACGGCCACTCGTTGAAGGGCAAATTCAAGATCCTCGAGTCCCCTGAATATGTGTTCGGCGTTGGTTTTGACGTAGTACTGCTTTTTAATAACAATACTATAACCTTTATTGGACCCATATGGAGTCACCGCTATTTGTCCGATTTTTAATTTCCGGTCTTTAATTGTTTGTTCATCTACCCTTCCTAGATTAGCGAGTATTTTTCCTATTGAGGTTAATAGTTCTCCATCCGCAGAGATGAAATGAACTAGATTATCCAGTTTATACGTTAGGCATTCTCGCGAGCCTATTATCGTACTTGTTTTTCCTATAGATTTTTCCCGCTCAGGTTCCTCTTTACTGGATGAGTCTAGTGAGGAGGACGTAATCGAGGACGAAGTCGTGTCCTTTGATCCTTTTATGATGGGATCATCGGGAAAGGTTATAAGTTTCCTTTTATTCCTGCTAGAATTGTCGGGAAGTGAAGCACGTGGTAACGCACGTGGTCGGTACGGTGTAGATCTTGCAGCCGAGGCCGCATCGTTGCTGGGCAATGACCATCTCACCGTGTGGCGGGGACCGGGCAGTAGAGAGGTCCGAGCGGGCTGTGAGGTGTCGAGTTCGCGCTCGAGTCCCGCGGCCATACTTGTCTTGGGCCTCTCTCTCGCACTCGGCTTGCCGGGAGGAGTAACGGTAAGGGCAACATACTGCGATGCAAGCGCTGTATGGGTGGCCCTGAGCTCTCCGATTCGGATCCGGAGGGTTTCGCGACAGTGGGAGGTGGGCGCCTTCCGGGTCTTGTAACGACCTTCCCGCGTGTGCGTCTCACCACCGGGCTGGAGCTCTCCGAGATCCCCTCTCCCGTTTCAGGTACCGTTGGCACTGTAGGCACGCTGCGTAGACGCGATCGTGTGCGCGCTGCTACGATTGATGCATCGGCATTGGACGGGCCAGCCGCAGTGCTGCCAGAAAGCGAGTAAAAAGTACCCCTTCCCTAGCAGCTTGCGCGCATCTCACACAACGTCAACGGTGCACGTCGGTGTGTCGGGATGGCGACGGAAGCCGAACGATGCCGAGTCAGCTGACAAATCGAGGGGAAATGTTCCCCTACCAAGCAATGAAGAGAGCGCATTGCTTGGTAGGGGAACATTTCCCCTCGATTGGTCAGCTGACTCGGCATCGTTCGGCTTCCGTCGCCATCCCGACACACTGACGTACACCGCTGACGTTGTGTGAAATCATGCGCGGGATCTGTGGAAGGGGTACTTTTTACACGCTTTCTGGCAGCACTGGCCAGCCGATGTCTCAGATGTCAACACTTCTGTGCTAGACGTCGGGCCATTACGAGTACCGTAACGTTTTGAAGATGAAGGCAAAACTTGAGCTTCCTGAGTGACGTTCGGCTCTACATCCGAATCACTTGAAGACGAGATTATCATCGGGTTTATGGGATTACTGAAGAGTGCATCGGCATTTACATTTTTGTGCCCTGGCTTATGTTGGAATTCATAATCGTATTTACACAATCTAATTTTCCATCGACCGAGCCTCCTGCCAAGATCGAGCGTAGAACGCATCCATTTGAGAGGCTCGTGATCGCTTACGAGCTTAAATTTCCTTCCATACAGATATGTGGAGAAATGTTCTATTGAATCGATTATAGCCAGACACTCTTGTTCCGTAGTTCCGTAATTCTTTTCAGCATTAGAGAAAATTCTAGAATGATAAGCGACTGATAGATCATGGCCTTCGTGAATTTGTGACAACACTGCTCCAAGTGCAAATTCCGAGGCGTCGGTCGTCAAGATGAAGTGTTTGGACAAATCGAGATACTGCAAAATCGGTTCTTGACACAGTGCTTTGCGAAGCTTGCAAAAGCTGTTTTTCTGCTCCCGCTCCCATACGAATGTTTCTCCCTTTTTGAGCAAGTCGGACAAGGGCTTCGATCTGGCAGCGAAATCCGGAATGAATCAACGGTACTAACCGGCAAGTCCCAGAAATTGGCGCACGTTCTTCTGCGTTCTCGGGCGCGGAAATTTACGCACTGCCGCTAGTTTCTTCGGGTCCATTCGCAACCCATCACGGCCAACGATGTGCCCGAGATACGCGGCTTCGCTACGCAAGAACTCGCATTTGTCTGGTTCGAGGACGAGGTTAGCATCCTCGAGACTTCGCATAAGACGAGGGAATTTAATCTTATGTTCCTCGAGAGTTTCTGCAAACACAACAACATCGTCGAGATACACGAACAGCTCTGTCCCCTGCAACCCGATCAGCACCCGATCCATCAGGCGTTGTAAGGTCGCGGGCGCGTTTTTGAGATCTTCAGGCATGCAAGCGTACTCGTAATGCCCGTTTATCGTGGAAAACGCTGTCTTTGGAGCGCTGCTACGATCCATCGGGATCTGTTGGAAACCGCTTGCTAAATCGAATGTCGAAAAGTACGTAGCTTTTCCCAGCTGTTCCAGTATTTCTATCATATTCGCAAGGGGGTACGCGACGGAAATCGTCTTCTCGTTCAATTTACGAAAATCGATGGCCATGCGCATCCGAGGATTCCCTTGAGAATCGGGTTTTTTAGGAACTATCCAGACCGGCGAGCTATACGGGAAGCGTGAATGAACGATTATTCCCTCCCTTAGCTTTTTCTCAACTTGCCGTTCCAGTTCCGACCGATACACCACAGGAAATCTGTATTGTTTCGCGTTTACTGGCAGCTCGTCCACCGTCGGGATTCGATGGTGAACTTGATCCGTGTATCGCAATCTATCGCCTAGTAGCTTGTACATGTGAGGGTATTTTTCAATGAGGTTTATAACATGTGAGCGCTCTACCTCGTTGAGCCTATCTAATCGCAATGATTTAATTATGGCTTCTACCCGATCCGTCGGCGGAGTAGTCTCTCTGCCGCTACCGTCGGAGCTTTTACCGCTTCAATAGCCGTCCTCTCGATAATGCTCGAAGTCTTCGAGTTCCTGAGGCTCGATTTCTGATTCGATGTCGTCGAATAGCGTATTTATTGCTAAGGCATAGCACGATCCTCCCGCTGGAGCAACGATACTTCCTCCGATAAACACTCCCGGTTAAGTCGCGACTTGCGGGGAGTATCCCTCCTCAAAATTCGCGTTTTTCAAAGGGATGTTTATTTGTTCACTTGTACGCGCGCACAATTTATAACTTCGTTTATCCGAAGTGATTTTTACTGCTAACACGCGTCTTGTTGGTTCCGCGTCGGAAGGAGGCAAGCCTGTGAAAGGCTTAGGTCGGATAGAATCACTTGAGGTGACTAAGGTGTTGTGATGAAACAAAATTTCGGCTTTCTCCGCGAAAAAATACGGTTTACCGATTAACGCCTCGCTTTTCAGTGGCAGGTTTCGTAACACATGAAATTTAGCCGGTTCTACGGAAATATGAAGGACAACTGAGCCGAGTGTCTGAATATCCGATTCCTCTAAGCCTTTTACCCATATTTTATCGTCAGTATTTACAATTGAGTCTTCGTTGAGGGCACGCAGTTTGATTAAGCTAGCTGAGGAACCCGTGTGAAGAAAGAATTTTCCCTTCTTGTTACGAAGTTCGGGGGCAGTCAGTTCGACTACTGGGCTCTCCTCGTTGGTGGGGGCCCAGAAGACGAGGCATCGTTCTCCAGGAACCTCACTGACTGTTGGTGTTCTCGGGGTCGACTCGACTCGCTTGCTCCAGTCGGGCCCGCAGGGGAATTTGCCCGGCGAGCCCCAGGGCAGTTTGAAGGCTCCCTTTGCGGGGAGCGCCCCGGAGATGACCGTGTCACGAGCGCCGCACATTTACCCAAAATGTAACATTACCGATCATAACAATTTCATCATTTATTATTATTATTTTTAGAGACAAGGAAGCGTAGGTTTAGTTAGTACACATAAAATATTTTATCATAACCAGTTCGTGGTATAGCCAAGCGCAACGGCGTAGTTGGACAGCCAGCAACGTCAGCGTCTTCGCGCCCGCCGGATCCCGGGTGTAATCAACACCGGGATGAGGCGAGCGCGAAATCACGCGCTTCGAGGATGACCGTTGCGAGGCGAGCCTTTGTTTTAAATTGCAAAGTCAGCAGAAATTCACTCGCCGCCCGACGTTCCAAGGGGTGTCGGACGAGCGAGCGAAGACAGTCCCGTTAGAGACAGCATCAAACCAACATCTACGGAATCAGGCTCCTTCAGAGCTGTCGAGTAAAGAGTTATCAGTCTTGGGTCTCCGACGATCACAGAGAGAATTCCCTGTAAATCTATCCGCGGTCATTCAAGCATCTCGCGTCGCGACATCAGTCTGTGAAGTTAGAATTAAGCGCAATAAGCAAAGCCACGAACTTAATCAAGCCGTGTAGTACGTAAGTGAGTGAGTGAAGGTGTAAGCTTCGGCACCTTCGAGGCCGAAGCCGAATCCACAAGTGAGATCGAGAAAGAGCGAGAACGTGAGTAGCGTAAGAACATACTGTAAGCTTCCTTGTCTAAATATCGCTGCTTCTAGTTATTCCATTAAATATTTCCACTTGCTTCCATTTAAAATTGGTACATAATAATTGAAATCCTCCAAACCATTTCCCACGGAACGCCCTGTAGAGGACGTTCACCCCCGAATCCACCAAAAAATAAATAAATAAACCTCGTTAATAACAAAGAGGGTAAGTCGTCGCGTGCGAGACCGCTCCGCACGTGACAACCGACGCTTTAACGGGCAGCACGGGCAACCCCTGTTTTCTTTACAGCAATATTTATATCCGCAAGCTGTTGACGGACGAGAATATGACATTCCCACGGCACCCTCGCGGTTATCAGGCATTTGCGCGGTCTCGCAAAAAATCCCTCAACGGCACATTTTTGTGTAAGCACTGAACCAGTTTAATGAACGATATGTACCACCGCTCGTGTGGGCGCATCGCTAATAAGACCCTTATCAGCAGCTAGCTGCCGCACATACTCACTTGTGTTTGACGGTAGACTGTCATGATGCGGCGTCTCATGTTGGGTTCTTTGTATCAGTGCGGGGTTCCCTTCCAGACTCTTCGTCAATAAACTTTCCAAAGCGTTCAGTTTCTTTCACATTCTCTCCCGGTCTTTTTTTTTCTCTTTTCCGTTTGTGTTTTCCCATTTCCAGCACTCCTTAATTTGTTTTTGACAAGACGTGTTACTCTATACGTGCGATGACATCGAGCACAAAAAAAATTATGAAGCATAGATGTAAACAGGTAGAGAGACAGGGTATTCTCTCTTTTGACTCTAAATACATGGTGGCATTGCAGTGGAACTAGCGATACTACGTTTTGTTATCTCGAGAACGAAACCAGATATAATCGAAATCGGAGGTACATAATGCTGCGGAGACAGTGTGCTTTATTTATTTCATGCAGTTCGTCAGGATATTCCAGATTCACTGCTGATATGTAACCGAACTCCACTTCGTCCAAGGTAGTAAGAACATCGCATTGTCTGAAATTTGATACCAATTCAAAGGAACTGCATGGCAGAGCAAAGCTCATAGCAGCACCGTATAAATTGTTAACATCAAAGTACATGGGATAAGATTCTTCGACTTCCAGATCGAATGCCTTTCTCATATATCTCTTGTTGGCTTTTGCGTGTCTGTACAAGCATTGCGACACACCGCTACCAATACCTTTTTCGGTAAACATAATCATACTTATATCAGTGAAAAGCTGTAGCTCGATGTCGGTACACTTTAACATTACGTCAAACGACAGACGAGGCGCTGTGTAATAATGTAACTGGTCCAGTGTATGTGTCGTCGAACAATTCTGTCGAAAATTTTGAAAAACGTCTGTCAGTAAATACAAGTCCGAATATTCTCCCTAAGTTTGAACGTTAAAAGTTTGCGAAACTTTGCATGCGTAGGCGTAATTGTCATTTGTTATGTCCTGGTAATTTAATTTAGAACGAAACTGTTCTTTGGTTCGTTATTGTCTGCTCTCGAGCTTATCTCAGTTATCGGTGTATTCGTGCGGGAAAACAGCTTCTGTGATCAATACTCGAAATTCATCTAAGGTACTGCGAAATTTGCGTAAAATTATTTTCTGATTATCACCCAAATGCGATGCTTATTTTTCAGGGCTGCTGGGTATAAAACGAAATAATTCTAGGAATCTAATTTTCACATCCGTTTCCTTGACATATTTCGTAAACAAAATGTATTTCCCTTTATTAATGGGTAAAAACTGAATAGTACTCTCGAAAGATGTTGCCAATGCTTTAATCAGGTAATGTGCATCGTAACCTGATAGATTGTCGAATATCACTGAAATAGCATGTAAATTTTGATAATTCAAATTACAGTCGGGACGAGCAACACCGCGATACTTTCCTGTGAAATGACAGTGATCACGATGTTTCACGTTATTGGGTGTGAAAATTTTTTTACAAAAATTACATATTTAAGCGGATTGACATTCGTCAATTCGATCACGTGTCAGAGGTTCCATAGGTACAACAGCTTTTGAATATACTTGTAACAAATGTACCAATTCTACTAACTCATTCATATACCATTAAATGCAAGTCTCTCTACAATTAATTTTGAATTATGAAATCGTTAATCGCACAATGTAGATAATAAGCTATACTGTACGGAATATGCTTTTGATAAATGGTTCATTCTTCTCCGATAATTTTTTGAGTACGTTGCAGTAAACATTTAATATCTGCGTGAATGCAAAACGGAACGGTTTCTTTGTGTTTTAAATTTTCGAATTTTAGAATATCGTCCTCTTCTGTTGGGAAAATAACTTTGGCTTCGTTCAGAGTCATGCAATCAATTCTGTGCTTCAACAAACATCTTTCAGATTGAAAGACTGACAGACACCTATCTTATAACCAAGTCCGAGCACGATGAGCAGAAATTTGTGATCTTGTAAAACGCGATCAATTTTGAATCCATGCAAAATGATGTGTTAGTGACTGTTCATTATTTTTCATTTCATCATCATCATCATCATCATCATCATTATCAACAATTCCAGTCTCTATCACTAAAAGATAAATTACAGGTTTTTTAGACTTGTTTCGGCTTGAAGTAACGGGTACAATTTCACTTTCGTTTTTCAGTACATTCTATACCACAGACTTTAATCGAAAGTACGTTAGATTTCTCAAATTTTGGAATTTGATCTGAAGACATTGGAAAATTCGAACCATCGTACCGTAGCACTGAGCTCAAACGTGGATACGAAGTGACTACGCTGGTATTCTTGTCGTTAGCTGGTAAGGGCTGCGGTCACCGACCAAAGAAAGCAGTATAAGTCACTGTTACGAATGTGACGGCAGCCTCCTTATCTTGAATATCCTTAGGTAGTGCTGTGTATATGAACACAACTCCTCGTAATGGCACGTACTTGTTAATATTCACAGTCAAATTGATCATTTCGGTCAACGACTTGCCATAGCCTTTTTCTTGAAAATCCACTACTTTGGCAAAAACTTTTTGCTTCACGTTCTTTTCAAACCACCGATGTATATCCGTTGGTTGGAGGATGATTCGATTTTTGGTATTGAAAGATTTAATTTCTTCCGTGATTTCAGCGTTTTTCGTTACACTGAATGCACAGGACATGACATAGTTCGCATATAAACTTCCAGCTTTTTGTAGCATCTTCTTCAGTCTTGCAATGACGAGATGTTTAGCACCTTCCAAGAACCTACTCAAATCCTTATGCCGCAGATTGATTACGGTTCCCATTCTAATGCGGCTCTCGAAAGCTTTCTCCAAATCTTCTTACCGTACTCGATCGCTTCTTCGTCGACTTTGTAATCCGTCACCCTCGTTTTGAAACTGTCAACGATTTCAAGATTCCAATTGTAGTCGAAATTCGTGTCTTCTGTTCGTTCGTCCAGGTGTTGTTTCGTGAAATTTTATTCATAAGTCTGGTATTTTGGATTCCAAATCGAATCCACTTTTGAATCTCTGTCGGTGAAGATTTTTCACATAAGATTTTAAACGCTGTCTCCATGATTGTTATTAATTTCAAGCACTTTTCCGAATCCGTGTTTGTTCGTTCTTCTTTCAATCGCACACACTTGACAAAGCTGTAGTCGCACGGCTTGCTTCATAACGACTGCTTTAGGCTGGCACGGTCCCTTTTATGGTTAAACAATAATATGACTCACACATTGTCGAAAATTCGCGAACAACCGTATGCAACATTCGTTAACGAAAAAAATTTCAAGATATTTCTCGAACGAGCCTGCAGCGCGTGTAAAATGGTGGGGCAGTTCTTGGAACTTGGCGAAAAACTTTCACATCCCTAGAGATTAGTGGTAGTGAACTAATAGCCAGACTGATCCACGGAAGTGTAGTAGTATTAGTAGATAGGGATGTTCTACGTCGCCTACGGGTGTCAGGTTCACGATTCCGAGGCCTACGCACTAGTGCAATAGGACGGAGTGAGACAGACCCAGGCAGCACATTCATATACCAGTAACGTAACAAATACTTGAATCTTGTTCCTTCCGAAATCACAGCTACATCACATGTGCTCTACATGTACCGTACATGTACTCTATTATGTCCGCCACAAACCATTATGGCAGCTACGTAACAGGTACAGAACAGAGATACGTATCAAAGATATCACAGATATGGATGAGATTCATGCCCTTGCAAGTCCGTTATGTATCATTTATGTTCTTATTTTTTGCATCCAGCGCAGTTGTATATAGTAGTGACAGTTCAGATTCATAACTGCTGCGTAATACATCCAAATCAGAGCCATTGAATAAACGTACTTAATACGTATCTGTTACTCCGTGTAACATCCGGCGATTCATTTTATGCGCACGTGCACGCTGCTTAAAAAAAGCACATAAATACGAGGATATATATGGAAAAGATTATTTATTACCACCCAGAATATCGAAATACCATGTGTCATAAAAGTAACCAGCTAGAAATGAGTAATATAACAAAATAACAAAGGTACTAGAATCTAGAAAATCAAGATGTAGTGTCATACAAGTGACAATAGGGAAACGGGTATACAATACCGTTATACGTATTTTGCTTAATATAATACAGGTAATAGAATATCAAAATTCAACGTGTTACAGCGAGAAATAAGTACACACTACTTAACATGGTTCTTGGAGATCATAAGAATCTCACAATTTCACCCGTAGTATCACATAAGTAACAATATTCAGGTACTATAGTAGATATCAATCACAATCTATAATAAGCGCTGAGGACTCGAACGGCCCATAGGAAAAAGTAAATAAAAAAATTGCCATAAGAACGTAACTGAAAATTTAATCAGTCCGAATTTCAAGGAAAATTAAAGTTTAGGTTTTTATAAAAAAAATTATAGTTCTTTCCAATTTGATTGACAAAAACGAGGTTTTCTGAATCACTACAAAAATCTACAATTTTTCAAATGAACCACGGGATCTACAATTTGTTGATAAACTACAAAAAAAAAAAAACAATAATTTTCAATGAAAACTGTTCCAATTTCCCTAGAAATTCGTAGAAATTCCCACCAGGGTATTTTGTACTTTACATATCATATGATAATGAACATTTAAAAAGAGTAATACTACAACCAGTATCTGACTTTTACGTTATGAAACGTATACGGAACTAAACAAAAAATTACTTAGGTACATAGATAACCTATGTGGAATCAAGTCAACACTGATGTGCCTGTAATGTAACTTGTGGCTGTATTATATGGTATTATATTTCGCGATAAAACAAGAATTGGAATCCTTTCAAAAATACGTAAATTCAAAATGAACGTATAGGCTATATATAGTGGCTTCGCAAGGTAACTACCGTTATATCATTTTTCCGTGTAGTTTGTTTATAATTTTTCTATCCAACTCCATGTCGAATATGTTGCTCACATCACCGGAAAGTGGGACAATATTTATACTGTTAGTATGGAGTTTTACTACAAAACCACAAAGTACATGGTAAACATGATACAATTGTGGTTTTGATGTGAAACTACTGCACCGTAAACATTCGAGGTATGAAATTAGCTTCAAACTATTTAAGATTAAGATATATGAAGGTATGAAAGCTATCAAATGAACTTAAAAATCTATATGAATTGCAGTTTGTAGGTGAGTATCATGAATTAACTTGAGCCAGTACAGATGTAAGTTGTAAAACAAGAATAAATTGAAATTAAATATAAGATTGACTCCAATTCGTTGAACTGTGGTTAATTTACAGTATGAACTTGTGCGATTGCTCGTGCTTCCTCTATGCTCGTGCTTTGGCCTTCGCCTTCTCTTCTCTGATAAATCTTTGTTTTCCTTGACGGAACCACTCACTGCAAGTTTCTTCAAATTCTTTGTCCGTCATGTTATAATTCACCATTACTGCATCTAGGAAATAAAAATAGATCTAATTTTTATAAGGGAAAGGAACATTCCGAGTCTGAATCAGATGAATTACATTGGATAAATCCACTTCGCGGTGAAATTTTTCTGCAATGGCATTACAAAGTGAAGAAGACTTTAGTGGTATCGCAAAGATTAATTGCAATAGCAATAACTATTGCTAGCATATATTGTACTTACATACATAATTAAGACTCAACATCATGCGATTTTTTTCTCGCCCCTTGCCACTATCCCAATATACGTAATTTAGCGAACTAAATTCTCTACCGAATTTTTTGTGCAGAAATTACTTCCCAGATCGCATTGAAATGAAATAACGTAACACAATCTCTAACCTTGCTGAATGTAAAGAAAAATTTGTTTATAGAGACATAAAAATCTGAAAACTAGTGCAATGTGCAATTGGCCGCTATTGACACACTTGTAATATCGTTTCATCTCTGTGATAATTTTCGGCACTCACTAGCTATCCAGTGCTACTTCATGCACAGCAACATTACAACAAGATTATGAGTACTTCACTTTGATGTAAGTTCTAATAACTAAGAATGCTGTCCGTAAAATTCAATTGTATGTGTGTACATGAGTGGCAAAAAAAATTGCCTGAGGTTCAATCTTAAGATTCTTATCATATGAATTGATTATTACTTGATTGTTGATAATTAATACCTTTGGTGATCTTTATTATAGCCAAATTTTGGACTGAAAAATTATCACGTAGGCCCAACCAGGAACAATTCTGAGCCACTGCATTTGAGAAAACTCTTCGAAGAATACGCAATGTAGTATCTTTTGCTCCGCTACCTCCAATTCGTTTGAAATATGATCCCTACGGTTATTCAAAATGGTCAACAAATCAATTCTATGACATAAAATTCAAGAAAATTGAAGAATAAATTAGTTCGTACATTCTTCATACTTATATAATTTTGGGATTTCATTTTCGCATATATTCTGAGAAAAAAAACCTCTAAACAGACGTAAGAAATTATCATGAAATTTCTCAAATTGTTTTACGCTTCAATGTAGGGAGAAAATCAATAGCAAAAAGTGCAACGAATACATATAACACGTAATTTTATACATAGCATGATCCAAAATGGCCGTACTTTGTCATAATAGTTGCTTTCTTCTGAAAATTGAAAATCAAAATATACAGTAAGAAAATTTCAAGAAGCCAATTGATTTAATCAAATAAGAGCTGTTTCAATTACCTAATTAGGAGGCAAAAATGATTTCACCATGTTTCCGAAATTTTGGTCGATCAAACTTATTATTCTCAAATTCTCGCTAATGCAAAATGTCGAAAAGCAAAGAACTTAATTTAGACAATTGTTTGCAGGAATGAAACCGTGGACTTGGGATTAACAATTAATCTGAATTAGCTGTTTGTTTTTGGTATTTTAAGTCAACGAAAATTTGAATTGCGGATCAAGTTCGATCCATCAAAACTTCAGACAGATATTTCACGTCCGGTCTGTGGCTTCACAACGTTTTCGTTCAGCTGAAGCTGTGTACTGACTTTCACTTTATGAGTTGATATTATTCTGTGTTTCTTGGGTAATGGGCTGCGAGTTCTTAAATCCAGTGGGATTTATAACTGCTACCACATTGATAACGTTTGTACAAATTTAATACATAATAGAAACGGTTAGCTTCTTGACATTGTTTCTCTCAAACATTGAGTCTTCTAATCTAAGACCTTCCTAAAGAATCGTTCTCGATTTGAGCTACCATAAACTCAAGGGTTCTACTGTCATTCCAATATCAAATTTTCGAGCTAACAAGAGTAACACTATTCAAGTACTCACCACACTAGATTTTAGGGTAGCATTTATTTCCAATTGGTATTCAAAGTCCTTCAGTTTATCAATTGTAGGAAATGGTAACGAATCTGTGATCATGAGCAGTTCAGCACTTGCAGGGGTGTCGGTGTCATCATGAAATCTTGTTTGTAATTTATTCAAACTTGCTGTCAAAGATTTTACCTCTACTGCTATTTCAGCAACTTTTTTGAATAATTTATTAAAATTATCTGTAGGAAAATACGATTGATTATTCTGCTACTCAATAAGACTGTCATATCTGACCACTAATTCATTACGTAGAGGATAATACAAACCTTCAATAATTCGTACCAAAGACTCGGACCTATCTATAAAATACCATAATGAAATATTAGAACAAATTTAGAAATGTCAGAATGATGGCACCGAGATTTAACTACAGGGAAATCAACCTCATGTTATTGTTAACAGATATGCCAATTTTCCAAAACTAGTTCTGAATCACAAGTTTGGTGGCACTGACAGTCGTATACACATACAGTTTACAACTACATTAATTCTTCTTTTGTAGTTACAGTCTCGGTGCTATACTGACAATGAGATGGTCACAAATGTAGGTACCTTGTGTATACGCATCTGATCTGTTAGATGTGTACAATGGCAAAGAGGTAGTTATTGCATCATATACTGGTAGTGATGAACTTGGTGCTACAAGTAATCTCTGCTCTGTAGATAAAAATATCGATATTTTTATGCAGTTTTATGAAATACATGCTACAAAGGCAGTATTTTCGTAAAAGGGCAAGAAAAAGTTTTTGTGTGATTCAAGGCCTACGGCTTCTAGGCGTGTTCCAAGTAAAGAGAAGGAAAAGGACCTGAAAAGTACCCAACAGGTACAATCTAACTATATAAACGCAAAATGCCTCGAACCCCCAAAAACTTTTTCGAATTGACAAACTAATACAGACTACAGGGATTTTTTTAAAGGTGTTTTAGACCAAGAAATATCATGCCATGATATTATGTAGTTGACATCACCTGTTTCAATTGGAGCTTTGGTAAGTACTTGCTGCGATAACACTTTTGGGACGTTGCGTGTGGTTTTAAGTGAATCTGACAATAAAGAGTATATATGAACATGAGAATACGCAAGTGTGAGAAACGTATAAAGTGCATTGTGTATGCACGATTATTTGCTCACAACTGAGCTTGATACGTAACTTATTGCTTCTACAAAATCGATAACGAACACTATAATTGTAAGTAGAATGAAAGAAATTACCATTTTGTGTTAATGTTTCGTGAGGCTTATCGGTTGATGATGTCATTGTAAACGCACAAAACGTCTTTACTGGACTGCAATTCAGTGTTCTAATTGAAATGGAGTCTAGAATGAAAGTCATCAGTCAACTTAATCACTACACGTATCTCAGAAGTATTTTGATTACTCATCAAGTTACATTAATTATAGTAAAACTGCAGTAATATGATAGATGATAATGCCAAAAATTGGAAGTGCACTGGGGGGGCTATACTATTACCAGAAACTTGTACAATCTTGATTTTAATTAATTGCTGTTTAAACAGTATGTTCACTTTTCAAATGCAATAGTGTACCAGGTCTTAGCTCATTTAAGAAAGCCATTTCTGGAATACTCATTTACTAGTAATTTTCGAAATATAAATACCAGGAGACTAATCTATTTCAGGCATCAAAGTCATGGGCTCTCGAGCTTCCAAGATGCTGGATACTTCAGCTATGTATCTTCTGATTCAGGAAATTTTTATTGGAAAACATATCTCATATAAACATATATTCTCGCGGGCAATAATCAATTCCGGAAAGTTTCAAATTTCAATAAATTATTCAAATTTTTGTTATACAAAGATTGAAGGACACAGAAAAGATGATGAGAAAAAAAAATGTAGATTCTTTTTTTCTTATGAATTAATTTTTTGAACATTGTGAGCAAATTAATACAAGATGTTATAATAAACTACGTATATAATTATCAAAATACAAAAAACTCGTGACTTTCAGTTTGTGACTTTTAATATAACAGCACATAAATTTTCATATAACTTTTTAGCTTCAAAACTGATTTACGCAACAAAATCTTTCAATGACAAAATTATGGGTTCGCCTATTTCAATGTAGAGTACCCATGAACATCATCAAAGGCTCAAAAGCACATGAGAATAATTTCTACCAATATAATGATCATTATAAATTACAAGTGGCGATTTTATTTAGAACACTCCAAATTTTGATCATTTTCTACGTGTTTGTCACGTCATTCATAAACCACAGTCGTGTTGAATAATTGTTGTATACAAAAATGTGTACCTGATTTCTTTGATGTGGGTGCCTGACAGTCAAAAGTCATGTTAGTTTGTGTTAATGGATAACCTGAAATGGATTAGAAAAACAAATGTAGAATGGGACAAATTACACTAGTCCTGATCATGTGTTCATTGTATGTACGAAGATGAATATTTGTCTGCATGACTTTGGATTTATATACCTTTTGGTTCATCGGTCTCTTCATAAATAACAGGAATATTTTCAATATCGAACTGCATGCTGTTGTTAGTGACGTAATTATGTGGTAGATCAGGAATTTTTTTAAGCATGTTTCTGCATGACATTTCTTGTTCGCTGTCTGAATTTCCAATAATTTTTTTTTGTGACATAGATTTCTTTTTTCTTTGAATCCGTTTTCTATCTGGTATATTTTGTTCATCACTTGATGAAATACTCTCAGCTTTTTTTCTGGCTTTTTCCAAACTCTCTGCATGTAAACAAAAAATATATTCATAAATTGAGAACAAAACGAAAATTGAAAATATATTGGTCATTAATTCTCTTTAAAGAAACGAGTCTGAAAATCACGGCAAATAAGGTAAATGAACCAATCATTAGACATGAACCTAATGCTGGACAGTCCTAGTAACTTGACGTTTTTGACCAATCCAGTTGATAAAAAACATATGGTTATTGGGACTCTCAAGCTATTGGTAAATGTCCAAATAATTATATGTTTGTTTACTTTATCTGATCATGTAAATACCACTATCTCTGCTGTTAATCAGGGTTGCCATCAAATCTGAAATCAGAAATTGCCTGACTTTTCTAGGTGTTTCAGTACCAAATTAATTTTTTTCCCTGACCATTGTTTTGCATGTAACATTTGTTTAGTCACAGGCAATCGAAAGTATTAGTAGATCATGACAGTGCTACTTCAGTTAGAGACCTATCTGAAAATAGTGCTGTACTTTTATAATAATATTATCAATTTCCCATGACTGTGAAGACATGCATTGGGAAGCGTGATAACAAATTTTGATGTTTGAGGCGTTGAATTTGAGATTTAAAAGGTTGGAAGACTCGAAAAAAATTCCCGACTTAGTGAAATGAGACAAGATTCCCTGAGTTTTCCAGACAGTACAAATTCCCTGACATTTCCAGCTTTTCCAGATTTCCAGGTCTTATAGACACCTGCTGTTTATAATTAAGAAGCTGTAGCTCTTCACCCAATCAAATGTGTGACCTGAAGGCAATATCTTCAGATTCATTGGACTAATAATATACAATATTAATACTCTCATGGAATAAAAGCTACATGCCTGAAATTCCAAACCTTTATTAAAACGAAAATTGCAACAGGTTTATATACTAGGCTGGTTTTTACTAAAATTTTCCATAAATTGAAACTTGAAGTGTCAAAAAATTAAACTCTACTGTTGAAATCAAGTTTCAATTTTTCCCGAATTTTGGCTGACAAAATAACATGGTAAATTCTTTAAATTTTCGTTCAAATGAAGATTCAGAACTTCAGGTAGTAAAACAACTACGGTATCGGAAATATGTACTAATAATGCACATCAAGGACACTTGGTCCTTTGTAAACAAAATCAGGGGAAAAACAATTCCGCCTAATCACCTGTTAGTATCCCTAGATGTCAAATCATTGTTTACCAACATTCCAACTAAACTAGCGATATCGATCATCAGTAAAAACTGGCCCAATTTGAAAGGTCACACTAACATTAATAAAAAAGAATTCCTAGCCGCCACCAAACTGTGTCTAGATTCATGCTATTTCGCCTACAAAGATAATTTCTACCAACAAATTTTTGGCGTAGCAATGGGCTCACCGATTAGCCCAGTAGTAGCGAATCTGGTACTTGAACACTTAGAAAAAAAAATCATTTCAAATCTTCCTTTCAGCCTACCTTTTTACTATCGTTACGTCGATGATATTATAACGTGTGTTAAAAACGAAAATCTACAACTCCTTCTTAATAAATTCAACAGCTTTCACCCACGTATCCAATTCACTCTCGAGTTGGAAAAAGATGGAAAAATCAGTTTTTTAGACACTATGGTAATCAACCACAATAACACCATAATCTTAGATTGGCACCATAAACCAACCTGGTCTGGGAGATACATTCATTTCAACTCACATCATCCCATCAAACACAAAAAATCTGTCGCCATATCCTTGTTCGATCGCTGCCTTAAAATATCAAACCCTCAATTCCTTAAAAAGAATTTAAAACTTGTAGAAACAACTCTTACTTCCAATGGCTACCCTATCAAATTCATCAATGATATCAAAAAGTATAGAATAGAAAAAATGTACAACTCGATTGATTGGAATGTAGACTCCAACAATCCAACTGATGTTAATGATAAATTTAAAAACTCTATCTCTATACCGTATGTAGAAAATCTATCTAGCCAAATCCAAAAAATTCTTAAGAACGAGGGAATTGAAATTACTTTTAAAATATCTAATACTACCAAACTGTCTCTTTTTTCTCATCTTAAATCTGTTACTCCTAATTTAGAGAAAATCAACTGTGTATATAAAATACCATGTCGAGACTGTAGCATGAGTTATATTGGACAAACGTCACAACACCTAAAAAATAGAATTTCTGGTCATCGTTCTAATATCAAATGCCATGTCACTGAAAGATGCGCTTTAGCAGATCACGCTTTGACCCTGGGTCACAATTTCGATTTTAACAACTCTATAACCCTTGCTACAGAACCGAATTGGTACAAACGCATTATCAAAGAAATGATACATATCTCTAAGAACAAAAGGAACTCGGTTAACAAACGTACAGATATCGAAAATCTTAGCCACCTATACTCCAACATCCTCTAGTCTACATTATCGTTGGTTCTCAAAACAGTAACGCCCCTTACTCCTGATTGGTCACTGCCTTTGTACTCCATGACTTTCGAGCACAGTTCAAATCTCACACGTGATCAACAACATAGATTTACGGATGGTTCCCCGCTAACCTTCACTTCCGTCCGAAATGCTGTACCACTAACAACATCTAAGCATGTACCGGTTGTCATTTTTTGTGAGTAATCTTTTCTAAATTAATTTAATCTTTTCCCATCTCCTTTGTTCCAAATTATTAATAAGCTTTCTTCTGACAAATTTTCATTTCTCTTAAACCAATTTTTCATCTGATTAACCTATCTTCAAATTTTGACACGTAACCTAAAACTGTCACTTTGACAGCTGCGTTAAAACTGTTTAATTTTCACTTAATTCTGTAAAACAACAAATATTGTATTGTTAAACATATTCCATGCTCTCAACTCTGATTTGTTTTGTTGAAGCATCCTATTTTTTGTTAACTATTTAGATTTTATTTCCTGAGGATGGTCGGCAGGGCCCGGCCGAAACGTCGATTTTGTATATTCACGTTTTTCAACTATTAAATTCTTCTTCTTCCTGACCGGAACTTCGACGAACCTTTCATTTTCAATCTACCTCCCGGTCACAAACTTCTTTCCTAAACACAATGCATCGAAACGGCTTCGTGGACGTCTCGTACCACCGTCATCCTACGTCATACCGAACTTCAAATCACTCACAAACCAAGAAGATCTGGAACTACCGGCAAAAACTAGCACGCATCAAAAACCGTAAGGTGTTCCTCCTTAAATGCCGCCAATTTGGAATTATTCCAAATTTTCTAAATTTTAAAATCAAAAACCTTCAACATTTAAAAAGTGAAAAAACTTTCATCAAAGCATTACGCGTTTTTCAACAAAAGTGTCTGTCGCTTGAAATTAAAACATGCTATCGACAAGAAAGGCAGTTAATCCAAGAACTTAATAATAATATCAACCTTTTCTTCTCGAACCATTTCACAAATTTGGATTATAAAAACTTCAACTTGGATATAAATAAGGCCAATCGTTTATTCAATGCTATTAAGACAGATAATATTAGAAAATTCAACAAACTTAAATTTATACATACTCCTAAAGAGTTTCACAATAATAATTGGTTAGTTAACCTATCTAAGACAGATTTACCTTCTGAAATTAAAGATACCTTATCACTCGGTCCTAATCACGGTTTACCATTTAATAATATTAATTTACCTATTGATGATATTGTAAGCAGCGTAGAATTAGCTCTTTTTAACAAAAGTGGAATCACCAAAGACAAAGTAAGATCTAATATTAGCCAACTCATTAGCAACAAACTTGGCAAAAATCCTCCCACTACTCACTTTGAAATAACCTCCAAGGTTAAACATACCAAGGAATTCTTAAAACATAATAACCACCTAGTTGTCACCGATGCCGACAAAGGTAACATTACAGTCGTCATGGAAAAGATGGAGTTTGAACAAAAATGTCAAGATATCCTTAATGATTCGACTACCTATAACCTTATCTCTCGTGATCCCACTTTAAAAGTACAAAAACAAGTCAACGATATGATAAGTCTATGGCAACAAAAAAAATTTATAGATTCCAACTCGGCTAAACATCTCAAAACATATAACTCTCTTCCTCCTAAAATTTATTTTCTACCAAAAATTCATAAAGAAAATGTTCCACTCAGACCGATTGTTTCTAACATCAATTCCCCCACCTACAAAATCTCGAGATTTTTTTCTTGTGTCTTATCTAACATAACAGGTACATCAGACTATCACATCAAGGACACTTGGTCCTTTGTAAACAAAATCAGGGGAAAAACAATTCCGCCTAATCACCTGTTAGTATCCCTAGATGTCAAATCATTGTTTACCAACATTCCAACTAAACTAGCGATATCGATCATCAGTAAAAACTGGCCCAATTTGAAAGGTCACACTAACATTAATAAAAAAGAATTCCTAGCCGCCACCAAACTGTGTCTAGATTCATGCTATTTCGCCTACAAAGATAATTTCTACCAACAAATTTTTGGCGTAGCAATGGGCTCACCGATTAGCCCAGTAGTAGCGAATCTGGTACTTGAACACTTAGAAAAAAAAATCATTTCAAATCTTCCTTTCAGCCTACCTTTTTACTATCGTTACGTCGATGATATTATAACGTGTGTTAAAAACGAAAATCTACAACTCCTTCTTAATAAATTCAACAGCTTTCACCCACGTATCCAATTCACTCTCGAGTTGGAAAAAGATGGAAAAATCAGTTTTTTAGACACTATGGTAATCAACCACAATAACACCATAATCTTAGATTGGCACCATAAACCAACCTGGTCTGGGAGATACATTCATTTCAACTCACATCATCCCATCAAACACAAAAAATCTGTCGCCATATCCTTGTTCGATCGCTGCCTTAAAATATCAAACCCTCAATTCCTTAAAAAGAATTTAAAACTTGTAGAAACAACTCTTACTTCCAATGGCTACCCTATCAAATTCATCAATGATATCAAAAAGTATAGAATAGAAAAAATGTACAACTCGATTGATTGGAATGTAGACTCCAACAATCCAACTGATGTTAATGATAAATTTAAAAACTCTATCTCTATACCGTATGTAGAAAATCTATCTAGCCAAATCCAAAAAATTCTTAAGAACGAGGGAATTGAAATTACTTTTAAAATATCTAATACTACCAAACTGTCTCTTTTTTCTCATCTTAAATCTGTTACTCCTAATTTAGAGAAAATCAACTGTGTATATAAAATACCATGTCGAGACTGTAGCATGAGTTATATTGGACAAACGTCACAACACCTAAAAAATAGAATTTCTGGTCATCGTTCTAATATCAAATGCCATGTCACTGAAAGATGCGCTTTAGCAGATCACGCTTTGACCCTGGGTCACAATTTCGATTTTAACAACTCTATAACCCTTGCTACAGAACCGAATTGGTACAAACGCATTATCAAAGAAATGATACATATCTCTAAGAACAAAAGGAACTCGGTTAACAAACGTACAGATATCGAAAATCTTAGCCACCTATACTCCAACATCCTCTAGTCTACATTATCGTTGGTTCTCAAAACAGTAACGCCCCTTACTCCTGATTGGTCACTGCCTTTGTACTCCATGACTTTCGAGCACAGTTCAAATCTCACACGTGATCAACAACATAGATTTACGGATGGTTCCCCGCTAACCTTCACTTCCGTCCGAAATGCTGTACCACTAACAACATCTAAGCATGTACCGGTTGTCATTTTTTGTGAGTAATCTTTTCTAAATTAATTTAATCTTTTCCCATCTCCTTTGTTCCAAATTATTAATAAGCTTTCTTCTGACAAATTTTCATTTCTCTTAAACCAATTTTTCATCTGATTAACCTATCTTCAAATTTTGACACGTAACCTAAAACTGTCACTTTGACAGCTGCGTTAAAACTGTTTAATTTTCACTTAATTCTGTAAAACAACAAATATTGTATTGTTAAACATATTCCATGCTCTCAACTCTGATTTGTTTTGTTGAAGCATCCTATTTTTTGTTAACTATTTAGATTTTATTTCCTGAGGATGGTCGGCAGGGCCCGGCCGAAACGTCGATTTTGTATATTCACGTTTTTCAACTATTAAATTCTTCTTCTTCCTGACCGGAACTTCGACGAACCTTTCATTTTCAATCTACCTCCCGGTCACAAACTTCTTTCCTAAACACAATGCATCGAAACGGCTTCGTGGACGTCTCGTACCACCGTCATCCTACGTCATACCGAACTTCAAATCACTCACAAACCAAGAAGATCTGGAACTACCGGCAAAAACTAGCACGCATCAAAAACCGTAAGGTGTTCCTCCTTAAATGCCGCCAATTTGGAATTATTCCAAATTTTCTAAATTTTAAAATCAAAAACCTTCAACATTTAAAAAGTGAAAAAACTTTCATCAAAGCATTACGCGTTTTTCAACAAAAGTGTCTGTCGCTTGAAATTAAAACATGCTATCGACAAGAAAGGCAGTTAATCCAAGAACTTAATAATAATATCAACCTTTTCTTCTCGAACCATTTCACAAATTTGGATTATAAAAACTTCAACTTGGATATAAATAAGGCCAATCGTTTATTCAATGCTATTAAGACAGATAATATTAGAAAATTCAACAAACTTAAATTTATACATACTCCTAAAGAGTTTCACAATAATAATTGGTTAGTTAACCTATCTAAGACAGATTTACCTTCTGAAATTAAAGATACCTTATCACTCGGTCCTAATCACGGTTTACCATTTAATAATATTAATTTACCTATTGATGATATTGTAAGCAGCGTAGAATTAGCTCTTTTTAACAAAAGTGGAATCACCAAAGACAAAGTAAGATCTAATATTAGCCAACTCATTAGCAACAAACTTGGCAAAAATCCTCCCACTACTCACTTTGAAATAACCTCCAAGGTTAAACATACCAAGGAATTCTTAAAACATAATAACCACCTAGTTGTCACCGATGCCGACAAAGGTAACATTACAGTCGTCATGGAAAAGATGGAGTTTGAACAAAAATGTCAAGATATCCTTAATGATTCGACTACCTATAACCTTATCTCTCGTGATCCCACTTTAAAAGTACAAAAACAAGTCAACGATATGATAAGTCTATGGCAACAAAAAAAATTTATAGATTCCAACTCGGCTAAACATCTCAAAACATATAACTCTCTTCCTCCTAAAATTTATTTTCTACCAAAAATTCATAAAGAAAATGTTCCACTCAGACCGATTGTTTCTAACATCAATTCCCCCACCTACAAAATCTCGAGATTTTTTTCTTGTGTCTTATCTAACATAACAGGTACATCAGACTATCACATCAAGGACACTTGGTCCTTTGTAAACAAAATCAGGGGAAAAACAATTCCGCCTAATCACCTGTTAGTATCCCTAGATGTCAAATCATTGTTTACCAACATTCCAACTAAACTAGCGATATCGATCATCAGTAAAAACTGGCCCAATTTGAAAGGTCACACTAACATTAATAAAAAAGAATTCCTAGCCGCCACCAAACTGTGTCTAGATTCATGCTATTTCGCCTACAAAGATAATTTCTACCAACAAATTTTTGGCGTAGCAATGGGCTCACCGATTAGCCCAGTAGTAGCGAATCTGGTACTTGAACACTTAGAAAAAAAAATCATTTCAAATCTTCCTTTCAGCCTACCTTTTTACTATCGTTACGTCGATGATATTATAACGTGTGTTAAAAACGAAAATCTACAACTCCTTCTTAATAAATTCAACAGCTTTCACCCACGTATCCAATTCACTCTCGAGTTGGAAAAAGATGGAAAAATCAGTTTTTTAGACACTATGGTAATCAACCACAATAACACCATAATCTTAGATTGGCACCATAAACCAACCTGGTCTGGGAGATACATTCATTTCAACTCACATCATCCCATCAAACACAAAAAATCTGTCGCCATATCCTTGTTCGATCGCTGCCTTAAAATATCAAACCCTCAATTCCTTAAAAAGAATTTAAAACTTGTAGAAACAACTCTTACTTCCAATGGCTACCCTATCAAATTCATCAATGATATCAAAAAGTATAGAATAGAAAAAATGTACAACTCGATTGATTGGAATGTAGACTCCAACAATCCAACTGATGTTAATGATAAATTTAAAAACTCTATCTCTATACCGTATGTAGAAAATCTATCTAGCCAAATCCAAAAAAATTCTTAAGAACGAGGGAATTGAAATTACTTTTAAAATATCTAATACTACCAAACTGTCTCTTTTTTCTCATCTTAAATCTGTTACTCCTAATTTAGAGAAAATCAACTGTGTATATAAAATACCATGTCGAGACTGTAGCATGAGTTATATTGGACAAACGTCACAACACCTAAAAAATAGAATTTCTGGTCATCGTTCTAATATCAAATGCCATGTCACTGAAAGATGCGCTTTAGCAGATCACGCTTTGACCCTGGGTCACAATTTCGATTTTAACAACTCTATAACCCTTGCTACAGAACCGAATTGGTACAAACGCATTATCAAAGAAATGATACATATCTCTAAGAACAAAAGGAACTCGGTTAACAAACGTACAGATATCGAAAATCTTAGCCACCTATACTCCAACATCCTCTAGTCTACATTATCGTTGGTTCTCAAAACAGTAACGCCCCTTACTCCTGATTGGTCACTGCCTTTGTACTCCATGACTTTCGAGCACAGTTCAAATCTCACACGTGATCAACAACATAGATTTACGGATGGTTCCCCGCTAACCTTCACTTCCGTCCGAAATGCTGTACCACTAACAACATCTAAGCATGTACCGGTTGTCATTTTTTGTGAGTAATCTTTTCTAAATTAATTTAATCTTTTCCCATCTCCTTTGTTCCAAATTATTAATAAGCTTTCTTCTGACAAATTTTCATTTCTCTTAAACCAATTTTTCATCTGATTAACCTATCTTCAAATTTTGACACGTAACCTAAAACTGTCACTTTGACAGCTGCGTTAAAACTGTTTAATTTTCACTTAATTCTGTAAAACAACAAATATTGTATTGTTAAACATATTCCATGCTCTCAACTCTGATTTGTTTTGTTGAAGCATCCTATTTTTTGTTAACTATTTAGATTTTATTTCCTGAGGATGGTCGGCAGGGCCCGGCCGAAACGTCGATTTTGTATATTCACGTTTTTCAACTATTAAATTCTTCTTCTTCCTGACCGGAACTTCGACGAACCTTTCATTTTCAATCTACCTCCCGGTCACAAACTTCTTTCCTAAACACAATGCATCGAAACGGCTTCGTGGACGTCTCGTACCACCGTCATCCTACGTCATACCGAACTTCAAATCACTCACAAACCAAGAAGATCTGGAACTACCGGCAAAAACTAGCACGCATCAAAAACCGTAAGGTGTTCCTCCTTAAATGCCGCCAATTTGGAATTATTCCAAATTTTCTAAATTTTAAAATCAAAAACCTTCAACATTTAAAAAGTGAAAAAACTTTCATCAAAGCATTACGCGTTTTTCAACAAAAGTGTCTGTCGCTTGAAATTAAAACATGCTATCGACAAGAAAGGCAGTTAATCCAAGAACTTAATAATAATATCAACCTTTTCTTCTCGAACCATTTCACAAATTTGGATTATAAAAACTTCAACTTGGATATAAATAAGGCCAATCGTTTATTCAATGCTATTAAGACAGATAATATTAGAAAATTCAACAAACTTAAATTTATACATACTCCTAAAGAGTTTCACAATAATAATTGGTTAGTTAACCTATCTAAGACAGATTTACCTTCTGAAATTAAAGATACCTTATCACTCGGTCCTAATCACGGTTTACCATTTAATAATATTAATTTACCTATTGATGATATTGTAAGCAGCGTAGAATTAGCTCTTTTTAACAAAAGTGGAATCACCAAAGACAAAGTAAGATCTAATATTAGCCAACTCATTAGCAACAAACTTGGCAAAAATCCTCCCACTACTCACTTTGAAATAACCTCCAAGGTTAAACATACCAAGGAATTCTTAAAACATAATAACCACCTAGTTGTCACCGATGCCGACAAAGGTAACATTACAGTCGTCATGGAAAAGATGGAGTTTGAACAAAAATGTCAAGATATCCTTAATGATTCGACTACCTATAACCTTATCTCTCGTGATCCCACTTTAAAAGTACAAAAACAAGTCAACGATATGATAAGTCTATGGCAACAAAAAAAATTTATAGATTCCAACTCGGCTAAACATCTCAAAACATATAACTCTCTTCCTCCTAAAATTTATTTTCTACCAAAAATTCATAAAGAAAATGTTCCACTCAGACCGATTGTTTCTAACATCAATTCCCCCACCTACAAAATCTCGAGATTTTTTTCTTGTGTCTTATCTAACATAACAGGTACATCAGACTATCACATCAAGGACACTTGGTCCTTTGTAAACAAAATCAGGGGAAAAACAATTCCGCCTAATCACCTGTTAGTATCCCTAGATGTCAAATCATTGTTTACCAACATTCCAACTAA
Organism: Neodiprion lecontei; assembly: GCF_021901455.1. Classification (NCBI taxonomy): domain Eukaryota; kingdom Metazoa; phylum Arthropoda; class Insecta; order Hymenoptera; family Diprionidae; genus Neodiprion; species Neodiprion lecontei. The sequence goes on from NC_060261.1 coordinate 21,986,195, forward strand.
ACTAGCGATATCGATCATCAGTAAAAACTGGCCCAATTTGAAAGGTCACACTAACATTAATAAAAAAGAATTCCTAGCCGCCACCAAACTGTGTCTAGATTCATGCTATTTCGCCTACAAAGATAATTTCTACCAACAAATTTTTGGCGTAGCAATGGGCTCACCGATTAGCCCAGTAGTAGCGAATCTGGTACTTGAACACTTAGAAAAAAAAATCATTTCAAATCTTCCTTTCAGCCTACCTTTTTACTATCGTTACGTCGATGATATTATAACGTGTGTTAAAAACGAAAATCTACAACTCCTTCTTAATAAATTCAACAGCTTTCACCCACGTATCCAATTCACTCTCGAGTTGGAAAAAGATGGAAAAATCAGTTTTTTAGACACTATGGTAATCAACCACAATAACACCATAATCTTAGATTGGCACCATAAACCAACCTGGTCTGGGAGATACATTCATTTCAACTCACATCATCCCATCAAACACAAAAAATCTGTCGCCATATCCTTGTTCGATCGCTGCCTTAAAATATCAAACCCTCAATTCCTTAAAAAGAATTTAAAACTTGTAGAAACAACTCTTACTTCCAATGGCTACCCTATCAAATTCATCAATGATATCAAAAAGTATAGAATAGAAAAAATGTACAACTCGATTGATTGGAATGTAGACTCCAACAATCCAACTGATGTTAATGATAAATTTAAAAACTCTATCTCTATACCGTATGTAGAAAATCTATCTAGCCAAATCCAAAAAATTCTTAAGAACGAGGGAATTGAAATTACTTTTAAAATATCTAATACTACCAAACTGTCTCTTTTTTCTCATCTTAAATCTGTTACTCCTAATTTAGAGAAAATCAACTGTGTATATAAAATACCATGTCGAGACTGTAGCATGAGTTATATTGGACAAACGTCACAACACCTAAAAAATAGAATTTCTGGTCATCGTTCTAATATCAAATGCCATGTCACTGAAAGATGCGCTTTAGCAGATCACGCTTTGACCCTGGGTCACAATTTCGATTTTAACAACTCTATAACCCTTGCTACAGAACCGAATTGGTACAAACGCATTATCAAAGAAATGATACATATCTCTAAGAACAAAAGGAACTCGGTTAACAAACGTACAGATATCGAAAATCTTAGCCACCTATACTCCAACATCCTCTAGTCTACATTATCGTTGGTTCTCAAAACAGTAACGCCCCTTACTCCTGATTGGTCACTGCCTTTGTACTCCATGACTTTCGAGCACAGTTCAAATCTCACACGTGATCAACAACATAGATTTACGGATGGTTCCCCGCTAACCTTCACTTCCGTCCGAAATGCTGTACCACTAACAACATCTAAGCATGTACCGGTTGTCATTTTTTGTGAGTAATCTTTTCTAAATTAATTTAATCTTTTCCCATCTCCTTTGTTCCAAATTATTAATAAGCTTTCTTCTGACAAATTTTCATTTCTCTTAAACCAATTTTTCATCTGATTAACCTATCTTCAAATTTTGACACGTAACCTAAAACTGTCACTTTGACAGCTGCGTTAAAACTGTTTAATTTTCACTTAATTCTGTAAAACAACAAATATTGTATTGTTAAACATATTCCATGCTCTCAACTCTGATTTGTTTTGTTGAAGCATCCTATTTTTTGTTAACTATTTAGATTTTATTTCCTGAGGATGGTCGGCAGGGCCCGGCCGAAACGTCGATTTTGTATATTCACGTTTTTCAACTATTAAATTCTTCTTCTTCCTGACCGGAACTTCGACGAACCTTTCATTTTCAATCTACCTCCCGGTCACAAACTTCTTTCCTAAACACAATGCATCGAAACGGCTTCGTGGACGTCTCGTACCACCGTCATCCTACGTCATACCGAACTTCAAATCACTCACAAACCAAGAAGATCTGGAACTACCGGCAAAAACTAGCACGCATCAAAAACCGTAAGGTGTTCCTCCTTAAATGCCGCCAATTTGGAATTATTCCAAATTTTCTAAATTTTAAAATCAAAAACCTTCAACATTTAAAAAGTGAAAAAACTTTCATCAAAGCATTACGCGTTTTTCAACAAAAGTGTCTGTCGCTTGAAATTAAAACATGCTATCGACAAGAAAGGCAGTTAATCCAAGAACTTAATAATAATATCAACCTTTTCTTCTCGAACCATTTCACAAATTTGGATTATAAAAACTTCAACTTGGATATAAATAAGGCCAATCGTTTATTCAATGCTATTAAGACAGATAATATTAGAAAATTCAACAAACTTAAATTTATACATACTCCTAAAGAGTTTCACAATAATAATTGGTTAGTTAACCTATCTAAGACAGATTTACCTTCTGAAATTAAAGATACCTTATCACTCGGTCCTAATCACGGTTTACCATTTAATAATATTAATTTACCTATTGATGATATTGTAAGCAGCGTAGAATTAGCTCTTTTTAACAAAAGTGGAATCACCAAAGACAAAGTAAGATCTAATATTAGCCAACTCATTAGCAACAAACTTGGCAAAAATCCTCCCACTACTCACTTTGAAATAACCTCCAAGGTTAAACATACCAAGGAATTCTTAAAACATAATAACCACCTAGTTGTCACCGATGCCGACAAAGGTAACATTACAGTCGTCATGGAAAAGATGGAGTTTGAACAAAAATGTCAAGATATCCTTAATGATTCGACTACCTATAACCTTATCTCTCGTGATCCCACTTTAAAAGTACAAAAACAAGTCAACGATATGATAAGTCTATGGCAACAAAAAAAATTTATAGATTCCAACTCGGCTAAACATCTCAAAACATATAACTCTCTTCCTCCTAAAATTTATTTTCTACCAAAAATTCATAAAGAAAATGTTCCACTCAGACCGATTGTTTCTAACATCAATTCCCCCACCTACAAAATCTCGAGATTTTTTTCTTGTGTCTTATCTAACATAACAGGTACATCAGACTATCACATCAAGGACACTTGGTCCTTTGTAAACAAAATCAGGGGAAAAACAATTCCGCCTAATCACCTGTTAGTATCCCTAGATGTCAAATCATTGTTTACCAACATTCCAACTAAACTAGCGATATCGATCATCAGTAAAAACTGGCCCAATTTGAAAGGTCACACTAACATTAATAAAAAAGAATTCCTAGCCGCCACCAAACTGTGTCTAGATTCATGCTATTTCGCCTACAAAGATAATTTCTACCAACAAATTTTTGGCGTAGCAATGGGCTCACCGATTAGCCCAGTAGTAGCGAATCTGGTACTTGAACACTTAGAAAAAAAAATCATTTCAAATCTTCCTTTCAGCCTACCTTTTTACTATCGTTACGTCGATGATATTATAACGTGTGTTAAAAACGAAAATCTACAACTCCTTCTTAATAAATTCAACAGCTTTCACCCACGTATCCAATTCACTCTCGAGTTGGAAAAAGATGGAAAAATCAGTTTTTTAGACACTATGGTAATCAACCACAATAACACCATAATCTTAGATTGGCACCATAAACCAACCTGGTCTGGGAGATACATTCATTTCAACTCACATCATCCCATCAAACACAAAAAATCTGTCGCCATATCCTTGTTCGATCGCTGCCTTAAAATATCAAACCCTCAATTCCTTAAAAAGAATTTAAAACTTGTAGAAACAACTCTTACTTCCAATGGCTACCCTATCAAATTCATCAATGATATCAAAAAGTATAGAATAGAAAAAATGTACAACTCGATTGATTGGAATGTAGACTCCAACAATCCAACTGATGTTAATGATAAATTTAAAAACTCTATCTCTATACCGTATGTAGAAAATCTATCTAGCCAAATCCAAAAAATTCTTAAGAACGAGGGAATTGAAATTACTTTTAAAATATCTAATACTACCAAACTGTCTCTTTTTTCTCATCTTAAATCTGTTACTCCTAATTTAGAGAAAATCAACTGTGTATATAAAATACCATGTCGAGACTGTAGCATGAGTTATATTGGACAAACGTCACAACACCTAAAAAATAGAATTTCTGGTCATCGTTCTAATATCAAATGCCATGTCACTGAAAGATGCGCTTTAGCAGATCACGCTTTGACCCTGGGTCACAATTTCGATTTTAACAACTCTATAACCCTTGCTACAGAACCGAATTGGTACAAACGCATTATCAAAGAAATGATACATATCTCTAAGAACAAAAGGAACTCGGTTAACAAACGTACAGATATCGAAAATCTTAGCCACCTATACTCCAACATCCTCTAGTCTACATTATCGTTGGTTCTCAAAACAGTAACGCCCCTTACTCCTGATTGGTCACTGCCTTTGTACTCCATGACTTTCGAGCACAGTTCAAATCTCACACGTGATCAACAACATAGATTTACGGATGGTTCCCCGCTAACCTTCACTTCCGTCCGAAATGCTGTACCACTAACAACATCTAAGCATGTACCGGTTGTCATTTTTTGTGAGTAATCTTTTCTAAATTAATTTAATCTTTTCCCATCTCCTTTGTTCCAAATTATTAATAAGCTTTCTTCTGACAAATTTTCATTTCTCTTAAACCAATTTTTCATCTGATTAACCTATCTTCAAATTTTGACACGTAACCTAAAACTGTCACTTTGACAGCTGCGTTAAAACTGTTTAATTTTCACTTAATTCTGTAAAACAACAAATATTGTATTGTTAAACATATTCCATGCTCTCAACTCTGATTTGTTTTGTTGAAGCATCCTATTTTTTGTTAACTATTTAGATTTTATTTCCTGAGGATGGTCGGCAGGGCCCGGCCGAAACGTCGATTTTGTATATTCACGTTTTTCAACTATTAAATTCTTCTTCTTCCTGACCGGAACTTCGACGAACCTTTCATTTTCTAATAATGCAAATACTAAACACATAATACATTAAAATTAATATTAATGTTTATTGGTATGGTATTCAGGAAATTTTTCTAACTATTACCCAACTACGCATGACCTGATAATCATCTGTATTTTTGTGAATACAAGGCTTCATTTAAGCAACTATTTTCTGTATATACCTTCTAAAGAAAACCAGCATATAAGTAAAGTAGAAGTTTTTCGAGCACATCCACCATGAAAAAACCTTGACTTGTATTCGCAACAATACTGTTAAATCGAGCAAGTTTACGATGATATAATTTAAAACATCGACTGTGATATAATTAATCGACAGATTTTTGCCTATCTTGATCATTGCTCAAGACAATAAATAAATAGAAACTTTACCAAAATAGTTTTCGAATATGACGTCGTACAATTCCCACTTAGGATCTTCAGTATCGGGCAATACTTTTTTAACCATGAATGCACTTATGTTTTTTGTCATAGGCCACCAGCATTTTGTATTGTTGGGAGTTAACCAACAACTCGGGACCTCAGATGTCACTTGTTCATCGTCAGAATCATCATTTGAAAAAGATACAACAGCGTAGGGCAACGGCATGTTTCTTGAATGGAAAAAGAGGACAGTTGATGAATTATCATAGCGTGTTCGTCTAATCATAATTAACAGCGATAAAGCGATCACCAACTACGTATATTTTGCGGCTTGTGTCTGGCTATCGCATGTTGGACGGTTATGTACAGAATTGCAAAAATTTGTATACGTAAATTTCGAGCATCCCAAAACGAGGCGGCTATCCACATGGTTGAGGGACACTCACAATCAGTCGCGCAATTCACGTGTAAGTTTTACATCTGAGTAAAATATCATGCAGAAGAGGTTAAAATGAGTTCGAAATCTTTGATGTCGAAAATACACGCGCGCGCGATAGAAGCCACGATGCCGGTGTCTGTCACCCGCAAAGCATAACTTGTGAATTTTTAGGTTAGATTTAGCGTAACTCTACTTAGGTTACGTGCCCGTTTACGTGACTTAAATAGGATCACGGAACCGTGTAAATAGACGCATCGATGAAAAAAGATATTCGATTTATATAGGAAAATATTCAAATAAAATTACCTATAGATTGTGTAGATGTAACCGGCAGAACCAATTCTGATCAGTCGGTTGATTATTGAAGTCCGAATATATCGTGAGAATGACGTAATGACTGCGTACAACACTAACTGCACTGACTGCACTGGACGCAATAACACTAATCGAGATCAATCGATCTATGTATTTCAAGTAATTAAATTATTTAATGCGAAACTTCAATACTTGGACACGTGGGAGCTACGACCGAAATGCGTAATAAAACAATATGGCCACCAGCCAGCCCGGAAATCTGTAGAAAAAGCGAGAGCGCGAACATTTGTGACACGCGGGACTAAGCGGGAAATTTAAAATAGATAAATCGTGAATTTAAGAATGACGTTGTGTTTTTACTATGATATTTATAATTACTTTACGTGTTATGAATGATGCAACAATGGAGTGACCACATTTTCACTATCGGTTAATTTGAATTTTAGACATTTCAATTTAATGTTGGAAATGCAAACTTTCACAAGTTGATGCTGTCTATCAACAAGTTGTATTCCAATTTTTGAAGATTCACATGGTATTTTGAAGAATGATTTCGGGTTTAAAAATTTCTGACCTGTTAGATATATTATTTTATTTTCGAGATGAATTCTCGATACTTCGATAATTGCACCATCTTTTAAGCAACAGCAATTGTCAGGAATTTTTGTACTTATAAAAAAATCACGATACCGAATAGATTGAATGTTTTTTTTGCCATTACTGGTCTCTTCAATGTTTGCATATTTTATGATTGGATATTTAAATTTTTCAGATTGGACGTTGATTTTACATTCTTCTTGATGACGTTTTATAAGTTGTGCTAAAGGCTTGCTGGATGTTATTAATAACTTTTTAATTTTTTGCATATAATTTTCAAATTTAAACGCACTAAATTTATCTAGAGGCCCTTTCAACTTTACATCATTACAAAGGTGTATCAAATTATGCACGTTGTATGACACATGCTGGTGACCATAGAGTAATGGAAAAGATTCAACAAAATACTGTAGCAGTTGTCTGGCATAATCGTTCAATTTTATGTGGTATTCAGGGCTCGCTAAAATTCGAATCGCAACGCTCAAGCATAGGAAATGATTGTATTTGTCACTCGGCAAATTATCGAGAAATACTATTGGTCCAGTATATAATAACAACTGTCGTAGTTCAGTAGCCTTGAACCGATCTACTTCCTCCAAAGGTCTTGCCTTTCTCGAAAATTCTTTTGATATGGATTTATTTAATGATAGTAATAGATCTGACGCTCGTTTACGGTGAAAATTTGTCATTCTAACATCTTTGTTTCCTTTGATCCAAAACTGTAACAGTTTTTTCATTACACCTAAACAGACCAAGTGCATATAATCTATTGGAAAATCTAATATCATGTCGATAAATAAGTTTTCAAGGATAGATGTTTTTTTGTGATGCTCTTCATTGGTTTTCAGTCTAAATGATTCGTTAGTTCGTAATCTTGCTGTTGTCTCAGGGTATGTCACTCGATTATCAATGAATTCTCCTTCCTGCACACATTTCCCACAGCCAAAATAAGCGTTATGCCCTTTGGTTCCAGTAATGAAACATTTCGCAGGTGTATCGGAAACAAATGCATTAATTTTAATGGGAACTGTTTTATTACCTATACTCAAACCTGCATCAATGATCCTATCACACTCTTCGGTGAAGTACTTCATAAATTCATTACTATCATGAGGCTTCTCATTACCATGATATAGACCGACGATGAAGGGTTCGGTGTAAAAATCTGTTTCGATAGATGCTAGTATAGGCCAAAATTGGCTGCCTGAACTTTTTGTCAAGGGAAGTCCATCGACATTAATGTTGATTTGTAATTCTTTCGGACAATTTTCAGTTGAATAATACTTGGCAACACTTCTTACTAAACCTTGCGCTAGACCAAAATGATAATAATGCCCAGGACTCATATCAATAATTTCCAGCTTTCGAGGAGTTTGAAGTAAAGTTCTTGCATCTAGAGGTACGTCGTGTCCATGTTTAACTAAAATTTTCAATAAAGCATTAACATTGCTATGATTGATGCAACAATTAACAACCCAGTTTCGAAGATCATTCCGTAAGTCTGATTTATCAATGTTAGGGTCCGGCTTGCATTTTTGAGGCAAGCTACCACCACTACTGTCACTAAAGTTGACATTATCATTGAGGTTTTCGTGAATAGGTTCACTTAAGGCAATATTGTTGGAATCTATTGGATCAAGCTGTACGTCTGCAGTAATGCCACCATTGTTGAACTCAGCTGTATTAGACTTTGTATCTGTACAAGTACAAACTGTTGCTGGGATATGGCGAGGAATCGATGAATTGTCATTGGTATTACAGAGTTTCCGATACTCTTCTTTAATTTGACGTCTTCGTTGCCTTCTCGTCACATACCGAGAATCTTTCAATACCTTAGGCATCTCAATGAGTATATACAATATACACACACATATAATCTGTAAATAAAAGATAAGGGTTCTTTGTGACATTCAGGCATTACTATCGGTCAATTTATTAAGGTTATACTTGTGAACTAAGGACTCTGGTCCAGTGTACAGGGTGTCCAGTGACTGAGAAATATAAAATTCTCTGAAAATTCCAAATTTTTCACTGATTTATAAGGGTTTTTTCTGAATAAAAACACCACTTCTACTACTTAAATGACTAGATTGTGTAATGTAGATGAGTAAATCGAACTCACATGGCGCACAAATATAGCACTGTATTCAATAATGCCATCAGTTAAGAAGAGCAGATTTGCCACAGTGGCTAAATAAAATACTATCAAAATTAAATGTTTGCATTATATGGTGTTGACAAAACCAGGGTAAAAAATCATATTAGATAGAGAAAAAAATCCGAAATTCCAGAAATAACTCGAATTTCTGGGAATTTCCTGAAACCTCCATGAACATGAAATTGCCTATCAATTTCTTGTTTAAAGATGTTCCCTGAGCACTAGACTCCCTGAGCACTAGACACCCTGAGTTCGCAATCCTTATCCTTTTTATTTACGTATCAAGGAAATAAGAGGCAGTTAGTGGATCAGACATAGTCCATGGTTCACAAATATACCTTGCATTCACAGCAATGTGGCAACAAAAATTGTTATCTTATTTGTACAAAATATTCGGATCGAGAAAGCACAAATATTTCATTAAATATAAATCAGATCTCAATAAACCAAAGAAGCAAAGCCTTTTTTAATTTGCACCTTTGTAAACTTGATGAAGCTGAAGCTAGTAGCCCAAGTTAGTCCACCAAGTGCACTAATGTTGATTACTAAACCCTCTCTGGAAGCTGGTGTATTTCCACTATAATTCTCATCGTCAGTTTTTATCTTACTTCAAGACAGTTGCCTTGCAACGCCATTGACTCACAGGACGATTTGCAACTAGATTCAAAACTGTTGACGCTACGCCATGCAGATTATATCTATGCACTAACTCGCAGTCATTCCACTACCGCGTGGAAAGTAGTGCACGCCATTCGCCAATCCCCTACGCAAGGGGGTTTCCAGGCAAATCTCAAGAAAATTTAACACTTTTCTAGTACCGTAAACATATTTAACTGTACCGTATTATTCTCTTCAAAAGAAGTGGCCGCTAACTTCAGCTTCATGTAAACTTGCTGGCCATGTCATTCAGATAAGTGAAGACAAGGGCAAAGTGTTAGAGTTTCAATGAGGGTGCTTGTTTCCAGAAATTTGAAAATAACTAAATGAGTATATTAGTCACCTCTATTTTTTTTAAATGTTTACTGTTTTACCGTTACTGTTCTATTTTGGTTGGTAGCTATTTGCGTGGCTGGTCATAAAACTCCTTATCGAATAGCTGGATGCTAGGATGATGAAACCGAATGTAGCAGTGGGCAGCGGGAGTTGGCAATGAAACGTGCTACACTGATAATCATGAGGTGGCGAAAGAAAATAATCGAGAGCAAATTTTGTGGAAAGAATTGCATTTTTTATCTTACTCAGGAGAAGTTCAATGCACGGGCTACCAGTTTCGTAAAGAAGTTCGCACGGCAGTGACGCAACAAGTCATGCCAAAGACGCGCAGCAGAAGTTTGAATGAATTTGGGTAAAATGTGCACTTACCTGATACTGGCTCAAGTCTTGTACACATAACACTACTTCACTTGTATGTTGTTACTTGTATGACACTGGGTGGAATAATACATATTTAGTTAATTATATTTTGATACGACATCAGATGGCCGCGGATCACACCGTCTAAGGCGGGCGCGGGGAAGACGTCTCCCATGATGCCTGCAAGCCATGCTGCAAGCCGAGTTGATGATGACAATATGGCTGTCGGAAGCGGAAGTCACACTTATTGACTACGACTATATACAATAATGGCTTTAGTATTATTAATTATACTATGCCTGTGTTTCGTTTGATAGGTGAAACACTGTATGAAAATGTGCGACCAAATATTACATCGAGAATTTTGCTAGAATAAAAATACTCGGATATATATTACGATTACATATATTAATACAGTCACTGTTTTGCATTCTCATCCTTACGTTCGGTTCCGATATCCGCTTGGCGCGCAATATCAAATATTATATTATCGTATTAGTACATAACGAGTATGCATAAGTCTTTTCCCTACTGAAAATCTCGGCATGGGATCTAATGTGCGATTTTATATGAGATATCATACGAGCTCACATAAGACCTCATATTGGCTTAAATGAGATCTCATATCAGCTCTTATAAGATCTCAATAACGAATTTGAACACAGGAACCGAATGAAATCTGATGAAACGTCGTGTGAGTTTTGTATCAGATCTCATATCACATCTCACGGTACGGAAAAAACCTGTGTAATATAAACCTACGTATAATTGTCAAATATGGAGAAAATGACCTCACTATGTGCTACGTAATGCATGATTGCACCCAATTTTGCTGAAAAAAAAAAATTTACACACGCACGGGAATTGAACCCAGGGCCGTCTAGTTCCACAATCTGTTACCTAGCCACTCAGCTATGGCACTGCTTGTATGATATGTGTTATTTTACGTACATATTGGATGATTGCTGCTGAGGATTAAAAATAAATTAAATCGGTGTGGTTGTGTAAATGAACGACTAACTTTCATAGCAGATCCAATTTTACATTTCAAGAATAGCATGAAAGCCAAGAAAGTTGACATTCTCCATACAATAACCCCCTTTTTTATTAATTTCTTTGACAATTATACACAGGTTTACATTACATAGGTTTTTTTCGTACGGTGAGATGTGATATGAGAATATCTGATATAAAATTCACACGACATTTCATATGAGATCTCACTCAGTTCCTGTGTTCAAATTCGTTATTGAGATCTTATGTGAGACAATATGAGATCTTATTTAGGTTCGTATGATATCTCATATAAAATCGCACATTAGATCCCATGCCGAGATTCGATTTTCAGTAGGGTTTGACGAGACGTGAGGTTTTCGGCACGAACCGAAGGCGAGTGCTGTAACGCACGAGTCAAAAAACTTTATCCATACGACTTTCGACTCGTATGTTTTATCACGAAAGCCTATTATAGAGATCGAGACGAAGTCGCGATTTTGAGGTTAGAGTGGTAAAAAATACGATTACAGTATAGTAAACCCGTAGCGGTGTTCCACACGAAAAGCTGGGATAGAAAGCAACAAGTGGAATTGTTCTCAGACACATATAGGGACGAAGTCATATAACGCAGTTGTAATCTAATGTGATAAAAATAAAGCAATGAAAAATAACGTAAAGTAAAAAATAAAGGTGGGGCCTCATATTACATTACAACTTCGTTCCCATGCGTCTGACAATTTCACTTGTACTTTTCCAGTCCAATTTTTTATGTACAGCGCACCGCTATGGACTTACTATACTATACACCATTTTAGGACCACCGGTATACTCGTACGTATCGCCGGTGACGGGTCCTAATGAAAAAGAGCCAACTCGCCGGGCTGGTTAGAAAAGAGCCAACTCGTCGGGCGGTTGGAAAATAGCTATCTCGCCGAAATGTTGGCTCTTTTCTAACCAGCCTGGCGAGGTTTTCTAACCAGCCCGGCGAGTTGGCTCTTTTCTAACCAGCCTAGCGAGTTGGCTCTTTTTCATTAGGGCCCGTCGATATGTATACGGTTTCGAATACTGCAGTCACTGTTTTGCATTCTTCATCCTTAGATTGCGATTCGATAGGCACGCCGCAGTATGACAGAAACTCTCGAAATTCAAGCAGGAATCAAAAATTTTCGAATGCTGAATGCTGTTATAGTTCTCGGTGTCCACAGGCGATTCCCTTTTAGCTACCTTAAAAGGCGTTATACCTATGTAGTCAGTGTTTACCGACTGTATGAAATTTCATTCAGACTACTACCATGCGCATATATACATATATATAATTACGTTGCAGATTTTGCTCACGTAAACATAATTATGTAATAAGGATATCAATTCTATGAAACACACAAAAAAAGATCCGCTGGAACATATGAAATACGTTCGCAATGGTCTATAATCGTTACATAAAACGAATTATGTAACGAGGATACAAATACTTTGAAACACACTAGAATAGATCCGTTGATACATATCGGTAATGTTAACGGCGATATATTTTATTTATGTACACGTCATTACGTAACAGATATATCAATTCTTTGGACCACACAAAGACGAATGCTTAGAGACCTAAATGTTACGTAACATCTGTTCTGTGGATTTTACATCAAATTTTCACGTAGCAGTTACGTTACAGTGAGGTCAACGTACCTTGTAGGGCACATATGACATATCAGTTATGTAAAAAACCAGATGTATCATTGACTTTTTCATTGTGATCAGGCAGCTACGTGAATGAAGCAAGTGTGCTGCCTGGGGAGGTATTATGCAAACGCAACCGACAAGTCTAAACCAGTTCACAATGTTATGTAGGTTGTAACCAGTATTTTTATTCAATTTAAAAGATAATTGCGAGGGCTTAAGTCTGGTTACCCTACGACGCAGGTACTGATCTGAATAATACGATAATTAACGATAAAGATACTATTGTTGGGTGCCCGATGCAATAGCGTCAGATATAAGATAATTAGAGAAAAGACAAGAAAAGAAACGGTCAGGTTCTACGACGGTTTTGCACAGTTGGCTCAGTATACACAAGATAATGGCAGAGGGGAGGGGTCGTATCAAACAGATGAACACAATAAAATAGATAACGGTGATAGTATCAAATATAATTGACAAAATTCGAGTGATATTAATTACAAGCATGAAATTCAAGACATTCAGATGCAATTCAATCATGACAGAATTTCAAATACAACCAGAAAAGAGGTATGAGTGAGAATTAACAGATGAACGAGCCAAGAGACATGTGATAAGCGATAGAAATGCGTACGTTCGCGATATTATTAATTAAAATACGTTCAACAAGATTTACAAGAGTTGAGTCAATCAAGGTGAACTGACATGCAATCCATAATCTAAGGTTGTTAAATTAGGTTAACAATGCAAGTGACAACAGAATGAGAAAGCAAGAGAATAGTCAGATCGCAATAAAGAAAAGTTCAGTCGAGATAATCTACAGTTAAAGCAGGGAATATTATAAATAATAAAGAAATTAAGAAATATTATGAAAAACAAAAAGAAACATGAATTACAAATCAATCAGATAATATCAAAGTTAAGTCAGAGGTTGATAAATTCAATTCAGCGAAATATTATAATAATCCACATTCAAGGAAACAAGATACTCAATACAATATTCACCACCCAGAAATTATAATAGAAAAGATAAAGTAATACGTAGTGTCCAACTTGAAATATATGCGATAGATATGAAAGAAATAACGATAAGGTACAGGAAAAATACAGATAATCTTAACGTATTAAGAAAAAAAATTATCAGAAAGATATGCGATATATCACAAGCGAGAATAACTACGGACAAACTATGTGCCGGCGATAATAGAAACGAGAATTAACTAGAAAGATGTTACTCACTACGGCGCAATACTTCAGGTTCCGAAAACGACGTATTACACCGCGCAGTGATGGAAGATCGCGCACGCGGTATATTTACGATATCAATTACTTAACAGTATTCGATAGCAAGGCGAATTAATCAAATCTAAGAAAAAGATATGGACAAGCTAATAGAAATTACGGTAAGAGATGGAGATAAGATACTAAGAATAAGACAAACTGAGAGAATATATAAGCTAATCAATTTACTGATCACTACAAGGAACGATCGATACGTTATTCAAATAAAGCAGGTAATTAGACAATTGCTATGAAATCAGAAGCAAAGCGATATCAAAACGCTGCAATCCAGCAATATTGGATAACCGAAGTCAAATTAAGAAAGGAAGCAATAGTCACTACAAATTAAATAAGTAAGTCGCGAATTTATTTGCGGTATTAGACAGGAGATGAGGTAACGGATGAGCTCACGTGGCGCACGCACTGCTAGTTGCAAGAAAAGATAAAAGAGATAAGTAAGATACGATGCAAATAACTGCGGGCTTTACAATATAACAAAGAAAACCTCACTTCCGTGAAAAGATGATACAGTAGAGAATATTTGAGACAGAAGCGAAACACAGGATATAGAGGCTGCGATAAGAGAAACTACTAAGAGCGAAAACACGTCAAGATGGTTCAGGCACTGGACGTAGAATGTACCGAGTCAAAGGATGCTCCTCGCGATCCCGGTCGATTTTCGGCGCGCTGCCGTTACGTGATCCTATCCTTGTTCTGGGCGATCGCGATTGGGCCAGCAGGTCACATGAGACGGGTCAACATATAAGACGGGCGGTAGTCTATCTTCTCCCTCGTTGTCATACACTGAATTATCGATCCGTTGAGCGATATCTAGAGGGGGGTTGCCATCGGCTGCATCGCGCTACGCGTGAGAGGGGAAGGTGTACCCCTCACGGTAATGCGGTATCGATGCGGGAATAGATCTTGCCGGTACATGATGTTATTGGGCTGTATAATGATCCTGCTTAATGTTGCGGTATCGATATTAAAGAGGTAGAAAGACGCTGCATGCTCCTCGCTATGCTGGTATTTCCCGCGCAGTCCATTTTTCCGGTGTCGCAGCGCGGTACTCGCCCTAGGGCACCATTGTACCGAGATGTCCTGGTGGTGGTGACTACCACAGGGGCCCTTCATCCAAAACTCACCAATCTGACATGGCCCACCCTCTGTTATTCGGGTCTGGTGGCCACGCTGCGATCTTGTGATGAGACATGTGCATTAGACAAACATGCTCTTACTTGATGGCTGACGGCGAAATAGGTGGTAGGGTTGGTTCAGCTCATGACTGATAAGTGTTGTCGACGGTTCGCGTATCCGTGGGCGACGCGTCCAAGCGACTGTAGCGCCAATGCAGGTGGTTCGGCTCCTGGCCGATAAGTCTGGTCATTGGAGGTCTGTATTGGCACCTTGCGCCTGATACCGAACATGACCCTTTTCTCAATCCTTGCAGACATCCACCTGGAGTTAGGTTGCGATAGTCTGTCCTCTGGTTGACGGTATAACGCTGTTGACCCGGTCCGTGACCTCTGCCTTGCGATATCTAGTTCTCTCGAAGCAAAGTTCTTGGAGGATGCTGTTGTAGTGCGGTACGAAAGATAGAGAATAGACAGGTGTTGGCTTGATGTAAAAATCTCATCTAAAATTTAGCTAGTACTTCTTTCTGTAGTATTGGCCTCAGACGTGCCTTCGCTTTTTATGCGTTATTCTGTGAAGGGAAGAGTGCATCATAATAGCCCATGTGACGGGATGTGAAATACCATGTCACATGGTTTAATTGTGAACCTAAATACATGAAGATGCTGTACGAAAAGTGCGTGCCATCATTCGCAGTCTCTGTGACCAAAAGATTTCGGAGTCGTGAGAAAGACCCGCTTCGACCCTGAACGAGCTGAGGCTGACAAACAATTTTTGTAATCATCCGTCGAGTTTCGACTTGACGTTGAGCGGTCTGCGGCCAAAAGATTTTGGTGTGATGTTGAATTCTATAAAGTTCCGCAGACGTTTTTTCTGTAGCTTATGGAACTTTTAGAAGTTTCTGAAAGATTGTCCGTTTGTGGTGGGAGAAATACATCTATCAAACTTGGAACTTCACGTCAGAACGTCAGTCTTCCATCGATCATCCACCTCTCATAAAGAGAGCTCAAACAAAGCAGAATTACGAAAGCGAATTTATCTGTTCTTAAACAATATTCGTGACTTAAAATCAGTTATTTATCAAAAGTCGGAGCTGAATGCAGTGACAAAGAAGTTGGAACGTTGAAATTTGTCAAGAAATATAACAACCAAAGATTCAAAAAAATGGATTTCACTAAAATCAATAAAGTTGGAAGTTTGAACGAATTTCTTCCAACAATGAAATTAACTGACCTGGAAATCTTCAAAACCTATAAAGTAACGAACATCCGAGGAGTCTAAACAAGGTTTGGTCAACGCGTCGTCACAGACCTGAACAATGAGCCTTCTTACCAGCACGGATCGTGGGACTACTGAACGAGGATGAAAATCAATTTCAAAACTTGGTACAGGCGATGGATGAGGAGCGGTTGCTGTTGCAATAACTGGACGGCCAATACGATCCAATTGAATTTGAAGATATACAGAAACTCTTAAATAAGTTTGCAATTAATCTACATTTTCCTTGTAAAAAGATCAATTATCTTGATTGACATTTAAAAACATTATACGATTGATGTGAATTTAAAAAAAAAAATAGTTTATTCTACTGCTCCTATAAAATTATTCGTCTATTTGATGTCGTACTACTGATACTACTATTATCAAAGTGTCTGCTATTTGTTGACCATGGAAGAAATCTAAAACAAAGAAAAAACACTCATGATGTAATTTTTAAAAAAGCACATGTCGAATTGTTTCTATTCACTCAAGTAAAATCCCCAAGTTGTTGCATAATGAACGTAAAGACTTGATAACTGCACTGATTTCAATCACCTACCTAAACGCTGCGATAGTTCGACTGCGAATGATTTTCATTAGACGTATGGGGCATCCACCCCTCGTACAGCTTTTTCATGTGTTGAAGTTCCCAATTGAAGCTATGGAAAATCGCGAAGTCGTTTACATTTGTCGGTTACGTTTGCACTAATGGGTGGGCCTCGAAATCTTGACGTTGAGCGGTCCTCACCCGTAGGCGAAGTAAAACATCCCTATCTAACAATAAGACTATCTCTCTCTCTCTCTCTCTCTCTCTCTCTCTCTCTCTCTCTCTCTCTCTCTCTCTCTCTCTCTCTCTCTCTCTCTCTCTCTCTCTCTCTCTCTCTCTCTCTCTCTCTCTCTCTCTCTCTCTCTCTCTCTCTCTCTCTCTCTCTCTCTCTCTCTCTCTCTCTCTCTCTCTCTCTCTCTCTCTCTCTTCTCTTTCTCTCTCTCTCTCTAAACCGATCGTTTTAACCAGTAATCTTCGTTGCGAATCATGCGCTATGCATCGATCTGTTACAACACCGCGCTCACCTCCTGGTGCACATTCTTCGATTAACTTTCCCGCTTGTTCACAATCTACGTTAACTACAATTGAACCCCGAATCCTTTGCTAAAAAATATTCTCAAGATGATTCAAGCGACAAATGCCAATATTGAGGCCACAAATGCTAACATTTCTGAATTTCGTTTACAACAAACTATATTCTACAAGGACATTGCGAATAAACTCAATAGCTTTCAAAATCTTAGTAATTTGTTGGATTCCTTCAACGAAAGAATAAGCCGACTCGAAGCCAGCAACAACGATCTTCACCGAGAGGTTCATGCTATCAAAACAGCACCCTACGTTACCAACAATCTTTCTACAACGTCTGCCGAAATAATCGTATCTGGCATCCCCTTAACTATCGATGATATACCGTGAATTAGTACTGAAAAGATTTTCACGGCTCTTGGCATACCTAATCTTGTAAGCGATATTCTAGATATACGCAGTATTATTAAAAATCACGGAGCCGCAGCTAATGCTACATCTGTTCCTGCGACCACAACAAAAAATGTTTTCAACCTCGACCGCAAAGGCAACATTTTTGTTGACGAGCTTCTACCTGCTGCGATTTACAATTTATTACGTACAACCAAAAGTCGAGCCACTACAAAAGGATATAAACATGTTTGGCATCGGTTCGGAACTATCTTCGTTCTTAAAGATAATGGGCACAATCCGATCAGTACCACCTCAGAGGCCGACCTTGAAAAATTTGTTTGACTGTCACAATCCGTTCCACCATTACTTCACCACTATTCAGGTCATCGTTGCCTAAGAGTTGCTCAGTTTAATGCAAACTCCCTCGGAGCACATTTGGATTCATTCCGTTCCATAGTTATTCCAGGTAAATATCACATTATTTAAATCTCCGAAAGCTGGTTACACCAGGGTGTTTCTGATGATTTGTTAAGTATTGATGATTATTTTCTCATTCGCAACGATAGAGGGGGTAAAATGGGAGGAGGTGTTGCCTGCTATGTCCACAATTGTCTCGAGGTCAAAGTTTTAGCTTCTTCTCCCAGTTAATTCTCCAATTCCCCGGAATTTATCTTAATGGAAATTAAATGCAACAATTTGAACACTCTTTATCAGCATTTACAGGAGACCGAAAGGACTGTTTTTTGATGATTTTTTGCACTGCTTTTCAAATGTTTCTCAAGCTTACGAGAATATTATCATAGGTGGCGATCTCAATTGTGATCCTTCTCGCAAGAACTTCGAATCTAATGACCTCCGTGAACTCGCTCTTTCTCTCTCGCTTCGCATAGTAGACTCTACTCCTACGTATCATACAGCTAAGTCGGACTTTTGGCTTGATGTCTTTATTATAGATAGCATTGACAAAAAACAGTCCTTTGTTCAATCTATGGTACCTTTTATCGATGGCCACGATTTATTAGAATTAAATTACATGTTTGATGCCGAACCGGTCAAAGGTCGAACAATCTCAAAACGTAGTTATGAGAATTTCAGCGAGTCTCTATTTCAAGACTCATTGGTAGATAGCCGTACAAAGTTAGGATTATACTCCTCATCGAAGGATGTAAACATAATCACAGCACTTTTCTCCGGTGCTTTTCTTGATGCTCTTGACTCGCAAGCTCCGACGCGTTCATTTCTAGTGCGTGGACCACCGGCGCCATGGCTCACAAGACTTTTGAAAAGTCGAATTTCTCAGCGGAATAAATTGTATACCCGTGCAAAAAGGACAAGAGCATTATTAGACTACGCTATTTTCAGGCAATACCGAGACGAGCTTACTAACGATCTTAGGCTTGCGAGAAATAACTATTACCTACAGAGGCTCTCTTCCATCACCGATCCCAATCGATTATGGAAAGAATTGTCTACTCTTGGACTCGCAAGATCCTCATTCGCTTCACCGTTGCATTTTTTTTCCAAGCCACATTTTAAATAACTTTCACTCTGCCGTTTTCACCACCTTACCTCCTTATTCTATTACCAAATACGACGAAATGAAAATGAGCGTGCCGTTACCGTGTCACACATTCAATTTCTCTATCATCGAACCAGATCATATCAAGCTACTGCTCTCAAATCTTTCCTCCTCTTTGTCTCACTTTACTGGCCCTGACAGCATATCTCGTTTCGCGTTACACAAAGCCTATCCTGCTACTTGCCCTGCATTGGCATTCATTTTCAATCTTTGCCTTTCATCATCTACATTTGCCAAAGAATGGAAACGTTCTTATCTCTGAACACTCTCCAAAATTGAGACTCCTCTTTCACCTTCGGAAACTCGTCCTATTGCAAATCTTAGTGAATTATCTAAGAAGCTCGAGCGGCTTGTACACAAGCAAATCACAACTTGGATCGGCGAACACAATATTCTTGGCCAGAGACACAGTGGATATAGGAAACACCATGGCACTCCATCGGCTCTCGTTCGCATCTGCGAGGATATTAGACGAGGAATTGACCAAAGACAAATTACTATTCTTGTGTTATTTGATTTCAGCAAGGCCTTTGATACTGTTCCTCATTTCGTTCTTCTCAGTAAGCTGAAAAAAATCGGCTTCTCTGATTCTGTCTTAGACTAGATCTTCTCATACCCCTCAGGGCGCACCCAATCAGTATTAAATGACGGAAATGTATGCTCCGATTGGTTACCTACTTCTTCGGGTGTCCCTCAAGGGTCAGTCCTCGGCTCCTTATTATTTTCTTTATTTTTGAACGATATAGGAGACGTTCTTACGAACACCCAACGTATGAATTTCGCGGATGATACGCAAATCTACTTGAGCTGCCCACCGTCTGAATTGAAAGGAGGGGTTCACCGCATCACTCAAGACGTCACTGCCTTAACCACTTTCGCTAGAGTTAATGGTCTGAAATTGAACTTGTCCAAATCCAAAACCATAATTTTTGGCAGCAGTGCGTTTATTAAACAAATTGATTTCTCTTCACTGACCCCCATCTCGGTAAACGGTGTTGACATCCCGTACGTTCAAGAAGCAAAAAATCTTGGAGTGATATTACAATCAAACCTTTCATGGAGATCACATGTTGTAAGTATCTCACAAAAGGTTCATTTTTCGTTATTTTAATTGAAATTTAATAAAAATTCTCTTTTTCGCGAACTTAAAGCTCGCCTAGTGGTTGCTTTAATTTTCCCTTTATTAGACCACTGTTGTTTGGTTAACGACAATTTATCAGATGAAATATGGTGTTCCACAAGGCTCAATATTGGGCCCACTTCTCTTTTTGATTTATATTAATGATTTAAAAGGAGAATTAAAATATTGTAAATGTAAAATGTTTGCGGACGACACAATAATATATTATAGTAGCTCTGATTCCATTGACATTGAAAAGAAGATTACCTATGATTTAAATAAGGTATCTATTTGGCTAAACAGAAACATGATAAGTTTAAATGTTGCTAAAACTAAATTCATGTTGGTAAGAGGAGTGCGAACCTCTAGTTACAATTTTAAATGTAATATAAAAATTTAAAATAACTTAATTGAAAATGTGGATGAAATTAAATACCTTGGTATAATTATTGACAAGCATTTAAACTTTAAAGAACACCTAAAGTACACAATTAAAAAAATTGCTGAAAAAGTAATTTTTTTGTTCCGAATTGGAGACTCTTTGTCGCCGCTAACTAGGACTATTATTTATAAAAGTCTGATTGCCCCGCACTTTGACTATTGTTCTACGATTTTCTTAAGCGTTGGCGAAACTGAACTTGATTTATTGCAAAAAGTGCAAAATCGAGCGATGCGAGCGATAATTAGATGTAGTAAATTTACACCGATCAAACAAATGTTAAATGCATTACATTTCTTTAATGTTAAACAGCGAGTTACTTTAAATACGCTTATATTTGTGCATAAAATTAAATTAACGATATGTCCATCTTACCATGCGGAAAGTGTAACTCTAGTTGGCGAAACACATACTTATAACACACGACAGCGAAATAATATACACATCACAAAGCGTAATCAAACAACATCACAAAACACACTAATATATAGCGGGTTTAAAATTTATAATGACTTACCAAACGGTATAAAATCAATTGACAATGTGAACACATTTAGACGTAAAGCGAAAGAATATATCAAAGAGATGTATGTATGAGAAAGTTGTGTGAACAATGAACCGTTATGTGACTATTAAGACGAGGTCTGATTGGGTTTTTCTTGGGTTTCCCTAATCCGTGCAGATATGCAAGCGGTACCTTAATGCCGGGGCCTAAAATAAGTCTCCCAAGTGACAGTCATATTTGTACCTCTGTAAAATGTACCATTGAAGTAGCCATGGGCTAAATAAACGACATCAATCAAAATCTCTCTCTCTCTCTCTGTCGAGCTGAGTGGGAGTGTCTCTTTCGTACTCTCGTCTTTTTCTCTTTTTGTGATGGATCTTGCCTTTGTTCTGGTGATAATTTGTGCTGATGGGCTTCCTCTTGCCATCCGGCACATACGGAATATTCGAGTAGGTGTTTCTCTGTGATATTTCTCGTGATAATTGCATATTTTCTTCATTTCAATTTGTTTACCATTTCTCCTCTACCTGTCGTTACTTGCTTTGTTCTCTCTTCCTTCATGCATGCGCTCTCGTACTTATGACTATACCCATAATGTACTCGGCTGTGCTGGCGGTGATCCACGGGCTGCGGGGCGGGCGCTGCTCAACGCGTGGTGAAAGATGTCACGATCCGGCCTCACCCCGCCGCTGTCGCTGTTGCTCGAATTTCCTCGGAATTCGTCGTCGCTAGACGCGAGTAAGAGGGCACGCGAGCTACCGCTCTCGTCGGCGGATACCAACTCTATGCTCGCGAAGTTACTTGCCTATGATACGGAAATAGTGAAATTTATTTGCATTTTAAAGGAATCTGTCGACAAGAAAACTGCATTGCAAGATGCTTTTCTGTTTTATCAAACTGCATATAATATGGTATTTGCAGCTTATTCTACTCTAGTGGGAGAGGTCTTAGCAAAAGATAGATGCGCAGTGGCAGTCACTTCAGCTCAAAACGAGATAACTCGTACGTGCATTTCTAGTATAAGAGAGGCTTTCAAATCCCCCGTCAATACGACAATAATCTCGCAAATAACCGAAGCCTGTTCTGTCGGAGTCAAAGAAGCAATTGCGACCTCGCTGAAGCCCTCTGCATCCACGTCGTATGCAAGCATTGCATCGCATTCCAAGAAAGTGCATGTCCCCCACGGACCTACTATTTCTCCAGACAAGTTGGTGAGCTTTTTGATTACACCGAAAGACAATGTAGCTGCAAAATTCCCGTCCTCGAAACGCACGAGGGAAGTCGTTAAAAAAAATCTCGACCCGGCCGAAATAGGAATGAAAGTAGATCGAGCCATCGGAGCCAAGAACAACGGAATTCGCATCGACGCTAAAGTCGCGGACCTAGTAAAAATTCGATTTCTCCCCTCTCTGCAAAAACTCGGTCTCGAAGTTAGTGAAATCACAAAACTCAATCCACGCCTCATTATACATTGGGTGCCAGCTGACCTCACTCCGGAGGAGATTCAGTCCGACATCGTCAGGATGAATCTGGCGGAAGTCGAAGCGGGGAATCCTGAGGTGAAAATAGTGTACATGTCGCGCGAAAAACGGAATTCGCGGGCGTGCGTTATAGAGGTCTCGGCAGAAATTAGGGCGATTCTGAGAAATAAACAAAAAATTTATGTCCGTTATGCCTCGTGTCGTTTTGATGACCACGTTAGAGTACTGCAGTGCTATAGATGCCTGTCTTTCGGCCATCCTGCTAAGGACTGCACCGAGAGCGTGCACTGCGCACACTGCTCGGGTAACCATGAAACTGCGAGGTGCATAAATCGTGCAGAGGAACCGCTCTGTTATAACTGCAAAGCAGTCTTCACCGATGAAGACTGCCAACATAATGCCCTTGACGGAAAACGTTGCCCCATTCTGTGTAAACGTATTGCCGATAACGCGCGTAATACCGATTATGGAGAATAATTCGCAGAACTGTCTTCTGATATGCTATGTAACCTGTCAGTCCTTAAAATGCCATCTAGACGAGTTTCGCTATTATTTAACGGAAATTTTCACCACATCATACGCATGTCTGAAACCTGGCTTACTCTTCAGGTATCTGATGACTATGTGAATCTGCAAAACTATTGCCTATTGCGATGCGATCAATCTGACGCATGTACGTGCATTCCTGCTTGCAAGCACATGTTTTGATTGACTCAGGAGGAAACTGCGATATAAAACCGGAGTATATACTTGCTGAGATAACGATACCTAATCACTCTAAAATACTAGTCTGTGTTGTATATCGACCACCGAATATCGGCCATTTAACAGAATTTGAGGACTCATACCTTCAGCACAGTACACTGTATCAACACGCAGTAGTACTTGGCGACTTCAACTCAGATATTAATACCATCTCGCACGATAGCAAGCACCTTCTTAATTTTGTAGAAATGTCTAATTTACACTTAGTCCCGTATGGGCCTACACATCATGTTCGCGGTGCGTCTACTCTGCTCGACCTCTGCATGGTCGATGATGAAAACATGCTTGTGGATTGTGGACAAGTTGCAGTACCATTTCTCTCAGTACACGACCTTATTTATATTAAGTACAATCCGAAAGTTGATAGGCTCCCTCCGCGTGAGTTCTCATGTCGCGATTTAAGATCTTTCAATAGTGCTGCTTTCCCAACACAGCTTAGCAGTATGGACTGGGGTATTTTTTACGATACAAACAATCTAGAACATAAACTGTCTATACTCAACACCAGTCTTACATATTGGCTGGACATATATGCTCTAATAACCAAGGTGAAAGCCAAAAGGGCACCTGCGCCTTGGCTAACTGTTGAGATCAAAACGTTAATGAGGGCGAGGGATAGGGCGAGAAGAGAATGGCGAAGGAGAAGCACTTTGGACGCACATAACAGATTCAAGCTTCTCAGAAACTCTGTGCAAGCCACGATTGAAACAGTCAAAGCTACGTACTGCAACCGAATTTTCTCGGCCTTCACAAGTGCCGCCTCTACCTGGAACGAATTACGGTGTCTGGGACTTATTAAATCTCGAGATAGTGCTAAACCCTTAGCTACCTCCGTTACCTGCCTTAACAAGCATTTCGCATCTGCTAGCATCGATCCGACTTACAAACAGCCGTCGGTTTATTACCTGGGAGAGCGCGAGTATAGAGACGATAAGTTCTATTTTCTTAACATAAGTTACGACATCCTCGACAAGGCTATTTATCACTCAAAACCATCAGCCATCGGAGTTGACGAACTCTCCACTAAGATGATTCGACTTGCTCTTCCCTGCATTCGGCCCATGATCCACCATCTCTTCTCTATCTCGGTCATGTCAGGAATTTTTTCCACCATGTGGAAGTGCGCCTTCGTTTGCCCGCTTCCTAAGGTAAAATTCCCGACCACTTCAAATGAATACCGTCCCATCTCTATTCTCTGTGCTCTTTCAAAGTGCCTGCAAAAGATAGTGGCCGATCCGATTATGAACCACCTTCATATGCATGCCTTGCTAGACCCTTGCCAATCGGCATATCGCGCTGGCCATAATACGCAGTCAGCTCTCTTGCGCGTGCTCAAAGATCATCGTAAGGCTGGGGACTCACGTAAAGTCACTATTTTGATACTTTTTGACTATTCTGAGGCATTTGATCGTGTCCGGCATGAGAAACTCTTCGAAAAACTTCGCGCGCTTAATTTCTCGCAGTCTACGCTGCAGTGGATCTGCTTGTATCTAACAGGGAGACTACAATCCACACAAGACAGTCATACTGAGGCACGATCTGAGTGGTTAAACATCAGGAATGGGGTTCCACAGGGCTCAGTACTCAGTCCTCTTCTATTTTTAATGTATCTACATGGGTTTAACAACGTACTTAGAAATTGTAGTTACAATTTCTATGCTGACGATCTGCAAGTCTATTTACATTGCAAGCCTGATGACCTTGTGGAGGGTATCAGGGCTGTCAATGAAGATATTAAGGCCGTCTTCATCTGGGCTGCCGATTTGGGCCTTCTTCTAAACAGCGAAAAGTCTAAATCCATTGTGATTGGCACACGCCGTTTTATTGCCAGCATTAAGTTCGACGACCTTCCTCCGGTGATGGCTGGCAATGTGAAGGTCCCATTCTCTAACGATGTTACTTGTTTGGGTACAACCATCAGTAGACCTCTATCTTGGAATTCCAACGCAACGAAGATTGCAAAAAAAATAAATGGCATCATCTATCAGCTTAAGCAATGCAGATGTCTGCTCCCTCCAAAGTTGAGAGCGCAACTAGTCTCCGCGCTTGTATTTCCTCACTTAGATTACTGTTGTCTAATATATCTTGATATAACGAACGAACAAGACCTTGCCGTTGGTCGCCCTCTAAATGCATGCATTCGCTTCACGTTGGATATTAGGCGCGATGCTCACATCTCTGCATATTACCGGCAACTCAATTGGCTCAGAACTAAAGGTAGAAGGTTGTACTTCCTAGGGTGCGTAACGTATCAAGTACTTAACAACCGCATTCCAAAGTTCCTATACGACAGACTTGCGCTCCAAAACGGGAACGCACATGGGAGTTCGCGATGACCCAGAGACTGGCTGCAGCCACTATCATGTAGGACGGAACTCTACAAAAATTCTTTCGCAGGAGCAGCACCTTCGTTCTGGAATAATTTGCCAGCATCGGTACGACAAGCTGCTACAATGGAAACTTTCAGAAAACGACTTTCTGCGCACTTATTGACGATTGAATAACGCTGTAACTTGAAGATAGTTAATTTTACTAATGTAAAGCGTGCTTCTACTCGCCTCTACGCCATCGCTGGTGGATCGAGTAGCTTGTCGGTGGACGTGAAGCGAGGATCACGCTATTTTTCTTTGTTTATTTCTTATTCATTTTTGAATTTGTAAAGCACTACGTGTTGTATTTTTATTTACTTTTTATTTTATTTGAATTTTTATTTTAATTATGCATATACTGTTATATCTTTTTATTTATTTTTATACTACTATTGTTAACCTCAAAGCTATATGTAATGCGCTTGAGGGGATATAGTGCCAGGGCGCACAATAAATACCGCTTTCTCTCTCTCTCTCTCTCTCTCGCTCGTACGTGAGACGTGCGAAAGTTCTTCGCCAAATTCAAAGAACTGCCCCACCATCTTACACCCGCTCCAGTTTCGTTAAAGAATTATCTCTAAGTTTTTGTTGGAATAACGTTCGCGAATTTTCATCAATGTGTGAGTCATGTTTTCCGCCCATAAAAGAGACTGCAGGAGCGTAGAACAGTCATTCTATAACATGTCTTGTTACTATATCTCTGGCAAGTGTGCGATTGAAACAAGAGGGAACAAACATAGATTCCGAAAAATGTTTGAAATTAATTAAAATCATGGAGACTCCGTTCAAGGTTTTAAATGAGAAATATTCATCGACAGAGATTCAAAAGTGGACTGGATTTGGAACCAAAATACCAGCCTTTTGAATAAAATTTTACGAAAAGATGCCTCAACGAACGGACAGAAGACACGAATTGCGACCACAATTGGTATCTTCAAATCGTTGACAGTTGAATGTGAACAGTTTGAAAAAGAGAGTGACAGATTGCAATGCCGACAAAGAAGCGATCAAGTACGGTAGGAAGATTTGGAGACAGCTTTCGAGATCCGCATTGAAACGGGATCCGTAATCAATCTGCGGCATAAGGATTTCTGCAGGTTCTTGGAAGATGCTAAACACCTCGTTGTTGCAAGACTAAAGAAGATGCTACACATGCTGGGAGTTTATAAGCGGACTATATCTTGTCCTGTGAATTCAGTATAACGAAAAACGCTGAAATTACAAAAGAAATTAAATTTTTTAATACCAAAAATCGAATCATCCTCCAAACAACGGATATACACAGGTGGTTCAAAGAGAACCAAGGCAAAAAGCGTCGGCTAAAGTGGTGGATTTCCGAAAAAGAGACTCTGACTGGTTGTTGACCGAGATAATCAATTTCTCTGTGAATATTGACAAATACGTGCCATTACGAGGAGTAGTGTTCACACACACACAGCTACCTAAGGGTATTCAAGGTGCCGTCACGTTCGTAACAGCGACTCATATTGGTTTCTTTGGTCGGTGACCGCAGCTCTCTTTCCAGCTAACAGCAAGAATCCCAGCGTAGTTACTTCGTATCCGCATTTCAGCTCAGTGCTACGGTACGATGGTTCGAATTTTCCGATGTTTTTAAATCAAATTCCAATATTTGAAAAACTGAACGTACTATTGATGAAAATCTATGGTATAGAATATGCTAAAAAATAAAAGCGCAGTGAAATTGTAACCGTTTATCTGAGCCGAATTTAGTCTGATAAACTTGTCATTCGTCTTTTGGTGTGAGAGACTGAAATTATTGATTATGACGAGGATGATGATGATATCGAAAATGATGAAAAGGAAGTAACACATCATTTTGCATAGATTCAAAATTGATCGCGATTAACAAGTCCTCAAATTTCAAAACGTGCAAGTCATATTTGGTTATGTGATAGATGTCCGACGCACTTTGATTCTGAAAGATATTTGTTGGAGCACGGTGTACATTGTACGAATTTGAATGAATGCAAAATTATGGTATCAGAAGAAGAGGACAAGATTATCAAATTCAAAAATTTCAAACATAAAGAAGTTGTCCCATTCTGTATTCACGCAAATTTTGAATGTTCGTTAAAACCCACTTAAAAGCATCGGGAAAAAAAAGAGCAATTCATCGAAAGCATATTCCCCATATAGTGTAGCTTATTATCTGCCTTGTGCGTTTGACGATTTAATTTCAAAATTAAAAATTGATCGCCGGGAAACCTGCATTCAATGGTTCGTCAATAAATTGAAGGAATTGGCACATTCGTTAGAAGCATATTTCAAAACTAATGTATCTTTGAAACCGCTCAATTCAAACCAAATTAACGAATTTTGTTCAACAACAGTGTGTCACATTTGTAAAAAACCATTGACTCTGAATGACACGGAACATCGTGATCACTGTCATTTCACAGGAAACTACCATGGTACTGCTCACCGAGGCTGTAATCTACATTATCAAAATTCACATGCTATCCCAGTGATATGCCCCAATCTATCAGGTTACGATGCACATTTTCTGATGAAAGCATTGGCAACATGTTTCGAGGAGACTATTCAGCTTTTATTCATTAATGAAGAGAAGTACATTTCGTTTATCAATATATCAAGGAAAAGGATGTAAAGGATGTAATGTAAAGGATGTAAGTCTCCGGTAAAGCATCGCTAGATTCCAGGTTCGATTCCTGGCTCCGTCGTTAATTTTTCAAATTCACCAGTTGTTCAAATTTACATATTCTCAACAAAATTCTCTCGTAGATTAATGATTTGCACACCCGCATCTCATTTATTAGACGGCATTGCCGTCTTACGGGCTTCTCATCGGAAGCAAAGGATTGAAAAGGGTAAACATAAACATCTACACACTACAGTCTCCTTACATCGTGCATGCAGAGAAGAAATTCTTACTCAAAAGGATGTAAAGTTTAGATTCCTAGATTTGTTCTGTTTGATGCCCAGCAGCCTTGAGAAATTAGCATTGTACTTGGGTGATAATCAAAAAACAATTATACGCAAATTTTGCAGTACCTTGGATGAATTCAATTATTGACCAAAAAAGGTGTTTTTCCGTACAAGTACATCAATAACTGGGAAAAGCTCAAGAAGAGATGACTACCAACCAAATAACCGTTTTAATCAAAATTAAACGTCTATGATTCCGAGCCACAACGCGAAAACAAGCATTAAGGATACACTCAAAGGTGCTCGAGAAACTGTGAAAAAAGAAGGCGGTGGGCATAACGTCAAATCACCACGCGTCCTGCCGGTACTCTCAAAAGTTGGCGGATTTCCACCTTGTCTCATACATATTATTTCCAGTCTCAGCGCCACGGGTCCATTCGCGGGGGATGCTGCGGGTATTGAGAAGGCTGTAAACGATGCCAGCGCGGCTAAACGAGGATTGGAGGAGAGGAAACGGAATAACAAAACGATAGAAGCGATCGCTTAAGGTGAAGCTCTTCATCTTAAACCGTACAAAAAGGGTTTCGGTCTTCATCTTTCAAAAAAGTACGAGTGAAGCTACCACCCTGAGCATTGACCAACTGGGATTTGCTAAAGTATGCGAATATCATAAAAATTCCCCAATTCTGAGTGTTTCGGCAAGGTATCGAATAGTTAAATGTGTGTCTCGCGACACTCAAAATCGTCCTCGTACATTTACGCACACTCGCGTGCAATGTTTACTTGCCGTCTCTGCGTCAAATCTCGCCGCTTGCCCGTGTCGCGACTCAAAACCCATCAGCTGTATCTCATGTATTGTCTACTATCTCGAAATCATGTATGTGTATAATCTATGTGTTCTCTCGCTCTGTAAAATCTTCACTCTCTGTAACGTTCTCTTGCGATACGGTTTGTATCGCCTCATCAAAACCAATAAAATTCTAGTTTATCGGCATTCATTATCTCTCTCCATCTCAACATCACTTTCGTTTCATTCACACTCGTTCTCATCACTAATTCGCGGATCCCACGTCGATGATCCATATCTTTTTGCCATCTCTCTAAACATTTTTTGGTCCTTCGAGCCGGATCAGTCGCGAATCGAATCGGATCATTCGCAAATCGAGTCGAATCTTTCGAATCGTTGCGACTTACGGGAAAAAGAATTAGCTAGTGAGTGAAACGGAACTATCGCGTGTGCATCAAGTTGCGAAAGTTCACGTTATCAAAGTGAACAATCTCGTTATCGGTGAAAACCATCAACAAAATCAGTCGCGTCCGTTAAATTCAAACGTGCGGTGTCCTCTGTAGTGACCGTGACTAAGATCTGAGCGTCAACAACACCGATCTCTCGAAGTGTGAATCGCGTCGCGCTACTATCAGTGTGTTTGTGTCTCGTTCGTGAAAACTCAGTTCGTCGCGTGAGTTTAAATCCTCTCGTACATCAACATGTCGATCGAAGAACATATCGAACGTCAAAACGACTACATTTGGCGCATCTCTCGTGCCGTCGACAACCTGCGCAAGCTCGGCGAGGCAAAAATCACTTACGGGCAGGTGAAGTCGCGGCTTAATGCTTTAAATTCAAGTTGGAATAAGTTCCAAGAGAATCACGAAAAGATCAGCGAGATCAAGTTCGCAGCAAAAGGTGATCAACTCGAAGCGATAAAAAAGCTTTCGTACTTCGCGAAAGATTATTACGGGCTGTGTGAAGAGCACTTCTTGAGTGGCGAAGGAGTGATGCTTGATCTTCTCGAATCGCTAAAGCCTGCGCCTGCAGCAACCGTGCAAGCCGCTGCAGCTCCTCAAGACGCACCAGCAGGAGGATCATCAAAACGCTTACCGCGTATCGAACTGCCCACTTTCGCGGGCAGCTACTCAGAATGGAAGCCGTTTCACGACCTCTTCTCGTCGATGGTTCGCGAAAATTCGCAACTTTCGGAAGTGGAAAAGCTGCACTACCTCAAAACCAGTGTGACCGATGAACCGTTACAACTTATCAAAAACATTTCTCTCACCGCAGAAAACTTCCCTCGAGCCTGGGAAACTCTCGTCTCACGGTACGAAAACAAGAGACTTTTGACGGATTCTCATCTCGCGACACTTTTCGCGATTCCTCGTGTCACGAAAAAGTCGTCATCAGAACTGAAGAGCTTGCACAGCAACACTTGCGAAGCTCTTGGCGCGCTCGAACTTCTCGATAGTCCCGAGAAATTAGGGGATCACATCATCGTGTACATGACGATTCGCAAGCTCGACCCAGCATCTCTCGAAGAATGGGAGAAAAGTGTTAGCGAGAAACTCGAGCCCCCCACGTTTGCGGAGCTCAAGGCGTTTCTCATCGGTCGCATCCACACCCTCGAAGCCGTGGAGCAAGCTCATGCTCATAATCAAATCGCGACGTCGAAACCGCACTCATCGCAAGGAAGGTCAAATCTTCAGACGACAAGGTCACATACAGCGCAATCAAAGGAACAGTCGTGTGCTTGTTGCAAAGGCAACCACTACATCGCGTTCTGTTCGACCTTTCGCGACAAATCTCTGGATCAAAGAAGGGAAGTGGTTTCTGCGAAAAAGCTTTGCTTCAATTGTCTCGGTCCACATCAGCAGAAGGACTGTCGATCCAACAAAACGTGTCGCGTGTGCAACGGTCGACATCATTCCTTGCTGCATCGAAACTCTTCTTCAATCTCGACAGCTGCCAACAGCGGCACATCTCAAGGACAGGCCGCAGTAGCGCAACCTGCAGTGCAGAACGCACCGATCTCGAACAGCGCCTCTCAGGTGAGCAACCACTCAGCTCAGCCTACAATGATCAAGCGCTCTCCAGTTCTTCTCGCCACAGTGCAATTGATCGCTTCGAATCCGGAGACTGGAGAAAGAATCATCGCTCGCGCTCTACTCGATCAAGGATCCGAAAGTTCATTCGTCACGGAGTCGCTAGCGCAACAATTGCGACTACGTCGGCATCAAGCAACGATACCGATCATTGGCGTCGGAGCTCATCAATCGGCAGTGACTCGCGGCATCGCGACATTGCAACTCCAATCTCGTGCTCACACCTCGTTCTCATGTCAGGTGGAGGCACTCGTGCTTCCACGACTCACATCGTATCTACCCTCATTTCGACTTCTCGTCGAAGACTGGCCTCATCTACGAGGACTCAACCTCGCGGATCCAAGCTTTGCACATCCCAGTCAAATCGACGTAATTCTCGGAGCTGACATCTACAGCAACATCATTGGTCAAGGAGTTCGAAGAGGAGCACCAGGAACACCAATCGCGCAAGAAACTCAGTTCGGTTGGGTCCTCTCCGGCTGCGTTTCAGCGGAAGCAGCAAGCCCCTCGTATAGCGCAGTCCAAGGCTTCCAATGCTCCCTCAATCACGAACTGCTCAATCTCGTGCAGCAGTTTTGGAAGCAGGAAGAAGTGTCGAAACCTTTGGCACTAACGTCCGAAGAAGAGCGTTGTGAGCAACACTTTCGCGAAACGGTTTCTCGAACTGCGTCCGGTCGTTACGTAGTTCGGCTGCCGCTCAAAGACAATTCGGTAAAGCTCGGCAACTCGCGGAATCCCGCGCATCAAATGCTCCTTCGTTTGGAGAAACGGTTCGGTAGCGACGCGAAACTCAAGGAGGCTTACTCGAGCTTCCTTCGTGAATATCGTGAACTCGGGCACATGCGTCGCGCTATCAATACACCTGAAGACAATTCCCGCGTGTTTTATCTTCCCCATCACGGTGTAGTTCGCGACAGCAGTTCAACAACAAAGTTGCGTGTCGTGTTCAACGGGTCTCAAAGAACCAACCTCGGACTCTCTCTCAATGACAATCTTCTCGTCGGTCCAAAAGTGCAAACCGACCTCGCGGACGTTCTCTTACGCTGGCGACAATATCCAGTCGCATTCTCATCAGACATCGTCAAGATGTACCGACAAATTTTGGTCCACAATGATGACCAAGATTTTCAGCGAATCCTCTGGAGGGAAGAACCAGAGCTACCGATTGAAGAATATCAACTGACTACAGTAACGTATGGTCTTGCAAGCGCTCCGTATCTCGCGATCCGTGTTCTTCATCAACTCGTTCAGGACGAAGGTAAGCAGTATCCCTTTGCGAGCCACGTCATTCTCGAGAACACGTACGTCGACGACATCCTCTCAGGAGCAGAGGACGTTGATCAAGGTCGCGAGAAAATCAACGAACTCAATCAATTGCTCAAGGCGGGCGGCTTTGAACTTCAAAAGTGGACTTCAAGCCACCCAGAAACTCTCGTTGACATTTCTCGAGACCATCAAGAGATCGCGATGCATCTGAATCTCGATCAAAGTCCATTCTTTCGGGCTCTCGGTCTTGCGTGGAGACCAGACATCGACGCGTTTGCGTTCTCTCCGCAAATTCATCAAACTCGGGACAATTTCACGAAACGAAAAGTTCTCTCACAAACCGCGCAGCTCTTTGATCCTCTCGGATGGCTCTCGCCGATCACGATCAGAGCCAAAATCTTTATGCAGGAATTGTGGGCACTCGGTTTTGACTGGGACGAGCCGCTCTCAGCTTCATTGTCCTCGCGATGGATCGAGTTTCTACAAGATCTTCAAGGCATCTCAGCTATCACCATCCCACGATGGATCGGGTTAAGTTCAGCATCTCTCGGGATAGAGATTCACGGTTTCGCGGACGCCTCTCAAAGTGCATTAGGCGCAGTGATCTACGCGCGAACGTATATCAACACTCACGAAGTGCGCGTTTCACTAGTGTGCGCGAAAACTAAAGTAGCGCCGCTAAAGAAGGTGACAATTCCTCGTCTCGAACTCTGTGCTGCGAATCTTCTCGTCCGGTTGATGTGTCATGTGGAAAAGACTCTTAATTTCGAAAACACCCCGGTTTATCTGTGGACGGATTCCACAGTCGCGCTCGCGTGGATCAAAAGCCACCCATCGCGGTGGAAGGAATTCGTTCGTAATCGCGTAACGGAAATCCAAGAGTTCGCGCGCGCTCGTTGGTATCACATCTCGGGTCTTGAAAACCCCGCTGATCTTGCGTCTCGTGGTGCATCTCCGGAGCAACTCCAAAAATCAGAACTTTGGACCTTTGGACCATCCTGGCTCTCGAAGCCTTCTGTCAATTGGCCATCCTCATCTCCGCGACCGGAAGAAAACATTCATCTCGAGGAAAGAAAAGGGCTGTCGACGCACATCGCAACAGCTAAGCCGCTACAAATCTGGGATCTCGTCGATCGCTACTCAAAACTATCGACTCTCCTCAAAGTCACATCATTGTGTAAACGCGCAGCAAATCGGTTCCTCGCAAAGACGACATCGAATCGCGTAAACACGTCTATCACTGTCGGACCGATCTCTACTCTCGAATTGAGCGACGCCCAACTGTTTTGGACCAAGGTGACCCAGCAGGCGTACTTTGCAGAAGAAATTCGCCAAATCGAGACCAGCTCAAGTCTCACTCGAAGTCATCCACTATCGCGACTCACGCCGTTCATCGATTCGAACGGATTCCTCAGAGTCGGTGGTCGACTGAATCACTCATTGCTTTCGTATGACGAAAAGCACCCGTTCATCTTGCCTCGCGAATCATCGTTCTCCACATTGATCATCGATCATCATCATCGGTTGACGCTCCACGGAGGTCCGCAACTCACTCTCGCTACAATCCGACAGCGGTACTGGATCCTGGGAGGAAGAGTACCGATCCGCATGTTCATACATCGTTGCGTTCCTTGTGCGCGTCATCGCGCCACCCTCAGCAGCCAACAGATGGGCCAACTCCCTCAGTCTCGAGTCACGCAATCAAGGCCGTTTCTTCACTCTGGCGTTGACTACGCTGGTCCATTCTCGATTCGAGCCTCTCGCGGAAGAGGAGCGAAATCATGCAAGGGATATATCGTTATCTTCATCTGCTTCACGACCTCGGCTGTGCATCTCGAGCTAGTTTCGGACTACACGACGGAGGCATTCATCGCGGCGTACAAACGCTTCACATCTCGACGAGGAATTTGTGCCTCAATCGCAAGCGATTGTGGAACGAATCTCATCGGCGCAGACTCAGAACTTCGCCGTCTTCTCGCTGCATCGTCAAAGGAGTTCTCAGAAATCGCAAACATCCTCGCATCACACGGAACCCAGTGGCGGTTCAATCCCCCTTCCGCGCCTCATTTCGGTGGAAAATGGGAAGCCGGAGTGAAATCAGTCAAATTTCACCTCAAACGAGTCATCGGAGAAGCTACTCAAACGTTCGAGCAATTCGCGACGTTCCTCACGCAAGTAGAAGCCACGCTTAATTCTCGACCTCTTTGCGCTATCTCGGACGATCCACGGGATCCAAGTGCCTTGACTCCAGGACACTTTCTCGTCGGCTCAGCATTGAACACAATTCCTGAGCCGACACTCATCGAGGTGCCAGCTCAACGGCTATCGCATTGGCAACACTTGCGTCAAATGCTGGAGCATTTTTGGAAACGGTGGAGTACGGAGTATCTTCAGTCCTTCCAAAACCTCTCGAAATGGCAGACTCATCACGGGAACATCAAAATCGGATCCATCGTTCTCGTAAAAAACGAAAATCTACCTCCATCTGTGTGGCCCCTCGCGAGAGTGATCGAAGTGCATCCGGGAACCGACGGTCTCGTTCGCGTTGTGACCGTTAAAACGAAATCCTCTGTGTTAAAACGTCCTATCGTGAAATTGTGTGTGCTTCCAGTGTCCTCTTAAGACAATTATTGACTCTAAGAATAAATAACGCACGGCGGGCTGCATAATCTAATTTCGCGATCGTTACCGATAGCGAAGCGGGCGGTATGTTTCGGCAAGGTATCGAATAGTTAAATGTGTGTCTCGCGACACTCAAAATCGTCCTCGTACATTTACGCACACTCGCGTGCAATGTTTACTTGCCGTCTCTGCGTCAAATCTCGCCGCTTGCCCGTGTCGCGACTCAAAACCCATCAGCTGTATCTCATGTATTGTCTACTATCTCGAAATCATGTATGTGTATAATCTATGTGTTCTCTCGCTCTGTAAAATCTTCACTCTCTGTAACGTTCTCTTGCGATACGGTTTGTATCGCCTCATCAAAACCAATAAAATTCTAGTTTATCGGCATTCATTATCTCTCTCCATCTCAACATCACTTTCGTTTCATTCACACTCGTTCTCATCACTAATTCGCGGATCCCACGTCGATGATCCATATCTTTTTGCCATCTCTCTAAACACCGAGGTATTTTCATGCGTAACGAAATGCCCAAAAACGGACCGCGTAGAAACGAGGCAGCTGTACGTGAATCTTGACGATAAAGATGGCCCTGGGACACACTGGGTATATAAGAAACGCGGCAACGATGTCGACAGTTTATTTTGACAGTTCCGGTCATCTTTAACCTCCGTTAGAACTCGTGAAATATCTCGATGTTGGTAGCGTTAAGAATAACGATGAAAGATATCAGGATTACGATACATTTAATTGGAGGCACTTGTATCTGAAATTTTCAAGCGATGAGCTATATAAACATGATGCGTAATTCAATAACTTTAGCCCAACACTTGCGGTCATGGATGATTCCTTTGTGTTAACGAAATCGGGAACTTCTTCGATTCTCGAAGCGCAATATTTTTCGATCGAACTTGCTCTGAACAAAAATTATGTTCTCGGTCTCGTTGAACTGTTAACCTTCAATTCCATTCCCAACGTTGATGTCGGTAACAATTAAATATACATAGCCGATAAAGTATTCACCATATTTTCCGGAAGCTTCGAAATTAAGGATATTGGAAAGTATGTTCAAACCACGTTGAAAAATACCGACATTAAAATCAGCATAAAGCTCAGCAATAATACGTCATGCAAAATCAAATGTGACCAGATCATAAATTTTGAACCTGACAATTCTATTGGTTAGCTTCTCGGATTTACACCACGCGTATTGGCAGCTAACCAAACTCACCATTCGGATATACCTGTAGCTATTTTCAAAGTCATTGCAATGCAAGTTGAATGCAGCATTACAACGGATACCTAAGTCAACGAGCGCAAAGTGCATACTATTCAAAAATTTTTCCCTATCGCATATCGTTCCGCCGAGATATAAAGTCGTGGAAGTGCCCTTGCATATCATTTACTTTCCGATCTCACAGTGGTTTCAAATCCCAAGTCGCTGGCTAGAGTATATCCGATATGGTGTGAGAGAACGGAATGTGAATGTGAGGTGCCTCAAGTATGTGTATGAGCAAGAATGTGTGTGAGGTGCCTCAAGCACATACGCGATAGTAGATATCGGAGACAGTCAGTCGTCTCCCGAGCACCCGGCAAGACGCCGCGCTCGGATCACATGTATATAAGCTGTATGTAATCACGAATAAAGTATTATTAGCATTTGTCCCTTCCTACGTTATTGGTAAAACTCCTCCGGATATCCACGGCCATTACATTTGGTGAAGAGGATGAATCAGAAAAAGTACACCTTATCTCGAACGACACGGAACATAGCAATCAAAGTTGATTCGAACGAGAAATCTAATCAGCACTTTATCGGGTGAGGAAGTTGTGGTATCGAATAGTCCGGCAAGTCGGAAATTCACTCGGTATTTGAAGAGGGGGTGAAAGCAGTACAAGCTAGGTAACTTAGAACCGGTAAAATGCAGCGCTTGGGCAACACCTATTGTTCCGGTGCTCAAAAAAGAAACGGAGAAGTTCGAATTTGCGGTAACTTCAAATTAACCGTAAATCCTCAGATAATTATCAAGAGGCACCGTATACCTTTGAAAGAAAAAATGTTCAATACGCTGCAAGTAGGTCATAAATGGTCTCAAATTGATTGAAAGCATGCGTTTATGCAATTTGAGTTGGATGATGAGTCCAAAGATGCACTCACAAAAATAACGCACGAGGGATGACACCGATACACGCGCCTAGGTAAAGGTGTAGCGTCTAGTCCCGCGAAATGCCAACATATACTTGAGGAAATTCTAAACGGAGTTCCGCACACAGAAATTTACATAGATATCATTTATTGTACCGGACGAACAGAACAAGAGCAGTAGTATAACAAGGAGAGTTCTGGATAGAAACACCTTCTTTACCGACTAAGCCGACCATTCCGCTTATACGTGCATCCCAGACGCAAACTGTTGAAGGTTACCCCCACTCTCGTAAGATGAAACGTGTTCTGTCGACCGCTCGTCGGTAAGAAAATCTCCCAAATGACCATGATCGTTGGTAAAAAATCCTCCAAATGGCCATGATCGTCATTGAAAAATACTCCAAATGACCATGATCGTTGGTAAAAAATGTCTGAAATTGCCGTGGTGTTACCCCTTGCGGGATAAATTGTGCTCTTTAACGGTAAAAAAATCATGCTCATCGAGCGGGATCGACAACTGCATTACCGAGCGCACTCCGTAAATCCTCAGGCGTTCGAGCGGACCCCGTGGATCCTCACACGTCCGACCGAGAATCCTGGCATGTGTCAGGTTTTGAGAGCTTCAAGAAGGTTCGAGAAGATTCTCACGGCCTTGAACGAATCTAGACAGACAAACAATTCGTCCGACGTGTTTCGACTCGACGGTGAGCGGCATGCGGTCGAAAGATTTCGGTGCGACGTTGAATTCAGAAAGACCCGCTCTGGTCTTGAACGAATTTCAGACAAACAATTCTCGGAATCGTCCGACGAAAACAATACTCGGAATGGTCCGACGAGTTTAGACTTAACGGTGAGCGGCCTGCCGCCAACGCATTGCGGTGCGACGTAGAATTCTGAAAGGTTCTGGAATTTGTATGTGGATGCTTCGACCCTGAACGAATGTAGGCTGACAAACAATGCGTTCGACAAGTTTCGACTTGACAGCGAGCGGTCCGGGACCGTGAGAAAGAGCTTCTTTGACCATGAAAGATTTTCGAAATCGTTGGACGAAAACAATACTCGGAATCGTCCGACAAGTTTATACTTGACCGTGAGCGGCCTGCCGACAACGGATAGTGATGCGACGTTGAATTCTGGAAGGTTCTGAAATAAACTCTTAACTAGCTGGACAGAGGTTCTGAATTAACGGTTGATATTGACGTTGCAAAATATTTTATTGAAAAAAAACAACTTCGGATTACAGTTTTACATGAAATTCATAATGCTGATATATGAGTGTAATTACATATTTCTCACTCAACGGTACCGTACCCATGCTTTAGGCAATGAGAATGAATAACTGTTCGAGTAGATAGCGATTGTCTTTTGTGTTTGAGTGAAAAATTTCGCAGTAACAATACGTTTTGAGCTGCACAGTTTGGACATGACGTAGCATGATGCCTACAGTTTAAATTCGTATCTGACATTTTATTCAATTTCTGCAACGATGGACAATCCAAATCCATTAAATCAACGACTTCAACTTCTTCACCCAGAATTTTCTACAGCCAACTTTTCTTCTCAAAACCTTTTACGTGAACTGTTAAAGCATTACATAGCGACATACATTCGATGGTGAAATCAAGTTTCTCTAGAGGTAAATCACCACCTTCCCAGGATAGTCCATGATAATTCCGGGACAGTCAAAAATTTTCGCTTTTGAATAGAGCGAGTAAATAATTCCAATCGTACGGAGGTTCGAAGAGGAAAATTGACAGGTTGGTATCTTCGTCGAGTGACACAACTGCCAACTCTTTTGGTGTAAAACCGGGACCCGGTCTTCTGAATCCTTGTACGTCGACTATGAACTCCATCGTGAAAAATACTGAATCGATTGTCACAACGTTCAAGGTTTTTATACCAATTTCCTCACCCCACCACTCAGCGGGTTATATTCAATTATACGATCATGTAAAATCAAGCAGAAGGCAGATGTACCAGTAGGAGAATTATTTTTCTCCTCGAATTTGATATGAATATCTACCGGTCCAGATTTCAGAGCGTCGTTTTGTTTCGAACAGTCGATGAAAATCATAGGTTCGTACTGTAAAAATTCACTCTTCGTCAACAGAGGCTCAAGTTCTTTGCCGTAGTAGGTGGCTTGAAAGTTTGCGTACATCTCGTACAGTAATGCAAAGCGATTGTGTCTCATGTCCAAGTTCAGGTTACCGTACGGATAATACTCGGAATTCAAGAAGAGCTTGACGTCAGTAATGTTACAGTGATCAAGATGACTGGCATTTTTGCCGGCTTTGTTTTTTCGATTCGTTTGAAAACCGAGCATGACAAATCGTGGTTTTTCCGAATGGGTGGACGTTTTCACAGTCCAAACGTGTTTCGTGGTTGCCGGTAGCAAAGGATATTCGTACAACTTCCAACTGCGGAAGCTCATGGACACTGGCGTATCTTTCTCAATGAACTTGAACAGTGCGATTTTTCGTTAATCCGACAGCTTCACATATGGTACAAACCATTCCACCTGATCGATCACGATTCTGAAATCTTTTTCTTGATCTTGAACGATGGCATCAAAATCACTTTTTGAACTTGTGAGAATCAGCTCGTGTTTCGCGTTAACGATGATCTTGCGATAGTCTTCAGCGAAGCCTAATATCATGCTCAAGGGAATAACTACGTCAAAGTTGCTATCGGCATCAGTTAATTTTTTCGTTTCCTTAACATTGAGCCATCCAGCATTTTCCGTAAGCCAACTGCGACCAGCGTTGAGCGAAGCGAAACCTTTCAGCAGGATAGTCAGACCAACGTTTCTACATTTATCAATCTCTACAGCGTTTAGTTCGTACCCTACATCTTCGAAAAAATGGCAGATGGCGTTATTGACTAAAGTTGTGATCGCTGCTGCAGTGCCGTCCGATTTGAGCAATTTTCCAGAGATATGCAGCGAACTCTTGCTCGGTGATACGCATAAGTCCTGATGCTGAACGGTGATTTGAATCTCATCGCTGTTATCGAAAGTTGACGATGCGTACGGTTTGTGTGCGTATATTTCTTGATGGGCGATTAATTTGTCAAAGACGACAGGTGTTCGAATGCTCAAGATTTCCTTCTCCATGGTACGTAGCAGACAACAAAACAGCAGAATCGCAGTTTTATTTGTCGGAAATTCCTTTTCCGGAAGGTGTCAGCTCTAGACCCAAAGCTATCAGGAACTCCACGTTACGAC
This sequence comes from Neodiprion lecontei, assembly GCF_021901455.1. Lineage (NCBI taxonomy): Eukaryota > Metazoa > Arthropoda > Insecta > Hymenoptera > Diprionidae > Neodiprion > Neodiprion lecontei. Next base: position 22,027,451 of record NC_060261.1, read on the forward strand.
GAGTTAGCAGTTCGGGAATCGATCGATGACTGACTAATATAACTCTTTTTGGACAAACTGGTATATACAATACCCATCTTTCATTGCGATTTGATGTGCAGTCTCATAGTTATGACTACTCCGCGAGAATTCACCAGATATCTGTCTTGATCGACCAACCGAAGCTGTACGTGATCTCTGGTCTTGACGGTGATCGGACGGTAAATGACGTGCGATGGCACTACCACGATCTTATATCCCGGTGGAACGATAGGAAAAAATTCGTGAATAATATGCACTTTATGGCCATTGACGTAGGCGCCCGTTGTAATACTGCATTCGACTCGCAACGCGTCGACCTCGAGAATAGTTACAGGCATATCCGAATGGTGAGTTTGGTTAGCTGCCAATACGCACGGCGTAAATCCGAGAAGCTGACCAATAGAATTGTCAGGTTCCGAATTTACGATATGGTTACATTTGATTTTGATGCATATCGTATCGTTGTTAGGCTTCATGTTGATTTCAATGGTGGTATTTTTGAACGCGTTTTGAACATACTTTTCAATATCCTCAATTTCGTAGCTGCCAGTGGATATAGTGACTACCTTATCGGCTACGTATATTTTATTGGGACCGACATCAACGTTGGAAATGGAATTGAAGGTTAACAGTTCAACGAGACCGAGAACATAATTTTTGTTCAGAGCAAGTTTGATCGGAGGAAAATATTGCGCTTCGAGAATCGAAGACGTTCCCGATATCATTCACACAAACGAATCATCCATGACCGCAAGTGTTGGGCTGAAGTTATTAAATTACGCGTCATGTTTATATAGCTCATCGCTTAAAAATTTCAGATACAAGTGTCTCCAATCAAATGTATCGTAACCCTGATATCTTTTATCGTTATTCTTAACGCTTCCAACATCGAGATATTTCACGAGTTCTAACGGAGGTTGAAGATGACCGAAACTGTCAAAATAAACTGTCGACATCGTTGTCGCGTTCTTATATACCCAGTGTGTCCCAGGGCCATCCTGATCGTCAAGATTGACGTACAGCTGCCTCGTTTCTACGCGGTCCGTTTTTGGGCATTTCGTTGCGCATGAAAATACCTCGAAATTGGGAAATTTTTATGATTTTCGCATACTTCAGCAAATTCCAGTTGGTCAATGCTCAGCGTGGTAGCTTCACTGGTACTTCTTTGAAAGATGAAGACCTAAACCCTTTTTGTACGGTTTAAGATGAAGAGCTTTACCTTAAGCGATCGCTTCCATCGTTTTGTTATTTCGTTTGCTCTCCTCCAATCCTTGTTCAGCCGCACTCGCATCGTTTACAGCCTTCTCAATACCCGCAGCACCCCCCGCGAATGGACCCGTGGCGCTGAGACTGGAAATAATATGTATGAGAAAAGGTGGAAATCCGCCAACTTTTGAGGGTACCAGTAGAACGCGCGGTGATCGGACATTATGTTTACCGCCTCCTTTTTTTACAGCTTCTCAAGCACCTTCTAGTGCAGACTTGATACTCGTTTTCGCGTTGTAGCTCCGGATCATAGACTGTTTTGCCGCACGTACGATTTTGTTCCAGGAAACGTTCTTTGGATTTTGACACACCATGCCTAACTTTGTTTTCACCTCTATCGTGTTAGCTACAGCCCAAGCGGCTGCCTTTCCACCCAAATTTGCGTCCTTTACGAGAACCCGTTTCCAGGCTTTTTCGGCTAATATTTTATCCGCGACGCTTCTAGCTTCAAGGTTCTCACGATTTTTCGAATACGCTATATCGTTTTCCGGAACGCTGCGTCGAGATGATTGATTCCGGAATGGTCTCTTGCGAGTCTTTTCGTCAACTTCATACCAGAACCGCAGTATTGGTAACCCGGAACATGCAACTCCACCGGGAGTTAGTTGATATTGCTATTTACCAAACCTTTCCCACTTCATCGCGTTGTCAAGGATCGCTCACGATCACGTGTATGCACAATCATGTCCGCTCTCCGACTGAGAGAAAGTTGTTATGAACGATGCATTTATAGAAAATCCAGCCAGTCACGTTCGGGATGAGGTTCGAGACACAATCGACCAAGCTGCCTGTGATGAATTCCGACAAATTTACGCAGCAGAGTACAAAACGGAAAAAACGTCGTGACGAATTGTTGCCGAGTAGTGTACGTGCGGTATTCTGCGGACTATCTAACTGTGGAAGAACCAACGCATTATTTGCGCTAATAACGCATCCGAACGGTTTGAAATTCGAAAACCTGTACGTTTACTCAAAATCTCTCAATCAACCGAAATACAAGTTTCTGAGTCAAGTGCTCGAAAATGTCGATGGTGTTGAGTATCACCCCTTCAACGAGTACAAGCACGTCATTGCAGCAAATGAGATGCAACCTGACTCGATCATGATAGTCAATGACGTAGCGTGCGAGAAGCAGGATAACATACGCGCGAACTTTTGTATGGATAGAAATCACGATGTAGACTATTTCTATCTTTGTCAGACGTACGCTCGAATCCCTGAGCTTCTCGTGCGCGACAACACCAACTTGCTGGTCTTATTTAAACAAGACGAGATAAATCTGAGACATGTGTACAACGATCATGTAAACACTGATATGTCGTACGTAGAGTTCGAAGACTTGTGTGCGGCATGCCGGAACGGTGACAAATATGGGTTCGTAGTGCTCGACAAGGATAGAGAGCTCGGTAATGGTCGGTATAGGAGGGGATTTGACAATTTTATGAACATGACAAAGAATAAAATACACGATTTCAGAAGGCGACGAAACAGTAGCTTTCCAGAACTAGTTGTGTCAACATGCAAGGAAGTCGTAAGGAAGAAGAAGTCTTGCATCGTATCGCTCAAGCGAGTAATGCGATTCGTCGTAAGCACAGAATCCTCAAGACGGAAAAAGAGTCGCTGCAGGAAACAATGAAGGATGTCTTCAAATCTGTGGTAACCCCGCTGCTAGAATTAGTCAATGTTTCTCGAGGCACGAAACTTGTCAAGGACGAGGTGAAGAAAGAACTCGAAACTGAAACAAAGGATGAGCCGAAGAACGAAGTGAAAGCAGAAGATTCTTTTGCAACTGCAGAGGAAGAGAATCAAACTGTCACGGAATCGTCGGTGAGATCAGAAAATGAATATCTTGAGATGCTCACCGATAAACAAAAACAGCACGGGTTAGATACCGTGTACGGGGTACGGAGTCTTTCTACTGCCGGGCTGATGGTTGCTGACTCACCGATGAGCTTCAAGCGCGATTCCATTCGCAAAGGCGGTACGCTCCATCCGAAAACTCAAGGACTGCTGGAGCTGCTGTTTGAAAAGATGCCCAACAGCGCTCACGTTACCGGCTACGACAAGGAAGGTTACAGAAATATCCTTCTCGCAACAATTGCTCAAAGAAAGTACTATAGCGCCACCGAGCCTATCCGAAACGCTCAGAGCGCCAAACTCAAGCATTCAATTTCTGAGCTGCTCAATATTTCTACGTCAGGCAAAGGCGTATCACCATCGTCACAGATGTCGAAGCGTACGGGCAAAGGTGTTCTGCTACCTCAGGCTTGGTTTACTCGACAAGGTGTTCAAGCAGATTATATTTTCGGGGACGACGCTAACGAGCTGGTGGAACGTCTTTGTTTGCTTCGGCGTCTCAAGCGGCTGGGAATACAAGTTACAAAAATGAAATCATGCCGATTCTGGAAGAATTACGGGAAGCCGGAATCATTTATTAGCCAATTCTCGTCGACACTGCAATCATTACGAGATGAGCGTCGACGTGTTCGGACGTCAGCTGAATAAAAACACCGTTGCGAGCACTCGCGGTCCTCCAGGTGTCGGGTTTCGAATAACAGCGGACGGGCATTACGATATACGGAATAAGAGACTGTGCAATGTCGCAGATCCCGCAAAGCCGAACAATACTGTAACTTCAGAAACCTCAAGATGGAAATTCAACGTGCTGCGAAAACAAATCGACAACCTTGATCAAATAATCAAAGCTCTGGAGATCACCACGGAGAAAGCCTTGGATACCTCCTACACAGACTTTAAAACAGGCAGAGACCTGTCGATTCGAAACGCAGGAATCATTTCCGAATTGGACACCAGACTAGGAGCGGTGGAATATGAACGAGAAAAAGCAAGCACTGGTGACGGAACTGCATAAGCCTGCACGCCGGAATTACCCGCGTAGATGTGTAGACGTGCGCGGCATCGACGAGACCTGGCAGGCGGATCTTGTTGATATGATGTCGTACGCTGGACAGAACAAAGGTTACAAGTACATGCTCACAGTCATTGATTTTTTTTCAAAGTATGCGTGGGCTATACCGATAAACAGCAAGTCTGAAGATGATATTAGGAAGGCAATGGAATCTGTGCTCGTCCAAGGACGGGTACCGAATAATTTATACGTCGACAGAGGAACGGAATTTTAAAACTCAAAATTTGAATCTCTTATGACACGCTACGGAATCAAACTTTACTCCACGTACAGTAATTTGAAGGCTTCGATATGTGAACGTTCCAATCTGACGCTGAAAGGTAAAATGTGGACACGGTTTGGCATGCAAGGAAGCTACAAGTGGCTCGACATTTTATCTGATTTGGTTTCGGCTTACAACAACGTCAAACACCGAACGATAAGAATGAAACAGTCGGATGTCATCGTTGCAAACAAAAAGCTGTTAGTACGTCAGGCGTACGGAGGGCTTCGAGCAATAGTTACCATATCGGCAAAATTTAAATCTGGCGACAAAGTTTCAATCAACAAATTCAAAAATGTTTTCGAAAAAGGTTACACTCCCAATTGGACGACTGGAATATTCACGATAAGTCGAGTGGAAAATACTTATCCTGTGACGTACAAGCTCAAAGACTACCGAGATCGACCCATCGCTGGTAGTATCTACGAACAAGAGCTCCTCAAGGTTAAACATCCGGATATTTATCCGGTGGAGCAGGTGCTCAAGAAGCGTTGAAGGAAAATATAAGTTGAAAGGTTAGGTTTTGACAATACACACAACAGTTGGATAAACGAATCGGACATGTAACATTTGAATAAATGAATTTTTTGTAAAAACGTATGTGCCTATTCATTTTATATCCGACACAAAACAAGTATGCATCTTTATTTTTTAGACATTCGACAGACATATGCATCGTTGTACAATTTTCCATATTTCGGACTGTTCTCATTTACCATCCTACATAATAATATCTTATACATCATGGTACAGTTATAAATTAAGTCCTACATAGATTACGATGTGGTAATTACAAAGCTAAGGTGCAGGCTTGTAACTCCACGGAAGCGTGTCGGTTGTGTTGTGAAACATGATCCGCTTGTCGTCATTCCAGCTCAGCGCCACTTTCTGCTGTTCTACAGTGTATACCTCGTGCTTTCGACTTAATATCAAATGCTGTTTTGTAGAAAAAGTTTCTCGTTTCAAAGCACATTCCAAATAATCGTTGAAAGTTATTTTTCTCAACGCTGATCTTTTCACACCTTTGGCACGTTTACTGTCTTTCTCATCTCGCAAGACTAGAAATGCGTACAATTTTGCTCTTAATCCTACAAATTCCAAAATTTCTTTCCGGTTGTTTTCATCTTTCATTAAGCCGAGAACTTTTTTGTTCGCTAGAGGCATTCCATGAGCGATATCAAGCGGATAATCAGACGTATCGAATTTATGCAAGTCCTTCTTCATATGTTCGTGTATGTCGGGGACGGTGAAGTTGTCAATCAAACTGTCGGTATCCGTATACATTAATTTTGTTCGGTTGCCAAATTTCCGTTTAATATAATTATGATGAAAATCGTAGATATATGTTTCAGACAAATCCAGGATGGAGAAACCTGCATACAATGGTTTATCCAACTTGACTTTGGTCTTACTCATTTCGACGATAATCATCTCTTTGTCGAAAACGGTGCAGCTGTGAAAATTATGTTTGGCTATAGTAGCTCTAGCACCGTACGGTCCATCCCATTCGGTGATCAGTCGAACATCTTTGTACTCTCGCACGTTTTCCATTGTTTTGCCAAAAACTGCGTTGTTCTTGAGTTTGTAAAAATTTTTCTCGAATTCGTTGTGAGATTCTTTCCACAAATCAGTATTCAAATCTATGTATTTTTTGAGCCACGGGGTTTACCTGAATTTGAGAACTCTGTGAATTTTGAGTAATTTCAGGCCTAATTGTGAGCATTGTTTCAAAACGCTATAGTAAACAACGTAGTTTTTCTTGGAAAGTAGCGTGGTCGTCAATTTCAGCTGTTTATTGTTCGAAATTAGAGGTACATAGTGCTCCGGACACAATGGTAAATCTTTATGAGTTTCATGCAGTTCCTCAGGATATTACAAATCTACCTCTAGCATGTAACCAAACTCCGCATCGTCCGAGATGGCAAGAACGTCGCACTTTCTGAAACCCGATACTCATTCGAAGGAATTACACGGCAGAGCAAAGTTCATAGCCGCAACGTACAAATTATCAACGCCAAAGTACATGAGATAAGATTCTTCGACTTCTGGATCGAATTTCTCTTCCATATATCTATTGCTGGCCTTTGCGTATCTGTTCGGACACTGTGACACACCACCTCGAATACTTTTTTCGATAAACATAACCATATCTACGTCGGTGAGAAGCTCGAGCTCGATGCCTGTACATTTTAATATTGCATCAAACGACAGACCGGGCGCTGTGTGGTAATGTAATGGGTCCAGTTTGTACGTCGTCCAGCAGTTTTGTCGAAAATTTTGAAAACGTCAGCCAGTGAAAACACGTCCGTCTGTAAATACAAGTCCGAATACTCACCCGAACGTTCAAAGTTCGCCATACGTCGCACGCGTGTGCGTAATCGTCGTCTGATATATTCCCGTCATTTCAATTTTGAATAGAACTTTTCTGTGGCTAGTAAATGTTTCTCCTCGAGCTTCTCCCAACCTTCTATGTATCCGTACGGGAAGACACCTTACCTACTCAGTAACTGAAGTTTGTGCAAGCTACTGCAGAATTTACGTGTTATTGTTTTTTGACAATCGTCCAGATACGATGATAATTTATCGAGGCTGCTAGGCATGAAACGGTACGAATCTATGAAACGGAAGGTTACATTCGTTCCCTTAACGAATTTAGTGAAGGAAATGTACTTGTGTAAGAATTTCTTCTCTGCATGCACGATGTAAGGAGACTGTAGTGTGTAGATGTTATGTTTACCCTTTCAATCCTTTGCTTCCGATGAGAAGCCCGTAAGACGGCAATGCCGTCTAATAAATGAGATGCGGGTGTGCAAATCATTAATCTACGAGAGAATTTTGTTGAAAATATGTAAATTTGAACAACTGGTGAATTTGAAAAATTAACGACGGAGCCAGGAATTGAACCTGGTATCTAGCGATGCTTTACCGGAGACTTACTCCAGTAGACCACCTAGCCGCCCTGACTCTGTTGTCATTAATTTCTCTTATAACCAGTGAGTTCAAATTTGTTTTCATGTGCCCGATTTGTATAACATATTTTCAACAAAATTCTCTCGTAGATTGATGATTTGCACACCCGCATCTCATTTATTAGATGGCATTGCCGTCTTACGGGCTTCTCATCGGAAGCAAAGGATTGAAAGGGTAAACATAACATCTACACACTACGGTCTCCTTACATCGTGCATGCAGAGAAGAAATTCTCACTCATACAAATCGGGCACATGAAAACAAATTTGAACTCACTGGTTATGAGAGAAATTAATAACAACAGAGTCAGGGCGGCTAGGTGGTCTAGTGGAGTAAGTCTCCGGTAAAGCATCGCTAGATACCAGGTTCGATTCCTGGCTCCGTCGTTAATTTTTCAAATTCACCAGTTGTTCAAATTTACATATTTTCAACGAAATGTACTTGTATTCATTAACAGGTAATAGTTCAACAGTACCTTCGAATGACGTTGCCAGGGCTTTGATCAGAAAATGCGAATCGTAACCCGACAGATTGTGGAATATCACTGGGATAGTGTGCGAATTTTGGTAATTTAGATTACAGCTGCGGTGAGCTGCACCACGGTACTTTCCCGTGAAATGACAGTGATCCCGATGTTCCACGTCTGTGGGTGTAAACGGTTTTTCACAAATATGACAGACCGCTGATAAATCAAATTCGTTGATCTGATTGAAATTTAGTGGTTCCATCTGTACAACAGTCATGTAGTATCCCTCTAACGAATGTGCCAATTCCTTTCACTCATTCACAAACCATTAGATGCAACTTTCTCCGCCATCAATTTTGAATTTTAGAAGCGAATCGTCAAACGCACAATGTAGATAGTAAGCTACACTATACGGAAGATGCTTCTGATGAATTGTTCTATTTTTCCCAAAACTTTGAAGGGTGGGCTGCAGTAAACATCCTAGATCTGCGTAAACGCAGAACGGAACAGTTTCTTTGTGTTGAAAATTTTCAAATTCGAGAATCTTGTCCTCTTCTTCTGGTAAGACAACTTTGGTTTTATTCAAATTCATGCAATCTACATTGTGCTCGAACAAACACCTTACAGATTGAAAGTGTGATAGGCACCTATCGCACAACCAAGTAAGACCATTACGTTCAGAAATTTGGATACTTGTCAACCACGATAAATTCCGCATCCATGCAAAATGATGTGTTACATTCTTTTCAATATTTTCCATTTCATCATCGTCATCGTCGTTTTCAGACTCTATCACTAAAAGATGGATTGTAGGTTTATCAGACTTGTTTCGGCTCAAATAGATGGGTACAATATCACTGCGCTTTTGTTTTTCCGTACTATCTATACCATAAACGTTAATTGGAAGTTTGTTAAGTTTCTCAAATTTTGGAATCTGGTCTAAAGACATTGGAAAATGTAAACCGTCGTATTGTAGCACTGAGCTGAAATGTGGATATGAAGTGATTTCGCTGGGATTGTTATTGGCTGGAAAGAGGGCTGCGGTGACCGACCATAGAAAGCAATATGAGTTGCTTTTACGGATGTTGACGACAGCCTTCTTATCTTGAATATTTTTGGGTAGCGGTGTGTATGTGAACACACCGCCTCGCAGTAGCACGTACTTGCTGATATTCAAAGTCAAATTGATTATTTCAGTTAGCGACCAACCAGAGTCTTTCTCTTGAAAATCTACCACCTTGGCCAACACTTTTTACTTTACGTTCTCTTCGAACCACCCGTGTATGTCAGCTGGCTGGAGGATGATCTGGTTTCTGGTGATGAAATATTTCATTTCTTCAACAAGTTCATCGTTTTTCGTTAAATTGAATTTACAACACAACACACAGTTTGCTTTTAAAGTTCTCACTTTTCGTAGCATTTTCTTCAGTCTTGCAACGAAGAGGTGTTTCGCATCTTCCAAAAACCTGTTCAAATCTTTATGCCGCACATTGATAATGGCTCCTGTTCGAATTCGACTCTCGAAAGCTGTTTCCAAATTTTCCCACCGTACTCGATCGCTTCTTCATCGGCTTCGTAATCCGTTACCCACTTTTTGAAATTGTTGAAATTTGACTGTCAACGATTTCAGAATTCCAATTGTAGTCAAAATTCTTGTCTTCTCCCCGATCGTTGAGGCGTAGTTACGTAAGATTTTATTCAAAAGTCTGGTATTTTGGGTTCCGAATCGAATCCATTTTGCAATCTCTGCCGGTGACGATTTTTCAGATAAGATCTTGAACGCCGTATCCATGATTTGTATTAATTTCAAACACTTTTCGGAATCCATGTTTCTCCTTCTTTCGATCACGCACTTCACACAGATAGAGTTGCAAAGCTTACTCCTGAATGACCGCTCAACGCTGACACGGTCCCTTTCATGGGTAAACAACGACGTGACTCACACATTGCCGAAAATTCGTGAACACCGTATGCAATATTCTTCAGTGAAAAAAATTTCAAGATATTACTCGAACGAACTTGCAGCGCGTGGAAAATGGCAAGGCAGTTCTTGGAACTTGGCGAAGAAGTTTCGCAGGCCTCATGTACGTGAGAGAGCCGTGAAAGTGAACGAATCGCTAGAGTTATACATGGAACTGTGATAGGCTTAGTAGATATCGTTCACCGAGAGCGTTACAGGGATATTTTACTTTGCCCCACGGTGTCATTTTCACGATTTCGAGGTCTAAGCACTAGTGCAGTAGGACAGAGTGAGAAGGATATATCCTGCAAACGTAACCGACAAGTATCAACCACCTTATGATTTCGTATTAGTGTAATCGTGAACCTCAAACATATGAAGAAGCTGTACGAAGAGTGGGGTGCTCCGTCCGTCTGATGAAATCATTAACTGTTGAGCTTGCAGACTGTGAAGGTGGGTGATTGAAATCAGTGCACTCATACAGTTTTTTTACCCTGAGTGTAGAACAATTTTCGATTTTACTTGAGTGAATAGAAATAATTCAACGGATGTGCGTTGTTTTCAGATTATTTTCAAGAAAAAAAGAAAATGGAGTATGTAAACATTTCACAACATGTGCGGGTGCCTATAGAGTGGATATTCGGAATACCTTACGATTTTCTGGTACAGTCAGTAAGATTGGCAATGAGCGTGCACATGGCGAACGGTGACCGTAATGACGATAACAACCCTCGAAATCACGTGATCGTTTATCAGGCGGGTGTGGCGGCCTGTCTGGTACGTGATGAAAAGGGGGATTTTCTGTTTGAAAGAATGTAAGAAAAATTTTTATCCAATTACACAACTTTTAGAACAAATTTATTCTCCTTTTTCTTCTCTTTAACAACGAAAACCTTGAAACTTTCGTGATACATACGAGATATTCCACACCATTCCACCTAATCGGTGAAGGTCACCGACGCCGATCTTGGTGTCAATTTTTTTCTCAATTCGTCTATCGAAAAAAAAGAATATGTGTTCGGCTGTTTTTCGATTAGGCCACCTGTGTCGATTTTATGAATTTCCCAATTTTTCAACTTTTTCGAAACAGACTTTTTTCAACTGGCTCTATCTTCAAGAGCTTTCATTCTTTTCAAAAAATGATAAAAGTATAAAATGTGTCAATAAATCCAGGCTTTCTGAAAAAAAATTTTGAAAATTTTTCCAACCTCACAATTCTACAATTTTTCCGAAAAAAAATCAAAATTTTCTGAATTGCGACACCTTCGATTTTCCTGAAACTTTTTACTTGCATTCGATCAGTTACAATCAAGTTTTCCTCCAAAAGAAATTATGGACTTCCGATTCGTTTAGGAGTTACACCATCATAAGTATTGAAAAATCCAAAAAATCAACGGAAATCAATCATAGTGTGTTCTAATGATTTTTGAATCCCTCAAGAATCCCTTGTGAAATTCAATCTTAATCATCCTTGTCCTCCAATTCATTTGTGTAAATAAATTCAGCTCCATAGCTCTAAATTTACGTAATTTAGAGCGATTAGCTCGATTTTTCAAAATTTTGTGAAATCTAAACACCTTAAGGGATTCTTGTCAAATTCCATACCAATCGACCTCGTACGCTACCCAATTTGTGAAAAAAAAATCATAACCATCGCTTCAAATTCACGAAAGTTAGAGAGCGTACAACTATTTTTGTCACATACAGTACACGCAATTCAATACCAATCGACCTCGTACGCTACCCAATTTGTGGAAAAAAAATCATAACCATAGCTTGAAATTCACGAAAGTTAGAGAGCGTCAACTACACACACACACACATATACTTACGGAATTTTGAAAAAAATGTGTTTGCTCTGTTACGTCCAGCATACCACTTCTCTCTATTTTTCCTACTCGCTAACTCTCCCACAGTTCTTACATTAATCTCATGGTCTCTGTCCTGTCCTCTTATCTCTACGTAGTCTCACGCTATTCACTATCACGCTTACTCTTCAAATTCCATTCCCTACTCCTAGCTTTGTGACACCTTTTCTGCACCCGTCCGTTTCACGTCTCGAGGGACACTCCTATTCTGACACTCGACAATTCCACATCTCTCCTTCATATATATCTTTTCGCAACACACAACTCATTCCGACCGCTATCTTATGTTCTACGGAATAAACTTGTAATCGACGTATCAACATACTCCAGTTTATTCAATCCCATCCTGATTTCCGGTTGACCTGTAACGTAAAAGCGAAGCCAACCAGGTTACTCCTTCCGCTCAGGAGTAAACTCTACCCACGGACGTAACAGCTCGACGTTTTACGACATTTTGAACACATTGGCATGAAAATCTTTTTAGACGCATTAATTCCACTTGCGGATGGCAAAGTTCGCTCAAAGTTTTATTCGGAATCGACCGAATGTCGAACTCATTTGATTATCGGCAAACCACGTAAAAACTTATTGTATTTATATTTAGAAATTTTCTACCTGAAAATATATTTGGCATAGAAAAGAAAAATTGTGATCTCGTTTTTATTTATATTGTTTGGGATATTCCGAAAAGTTTTTTTTTCAGCAAACACGCATTTTTATAACATGAAAACTTGTCTGATCGAAGTTAAGGGAGCTTTCCAGTGTGACAGCCCGAAAAATCGCTGTTTTTCGCGATTTTTTTTTTTAAAGAAAAAATAATCTAATCGGTCTGGTTTTTTTTTGTATATTAATTGGATATTGAAGAATACAAAACAATTTTTTAAAGATCGATTCAGTTATTAATTAATATCTATAAAAATGATGAAACAATTGTTGCAGAAAATGCACTTGGATGTGGTGTCCACGTTGGGGGTCACAATTTTGATCTGAAACAAAAAACACAAAAAGATTATTGATCGGTATATAATTGGCTTTCGTGCTATGGAGGCTTTTTTCTTTTTTTGTTTTTTTGCAAAAATGGCGCCGGTTTGAACAAAAAGTATCGATTTTAGCATTTTTTTTTGCAGTTTTTTTTACAAAAAAATAGGAAGATGTCAAAAAAAAAAAAAAAGCTTCCATAGCACGATAAACAATGACGTTAAGAATATTGTGTAAAAAATTCAACTCGATAGCTTTAAAACTCTGCCCTCCAAGTTGGACACCGTTTTGAAAAATGCTGTTTCGAGAAAAACGCGTTCAAAGTTTCAAGTGCGGAAATTTTAGGTAAATCGTTTACTTACGGTCAATCAGCGATGCCAGGTCCATACAATATCCCTTCTGCTTCTTCGAAAAGATCGTGCTCAATGGATTGTTCAGTCCGACGAGCTGTCCTCGCCTCTTTGCTATCCAGGGACGCCCGGCGGTTTGCTTGAGTGATGCGCGCATTCTTGTACTTAGCGGCGAAATCTGCGGCGCTCGGCCCTATCGTGCATCCCATCGTCTCCAAAATTTTAAAAATTGGGTCGTAACCTTTATTGAAGGTGCACACAGCACACTGCGTAGCGATTTCTACTATCTGCTTGCCGCAGAATACGTGCTTTGGGGCTAGTTGCCACACACAGTGATTGATTGATTTTCAAGAATTTAGCACGCCATCCGCTTTTTTTTTGAAAATTGAGTGCGACAAAAAAATAAGTCGCGCGACTAATTTACGGCTAATTAACGGCAAATTATGCAATAGTCCGAATTCACATTTTCGACAATTGGTGAGCCAAGTTCATGTACGTGCAGGTAGGAACGAGACAATAGAAATAACGGTCGCACGGGCAGACGGCCGACGCGGCAGCTGTAGCGCTCCGTTGCCTTCTTCCAAAAAATGCTGTACAGTAACCAAAATAATCTGAATTTCGGCATGAAAATTTCAGGGAATATTCGGTAGAGTGTATACTATTCGATAAAGCAAAAAAAAAAAAAATCGATTTTTTGAAAATTTCACACTGGAAAGCTCCCTTAAGATTGATTTGCGTAAAATATTTCCAATTTTTCGGCACTTATGATGGTGTAACTCCCGAACAAATGGGAAGTCCATAATTTCCTTCGGAGGAAAACTTCATTGTAATTGGTCGAATGCAAGTGAAAAGTTTCAGGAAAATCGAAGGTGTCGCAATTCAGAAAATTTTGATTTTTTTTTCGAAAAAATTTTAGAATTGTGTGGTTTGAAAAATTTTCAAACATTTTTTTTCAGAAAGCCTGGACTTATTGACACATTTTATACTTTCATCATTTTTTGAAAAGAATGAAAGCTCTTGAAGATAGAGCCAGTTGAAAAAAGTCTGTTTCGAGTAAGTTGAAAAATTGGAAAATTCATAAAATCGACACAGGTGGCCTAATCGAAAAACGGCCGAACACGTGTTCTTTTTTTCGATAGACCAATTGAGACAAAAATTGACACCAAGATCGGCGTCGGTGACCTTCACCGATTAGGTGAAATGGTGTGGAATACCTCACACATGTCTTACGTTTCTATCTTATTTATTTTTTGCTTTTTTTCTTTTGAACAACGAAAACCTTGAAACTTTTTTAATACATGTCCTACGATTCTAAAATATTATTTCACAACTCTTAGAAAAAATTTGATAAATACTTTTGTGTATGATACATATCTTAAATTCCCAGAATTATTGTATGTTTTAGAGAGCTGTAAACAACAGCATGCAACGAAATAGTAGTATTGGTAGTGTATCTAGTTAATGTACAGCAGAAAAAAAAATAAAAGCTTTGTGAAAAAATGTATACAATTTTTTTAAAGGTTATGAAACGTAGAATAACTGGAAACTTCTTCGAAAGTTTTTGTTTGTTAAGTTTTTGAAATTGGTCCTTGATCACGTTCAATAGTCGCACGGTACATGCTGGTAAGAAGGAGACGCTGCATACATTGTCCAGGTACGGTGTACAAATTAGGCAAGAGTCGACGCATCTTTGAATTCAATTTGACCATACTGGCTGCCCAGATACTGCAAGAGCAACCGCTCCTCCTCCATCGTCTGCAGCAATTTCTGGTATTGGGTCTCGTCCTCGTTCAGCAGTCGCACAATCCGTGCTGGTAAGAATACGCTGAATTCGTCATTCAGATCTGTGACGACACGATGTACGAACCTCGTTTGGACTCGTCGAATGTTGGTGACTCTGTAGATTTTGAAAATTTCTAGCTCCGTCAATTTCTTCGTCGGCAGAAATTCGTTCATGCTTGCAACTTTGTTCAGTTTTGTGAAATCCATTTTTTTTAAATGTTTAGCAGTTACGTGTTTTTTCATAAATTTAGATTTGCGAACTTTTTTGTCACTTTGTTGAGTTCTGACTTCTGGTTTATAACGGTTTTCAAGTCGTGAATATTTTTTAAGAACAGATCGATTCGCTGTTTTAGTTCTGCTTTATTTCAAGCTCTCCTTATGAGAGCTGAAGATGCAAGACTGTCTTTCTGACCTGAAATTCAGTCTTTTATAGCCGTATTCCTCCCACCAGGCACACAGAATCATTGAAAAACTTCTAGAAGCTACCGAAATGATGTGTCTTCGATTGTACGTTAGAACATTCCAGAATTCAACGTCGCACCGCAATCCATTATCGGCAGGCCGCTCACCATCAAGTAGAAACTCGTCGGACGATTCAGAGTATCATTTTCGTCGGACGAATCCGAGAATCTTTCAGGGTCAAAGAAACTTTTTCTCACGGTCCCGGACCGCTCGCCGTCAAGTCGAAACTTATCGAACGCATTGTTTTTCAGCCTACATTCGTTCAGGGTCGAAGCATCCGCATACAAATTTCAGAACCTTCCAGAATTCGACGTCGTACCGCAATCCGTTGACCACTCACCGTCAAGTCGAAACTCGTCAGACCATTCCGAGTATTGTTTTCGTCGGACGATTCCGAGAATTGTTTGTCTGAAATTCGTTTAAGCCCAGAGCGGGTCTTTCTGAATTCAACGTCGCACCGAAATCCTTTGACCGCATGCCGTTCACCGTCGAGTCGAAACATGTCGGACGAATTGTTCGTCAGTCTAGATCCGTTCAAGGCCGTGAGAATCTTCTCGAACCTTCTTGAAGCTCTCAAAACCTGACACATGCCAGGATTCTCGGTCGAACGTGTGAGGATCCACGGGGTCCGCTCGAACGCCTGAGGATTCACGGAGTGCGCTCGGTAATGCAGTTATCGTTCCCGCTCGATGAGCATGATTTTCTTCACCGACAAAGAGCACAATTTATCCCACAAGGGGTCACACCACGGCAATTTCAGACATTTTTTACCAACGATCATGGTCATTTGGAGGATTTTTTATCAACTATCACGGTCATTTGGGAGATTTTCTTACCGACGAACGGTCGGCAGAGCACGTTTTATCTTACGAGAGTGGGGGTAACCTTCAAGAGTTTGCGTCCGGGATGCACGTATAGACGGATTGGTCGGCTTGGTCAGTTAAGAAGGTGTTTTTATCCAGAACTCTCCTTGTTATACTACTAAGAGCACATTGACATATTTACAGAAATTTTTTCGGGGTTAGAAAAAGCCGGATTACGGATTAATTTGCTCAGATGTGATTTTTTTAGAAACGAAATAGAAATACTAAGTTTCAAAATAAGTGAAAAAGAATCACACGCAAGCCCGTCAAAAATAGAAGCAATAGAAAACGCACCAATACCTACTAACGTCAAATAATTAGAAGCATTCTTAAGATTAGTAATTTTTCATGAGAGATTCTTGCAAGATAGAGCAGACTACATATGGCCATTATACGAACTGCTTAAAAGTAAAAAATGGTTAGGGACCGATAGGTGTCAAAAAGCCTTTGATTAGATCGAAGAACAAATAATATCCGATAAGATATTAACATTATACGACCCTAATGATCAATTATTACGCACATACGATGCGAGCGATATCGGCTTATCAGCCATCTTATCACACAGATTTCACGATGGTTCGGAGAGACCAATGGCATTTGCTTCAAAAATCTTCCCAAAAAATGAACGTCACAGAGCCATAATAGATAAAGAGGTTGGGGCAATAATATTCGGTCTCAAAAAATTCTATCAGTACATTTGCTATAATGAGATTATATTAAAGACTGATCACGAACCCTTGGAGTTCATCTTCGGGAATAAGAATATGTCAACCATGATTCACAGTCGACTTCAACGTTGGGCATATTTCTTATCAGGTTATAAATATACATCAATCCTTCATATAAATATACAATCGAAGTGGTTAAATCAAAAGCGAACGGAAACTACGACGCATTATCCAGACTGCCAATAAAAGACAAGACACATCTTTTCGAAAATGAATATACCTGCATTAATTATATCCAAAATAATTGTTCAAACATTGATTTAAAGACAGCTGCTACAGCGACATCTAATTATAAAACTCTAAAGAAAATCGTGCATTACGAAAGAAACGAGTGGCCAAAAACAGCGGACTTGCCTCCTATAGAGAATAATTTCTTCAAAAAATGCCGCGAATTAGAAATAGAAAATGGCAGTTCAACATTGGGTTATAGAATTGTCATACCAGAGACATTGCGAAAATACATTTTGAAAGAATTACATTCGTCACACATGGGGGTAGTAAAAGTGAAGCAGCTGGCTACAAATTATTCTTGGTGGCCGTACTTAGATGGAGATATCGAAAATTTAGCGAATAGCTGTAAAATTTGCTTAGAAAATAGACCAGAACCGACGAAAACATCACTAACACCTTGGCAATGGCCGAGCACCCCTTGGTCAAGAATGCATATCAATTTCACGGGTCCTTTCCACAATTGCATGTTTTTGATAGTGGAAGATGCGCATTCAGAATGGACTGAAGTAACAAACATGAAAAGAGACACAACTATACAAAAGCTGTTTAAAGTATTAGACGAAATTTTCTCTAGATACGGTATCCCAAAGCATTTGGTATGAGATAACGGCCCGCAATTGTCAAGTGATGGATTCAGAAAGTTCTTGAAAATGTACAAAATCAAAGACACGTTTTCTCCACCTTACTATCCAGCCACCAACGGCGCAGCGGAAAACTTCGTTGAAACCGTAAGAACGAAAGTTGACAAAATGATCAAAGACGGATATCCTCTAGACTCTGCGATGAGCAGATTATTAATCGATCACCGTAACACTCCACACGCTACTACGAATGAAACACCATCAGCATTAATGTTCAAAAGAGAAACACGCACAAGATTTGATTTATTAAGAAGCGATATAGTAGGCACAGTATAAAAAAATCAATTTGATCAAAAACGATCAAACATGGCAATAGAAAAAACACATTCTTTGATAACGAAATAATTGACGCCAAAAATTATCGCAAAGACATAAGTAAAAACTCGAAAGCCGTTATAGTTGAACAGCTTTCACTTGTTAGTTGTAATATAGGTACGATTCGACGATGGATTTGTAACAAACCGTCATAACAATCAGATTTTTCGGACTGACTTAGGTCACGATCTTAGAAGAGGGGAATGAGTAAATTGTAATGAACCTCACCGCAAAGATAAGAATACTACCGTAAATGACGAGGGGAGAAATATTGTAGGTGAAAAAAGTGATGAGTGTTTAAGCGAAAATTCAAAAAGCCAAGCAGCAAAAAGTGATTCAGCGAAGCGCAGATACACGAAGCGCAATTATGCAATGGAGGGCGAGCATCCGAAAAATGAATAATTCTTTGAAACAGATCCCTTGATCACATATAGGTTTATTCAAGCCAGTTAATGACTAATTCTAATCAAGAAAATGTTATTTTCCCCCAAGTAGTATCAATTATTGGCGTCAAATAAAAAACTCGTTTCTGAAAAATAAATAATTCTTCGAGACAGTTTCCTCGATCACATGTACGTTTATTCGAGCCAGAGATTGATTCATTTGATTCGAGAAACTGTTATTTTCTCCCAAATAGTGTCAATTATTGGTGTAGAATCAAAAAATTCTCCCTATTTTAATTTTTTTGTTTCATTATTCCGTGGGTCAGTTATTTATTCACAGTAAGTCTATATTTTCCTGGGCTGCCTCTACAGCTATTTGTGCGTCATTCAAATATTATTGTTATATTATCTAACTCATATAGTCAGTCATTATTCCTTCACTTTGTGTACTTCTGTGAAACATATCTGTGATTTTATTGTGGTATAATACTTACATATTTTCACTATAGTTCCTTCTAATTTTGCACATGATGATTTCTCAATTGTCAGAAATGTATTTTCCAAAAATCATTATTTCATTTACATGAGTGTGAATTTGGCAGACAAAACAATTTGAAAAAAATAAATAAACTCAGGCAATAATTACAAAATTGAAATAAAAAAAAATGCACATTCTAAATTTTTAATTTTCTAAACATGCATTTTTTTCTTTTCCACTTATTACCTTTTTATTTGCTTTTTTATTAATTCAAAAATGTCATTAATATCTGCTAAGTTCACACTCATTTGTTTACACATTTGTTGATTTGATTGCTGTGAACGAATCTGCCTTTCATTTTCATTTTATATTACTTTTACTATTCATTGCGGAGGACAGTGTTTCAACATGGCTTGTAAAAGATACATTCATTACATATCATCAAGGTACTTTCCGACTTTACATTATTTAAAAAGTGCGCCAAAGCAAAGCGGAAATTCGTCGATAGATGTCAATTTCTCTATTACTTTTGGCGCTTCCTTTAGAATTTATCCTTCGCTGCTGTAGCGTCACCCTTATTTTCCGCGTATAACATAGAGTTCAGTCAGCGAACTCTGCGCGATAGGTCGACGCAAGGCGCCTAGCAACGAACGCGCATGCTCGGTGGCGCGCGTGACTCGGTAATCCGGACATGTCTTTCTTTCCTATTTCGTCCGTGGCGGGATGAGGTTCGTGTTGAAGACCGAGCTACGCATCAACCAATTGTGGGCACGTGTCTCAGATAAAAGATAGAAATAGCCACGGTCTTCTACACAAAATTCCGTGAGAACAATGGACGAAGAAACCCGAACAGTGCTAACCGGCCGATGATTGATAGAATATATCCGAATATTTTAAGGTTAGTACATTTTATATATCGTATTCATAATGTTCACTTCCAGCTTGTATATTCGATTCAGACCCACGTGGATATGAAACGTAGCCGGGGTTATAGATTCATTGAACAAACTGGATATCGCCGCTATTGTCCTACAATTTTTTTGGAATAGGTTTTCACAAATTTACTTTGGCTCAATTTACACAGATTCAACTAAAAATCTACTCATATAGAATTTGATTTGGGGCAATGATGTATTGATTCGTTTTACCGAAATTTCTACCACATTAAATAAATTTTGCTTGAACAGAAAGATATTTTTCTTCAAACAACTACGCATTTATTAATCGAATGAAAATAGCTTATGTAGTGCAACGTGGCATTTTTGATACCCGTTACAAGGGTCTCCTTGAACCCTGGGCGGAACCAAAATTTGGGAATTTCCGAAATTGAGTCCCGAAGTTTTTGCAAAAGAACGCCAGGACTAGAGTCACGCATCCGAAACTACGAGAGGGGACACCTTAGCGAATAGCGTAAGATATTTCAGGTTTTTTGTTTTTTTTATTTTTCGAGCTACAACGGCATCAGGTAAGAAGTCGACACCGAATTCAAGGAAATTGCAAAGTGGCGGACTATCGACAATTGCGAGGGAAGGATGTCGAGGCTGCGGAGGGGGAGCCGACGCAGATCCTCGCGTCGCGGGAATCCAAGGTGGACGCAATTCCCGCTGACGGCCGGCGCGTCGCAGCCTCTCCCACTTCACCCCGCCAACAATTGTCTAGCGAACTTGCGACGGACCGACTAGCGACAAGGGAGCACCACGCTCACCGCCAAGACGTCATGGAGCTGCGCGGAGGATGAGATTGCGATCTAGCTTTAAGTTCTGCGCAGCGATGCTATTGAAGGTACGCGTCGAGTTGCGCGATCGACGAAATCGATGACAGATCGATTATTGCGTATTTTTGTGGGTATGACGTCACGTATAGGGTCGCGTATCGAGATCCGTGTTGCCGCAGGTTGTAGGTTTTTGAAACCAGTCTAGTTCTGGCGGTCGTGATAAGTAGTCACGTTTTGGGGAGTTTCGCGAAGTAATGGAGTCGCCCAAAAATCGCGAGGGAAATGGAAAGGGGGTTGTAAGGATGTAGAAGGTAAGCGCTGCTTCTATCCCCGCGATTGAATTTCGAGCATAATTACGAAAAGGCTTGCCGAGTAACGGATAGCCGTTTTGAATTTGCGTTGTAGAAAAGTACTCGAAATTCTTTCGCCGATTCTTTTGCTTGATGACCGTAGCCTGAGTACGCGTGTTAGAATAGAGTAAATTTTGAGTTCCTGAGAAAGTTGAGTAGAGTCACGGGTTTTAGTTGAGTCTCTCTCGTTTGTGAAATCAACTATAGCCGAATTTCGCTGTACCGGGTCGAGCCGCGTTATCGGGTTTTTCAGTGTCACCTCTCGAGTAGGTCGGGAAGTGCCGAATTGGAGTGCTCGAATTAGCGAATAACGTTTTGGAGGATTCTGAGAAGATTCGATTTCGGATGCGTTACGATAGCGTATAGTGTAGGTTACGTTTAGTTGCGCCTGCATTGAGTTCCGTACCCGTTCGTTAGGATAATGTAAATTGAGTTGTGTAACCTTGAGCTCGTGTTTAGTTGAAGTTAAATTTAGTGGTGCTTGCTCTTAGTTAAGTTGCCGTTTAGTTAATATAGTGTTTATTCGAGTTGAGGTGATGTATAGTCGAAATTGCCGTTGCGTTGAGCAGCGGTTGAGACGAGAAGTTTGAGTATTGAGTTTTAGTTGCGTTTGAAATATAGTAACGTTTGCGGATTCGTTTAGTTGAGATAAGTAGAAAATAAGCTATAGGTAAGTTATGTTGTCACGTTTAGATTTAGGACAGCTCCCGGTAGCGTTAAAGCTCCGAGTCGGGTGAGATCTCAGGTGAGATTGAGAACGCCGTCTGTTCGGTAGCCCGACGGCGCACCGTCGAGTGATCAGTTTTAGTTTCGGTTTTGAGTGATTAATTCTAGTTTCGGTTTCGAGCAATAATCGCCATGGAGAAAAAATGGCGAATTTGTCAATTCAGAATTGCGTATGAAGATTTTGAGATCGTTGAGTGACATTTTAGTTAGGGAGCCGCGAGCTCAGTAGAGTAAGAAATAGAGTAGGTTACGTGTAATTTTCTGTTTATTTTTAGAATCGCGATGAGCGATTTTTGGATTATATTTTTTTTGTTGTTTTGTATCACCGCTATTGTGAAATATAAGATTTCATTTTACTTTTGTTAAGTAGCGTGTGTATTTTGAGTGTCTCTCTCTCTCTCCAAAAATTACCCCTCCCCTCTCCGCGGTACCGAGCTATCGGGCATATGCTCGAAGAATAGCGTATTAATGATTTCGAGGCGTGTTAATCACGCCAGGCGCCCAACAAAAACTTTGCGATATTGTTTTAGATCCAGGGTACATCGTGGACGCCAAATTATTGTGCACGCGGTAAGTTCTCGGTCATTTTCTCCGAGTGACCGAGGAGCGGGAAAAATCCATGTCACAGTAGGTATAATAAACATGCGAAGCTGCCGCCATTTCTGATGTAGGTATAATAAAGATGCGAAGCTGCCATCATTTTATGTTAATCCCCTTCGTACGCAGCTTGAAAGTACATAGAAGCATGCAAACTACATTAGTATCTGCATCCATAGAATATACACTGAGAAAAGTGTATTTTCTATTAACAAACTTATACCAGGATATGGCGGAGTGAATGTATAGTTATTATTATGAAATTTTAATTCAGCCAAATAATATTCATTACCGAGTTTTTTATTCAACTACTGACACATTTCTATCGAGCTTTATTTGAAATAACTAAATCTTATTTGGCTCCACGAAATTTTTCTTCTCCATTTTATTCTACTGCTTACTATTAATCAGTTGAAAATTTTGAGAAATCAATTTTTCAAATGAAATAAGTTCTACTGAGGTGACTTGAAGGTAAGATTCATTCACTAAAATAGTGAGATTATTAGAAACAAAGTTGTCTCTGGATTCTATCAATATTAGGGCGGTCAAAGTTTCGAATTCCTGCAACACTGCGGACGACACCACATAGACAGGAGAATACGAAGACCGATGCTGTCACAGGCCTACAGCGAAAAAAAATCTTTGTTTTGTATCGCAGCGAAGTCAAATAAGAGGGGCCGGAGACTGTGAGGATTGACGCCGTAGCTCTACGCCCAAAGTTTTCCTTGTCCATAGGGCCTCGACGTCATTCCTCGCCGTCTCAGACAGTCGCCTCGTCTTTGACTCCGCTGCAATGCGAAACTAAGAATTTTCTTCTCTGTAAGGTTGTGACAACGTTGGTCTTTGTATTTTTATACGCCAATGTGGTACCATTCTCAGTATTGCAGGAATTGGAAACTCTGACCGCCCCGATATTGAAAGAATCCAAAGAACCTTGTTTCTAATAATTTCACTGAATGAATGGATAACTCTTACCTCCAATTCGCTTAAGTGAAAGTTATTTTGTTTAAAAAATTAAATCCCTCAAAATTTTCAACCCTCGCTAATAATCAGGTTATTTCATTTGAATATTAGTTACTATCCCACCGTCTTGACTTGCTGCGCTACGGTAGAGCCGGCTAGTAAATATCAACCTGAAATTCAGGTGCGACTGCAGCTTCCAGCCCTACTAACCCTGTTCATGTTACATCCAGTCATATACAGGGCGAGTCAGTCAAAACGGCCAGAATGGGAGGAGCTCAGTTAACGGATCAGGCCGTACCTCTTAGCCAATCTGGAGCAAGTCAATTGAAACACCGAGAATGGGAGGAGCTTTGTTGACGGATTGGGCCGTAGCCCACGTGTTGATATCAAAGTAAAGTTTGCAGTCTGCGTACAGGTGTTCAGTGGTAATACGAAATACAGTCACGATATGACAACAAGTGAGGCAATAAACTCTTATTATGATCCCTCATTTGTTGTCATATCGTGACTTTATTTCGTATTACCACTAAATACCTGTAGGCAGACTGCGGACTTTACTTTGATATCAACACGCGGGCTACGGCCTAATCCATCAACAAAGCTCCTCCCATTCTCGGTGTTTCAATTGACTCGCTCCAGATTAGCTAAGAGGTACGGCCTTATCCGTTAACTGAGCTCCTCCCATTCTGGCCGTTTTACCTGACTCACCCTGTATACAAATTCATCCCAATCTTCTGTGTCTTTTGAATACCGCTGTATGGTTTTCTTGACTGACTCGATCGAGTTTGTTAGGGAGTTAGATTTCATACTTCTAGTATCAATAGAGATGACATTTGTTGTTAAATAGTAGAATACATCTTATGGGGATAAACGTCAGTGACTCTGAATTTACGAAAATGAACCTAGTATACTGATTAAAAATTTTAGTCAATAGAAGTGAATTGATTTAGGTTTGAAAAAGCTTGAACAGGCTTGAATTAATGAAGCTGAAACTAGCAGCTAGAGTTAGCAGTCAAATGTGCTAAACTTCGTACAGATTTATTCACGAAACTTCTATAAAAGTATTAGCTTTGTATTAAATTTCGTACATTTTTTATTCTTGTATGCCAGTGTCTCAATTTCATGAATTTCAGCACGTTTGGTTGTAAACTTTGGCTGCCAGCTCCAGATTCATCTCAATATAGGTAGGGTCTGCTGAACCCTGATATAAATCTTCAAGGTTAAAATTACAGCCTATTGATATTTTTTTTTTGTTGCATTCCTGATTCCAGATAACATGATTGATATAGATATATGGTGGGATCTAACACCAGATCTTATAGCTGCTTCAATCAAACCTATTGGCCACCGAATGAAATTCATACGGCTCCTATCGGAGGAAGCAAATACAGTAAGCTATAACGTTCATAGAATACGGAACTGTATGTAAATGATAATATGTTATTGCTTGAAGTGAGAAAAAGCAACTCAATTTTTTTTTGTCATTAGAATTTCACGTGTTTATAAATTGACAATAACCGTCACTTGCAGGTTACCATAGATGATAATCATAATGCTTCGTGTAATGGATCTACGAAAATTATTTTAGACCTAGACCTGATAGATCAACCAATTTTTGATACTTTAATTTACGAGTTTAAAGAAGAAAATGTTGAAAATGGGAAAGATAATATCAAAGAGGTAATCCAGCAACCTTTGAAATCACAAAAAGGTGTTTCAGACCCAGATTCCCCCGCATCAGTTGCAGGGTGTAGTAAAGCTCTTACAAAATTGCCAACTCCACAGCCCTTAAAGCGCCAAAATTGTTCTTCAGGACCAGATTTACTTGAAAAGATCTCAGGATGCAAACCTCTTACGAAATCGGTAATCTCTGTCTCTATTTATATTTCAAGCACTCAACTTGATTAATACAATAGTTCATTCCGATAAATCGTATCTAAACATCAGGACAGAATCACTAAGGTCACATTTATTTACTCGTGTGATCCACCCATCTCAGAAACGAATTAATGAAGTCGTCGCAGAAACATTGTAGTTTGTTAATGCTGCATCATAATGATTTTTATCCTGGCTACTGAGATTATATTAGCAAATGTATTTTTTTGTCACTTCTGTCTCTAGCAACCTTTGATAAAACATTACGTTGTATTTGCTCTGTGGTTGTTGATCGATGTTTGTCTACAATATATGTCTAATCAGTCCTTCTGTCTGTGAACTATTCATAAAGCAGAACTTCTGTTTACAGTGGTTAGAATACATCTTGAATCAATATCCTGACGGAAAACAGGTTTTAGCTGTTTTCAAAAGAGATAACGGATTGTCGTCAAAGTCTACTCGTGAGAAGTTAGCCAATGTAAATGCCAATCAATTGATTTCTGATTATGGAACGGTTAAAAATGATCAATTCAAATCAATTCGATCAAGTTGCAAGCTCAATTAAAGAATTATTCCCGTCAGAGTACTCGGTAGGTAACTTGTATAGAATAACCGTGAATATTTTCCTGTATTGACATCATCAATCCATCCAAATTTCTATTCGTTGAAATAGATTCTTTTTATGATTTTGACAAGGATTTTTCACTTTAGTATTTCCGTTTACTTCTCTCTTTTTTTTACAATATTCTGTTCTGACTAATAGCTCTTTCATTGGATTAACAGGAAATTTACTACATAGCTCCATTTACCGAAACTGCAGCTCAGCATTTTTCCAAAGGCAAGCTACCTTACAGATACAGAAATGTCCGACAATTATGAGACAGAATGGTATGTCAAGTCCCAAAAAAAAACGAACTTTGAAGCTGGCTACTCCAGATTTATCAGATTGTAAGTTTTGTCAACCCCCAAACAGTTATAAATATGTCCTTAGGCACACATTATGAAATTGTAATTCATTCATTTTATTAGTAATACCGGAACAGACATTTATTGAGTCGAAAGCCTGCGAATTACTGACAATAAAGTCAACAATCAATTCTTTTATTTACTAGTGATTTACGGTCAAACTAACAATGCTACGTAATGTTAGTAGAAAACTTGTCTTGTAGAGAACAACACGGCGCACAACTTTTGTGAAAAACATTTTACTCTTGAACCTAAAGAGAACAAAAAAATGTCTCACACGACGTAAAGTTTCGTCGATTTAGATTGATTTCATACTTTTCTCGAAATCTGTTTGTCAAGAAACATCCACGGCGGTGCCAAAAAACGATGCAGATGAGCTGATTCGGAGATACACCGAAAAATTCTCCGGGCGGTACATTTTGACCAGTCCCCCCCCTCCCCCCCCCCCCTTAACTTCTACAATACATTCGTGAACTACGCTAGTTTACTATCATGTAAATTATTGAATACATACGCATGAGCACGGTTATTTTTTTCACATGGATCTTCATGAATCCGGAAAAGGCACGGAGCTTGAAGTGGACTGCAGACTGGTAAGGTGACGTTCTTAGGAGTGCAGCTTACAGATGCTTTTTCACGAATGTCACGAGCCTTTTGTGCAATTATAACAAAACCCACACTTGCGACAGCTTGACCAGCTGGACTTCCGATGACCGCCTCAATATTATAAGCATCCCCTCTACCTGAAGGTCCATACCAATCGTCCCAGACGCCATTGTAAGTACTTCCTGCACAAAAAACTTATATCAGTAAATGTAGGTATAACAGTGAAATAATTTAAAAATTTTAGCCACTGCCAAACGTCGCATATCAGTTGAAAACGACCCCATTTGCGCGCACAATGCTCGAATTTCGTAATCTCTCTAACGAGAAAAAGTAGAAAAATGTTAAAAGAGGAAAATTAAAGCTAGAAACCTAAGCGTGAATTTAAGACATTGAGGTGCATATCAAATCCGATTATAAATTTATACATACATGAAAATGTGTAAGAAATGCTGACTAACATGTATACGAAATTCTGTAAATTCAACCATTGGGTATTTGCAAATTACAAACTGAATTTGTTACAAATATCAGAGGATCTGATGGGAACAGACATAGTATGGTAGGCCATCCACTATTGACGTATTTCATCGGGTGACTAGAACCGACATATCTCAATCGACTCTACAAGATATGTATAAGACTTCGTTTACACGACTATTGCGTCTATCGAAATTCATCCGATCTAACAATAAGAGGATGACGAAATACGTCAATTCTAGAATGCCCGCAGAAATGCGTTTGTTGTCATGGGTCGGTCGATATATGATGTGTAACAATAATCAATAAACTGATAAATGTAATACATTCTTAAATCGTGAATAAAATAAATCAGCAATAACATAATAAATTATTCACTTCACTAAATTCTTGAAAAAAAGATTAGAATCACTTTCACAGTATACTAGCAGTCCGTTGGTTTGCTAATGCGTTCGAGTTCTTTTTTTGGCTAAATTATTAGACATAGCCATATGCTCTCGTTGACTCTTCGGTAGAACTTATCAAAACCTAAAAAACTTTTCAACATAACTTTTCGTTATCTTTCAAAGTTTTGTCAACGTTTGCATAAGTGTACAATCTCATTGCGACTTGGTTTCCAAATATTGTTATATTTTCAAAACTATTCATCTGGTTGTAACAAAATGTCGCAATAAATCTGGCTAGGAGTTAGGCATGAAGAAGTTAAAGTCATGGCTGGTGAAGCATGCAAGGATCTCGTCGGCGCGATGGGAGACGCTCATGATTTGATGAGCACCCTGTCTCCAGGGCAAGAGCGCAACAGAACGACCGATCATTGGATCAACGTTAGACGAGAAAATATGAAATTTTTAGGTGACATTCCCATGCGTCCAAGAATAAACATGATTTCGAAATACCAGATTCAACACGCAGTCGAGCTCTTGCAGTCTTGGATGGAGAAATTCCGGGAACACCTCATTACCGGAGGTGATGTCAACACTCCTGCGGTGGGTAATAATCGCGCTCAATCGATTAACGCAGACGGCGCTTTCACCAGCTGGCACCGAATCTGTTGTGGTGAGGCAAACCTAACTTGCCTCTTCGTAGAGTTTTAAAGACATCAGTCGAGCTTGGTCTAGCTTTAAATACGCGCGCCGAACAGCCATGACAGGCAAAGACTCATGTAGCCGAGCTATTGTTACGCCAGTTTGTGTTCAAGGCGCGCCTGGGTGAGGATACTTCGTGCTACACTGTCGTAGTACGCAACAGGTGTTTTATTGTAAAAGAAAGTTAAGAGAAGCTAAAGAGTGAGTGAGTGGGAGTTTGAAGATCAGCGAGAAAGAAAATAAACAAGGTACGCTGTTAATTTACATTCTGTTTAATTTCTACCAAGTCCACCACGATCCTCTTCCCAAGAGAAATTTGCTTAACTTCGATTGCCGGGAGCCTCGAACGATCATTACGACCCGGTGCCGATATACACCGTGAGCTAGCTGATCACGTGGCCAAGGCTAGGTGGCAAAATAGAAAATAGTCTTTCTGCCGCCCAATAATACGATTATACGTAGTGATAATTCGTTTAATTCATTGGGATAGATAGGCAGCCATTTGTCTGGATTACGATCTCATTTACATTATATTTTGTATCAATCACAAATCTGAGAAACCTTGATATGGAGCCATTTTATTTGTGCTTAGGATGCGGGAATCAAGCGATTTGAGGCAGCCATACAAACTGATGGGAGAATTGAGGCGAATGGTATTTTATCATCCATATTCGAAAATACGAAGAATAGTGTCGTTACTTCCGTGAAAGGGGTTTACTCCCGAGCGGTAAAAATGAACAGGTTCGGCTTCGCTTTTACGTACTAGGACAACCGGAAGTTAGGATGAAGGTTGAATAACCTCGGGTATGTTTGATATATAGATTATATGTTTATTGCGTAGAAGTTGAGTTAGCGGTAGGAAGGAAGTGTGCTATGCAAAAGATATATAAGAGGTCTAGATGAGACGTTGTTGAGAGTTAAAACCTATTTTAAATCTCCCAATTGTCCTCAGAAACAAACCGCACGGGTGCAGGAAAGGTGTGAGGATGCTGAAGGAAGGGAATAGAATTAGCTGAGTAAAGGCGATAGTGAGTAGCATGAGTCTAGGTAGAGATAAGAGGACAGCGCAAAGAACGTGATATTAATATAAGAACTGTGGGAGAGTTAACGAGTAGGAAAAATAGATAGAGGTGGTACGCCGGACGTAACAGTGTGAAAATGGTGAAAATAGTACAGTCCACCACGCGGAACAATATTAGCTTACCAACCACCGATTCTAACCCCAGTGACTTGGTCCAGTCAGTAGGGATAAGAAAGAAAAGACACACCCTACAAAAGGTAGTGTAGTTATAATTTTGGAATATGTCGTTGAAGTTTGTACTCTGATGAAAAATCCAGTTTGTGACCTCGAGGAATGGTCGCCCTGGCCGCGATCTTGGATGAAAGGTGCTAAAATCTGTTTTTTTCAACATAATACCTCAACGGTTGATCCTACGACTAAAAACGTTTAATACAAACTTGAAGATAATAAAATTTCAAACAGTTTTTCTTCTGAACTTTTTTTTGTAAGTCTCACATGTATCGAATTATAGCAGGGAAAGATCGAAATTTGTTTACAAAATAGTTAAATCAGTTTTTTCGTGGTAAATTTCAAAAAAACAAATAACATTATATTATTTTTACTGCTTTTTCACACTGAAATAAAATTATATGGCAAAACGTATTCCAAATTGAAATGGTTTTTGTTGCTAGATATAAATGTTCTGCCGTGTCGTGACTTTGTACAGAATATTATTGGTATTCACATAAACGTTTCAATTCTCGTTCGGTGGGTTCTGTACAAATGTTTTCAAAAGCAGGTATAAACCGTCCCTCGTCTTACGTTGTTCCTTTTATGACGCTCGCAACGAACGTCCTTTTCTCCCCTCCCTATATCGAAAAAGGGGCATGGCAGCAAACTATGCGCCCGAGGTCCTAGCTCAACTGAGACAGGGTCAGCGAACCAGTGCTATTTATCCATTAACAATGACGAAGTCACCAGCACCCGAGACCTTATTGAATTTCATTTCATGCAAATGCAAAAAAGGATGCAGTGGAGCATGTGACTGCAGGAAAGCTTAGTTGAAGTGCTCTATTGTGTGCGGATTTTGTAATGAATCATGCAAGAATGCACCAGAAGTTATCATCGAGAGTAAGGTCGAAAATGACACAATATCAATGGAAGCCCAATTTTTTCTGGGCACAGACAACGATCGTTAAACTCGAGTTAAAAGATGACATTGAGGACGAAAACTATAACGAAGACATTAACATCAACCAACCCGGGTAGTCAAAAAGGATGAAAAAATTATACAGGGTGTCCCTAAATTGCCTCCCACGGACTAGCCAGTATGATACCTCGTTAAAATCCAACCGAGAATTTCTTTTCCGGAAGCTCGTCCGACTCATAGTTTTTGAATTATAAGCGATAGCGCTAGGCCAATCAGAGTGCACCATTTCATCTAGATTTGCCGCCACGGAAATTGCTGTTTTGTTCGTCTGGGTGAATTATTATTATTCGTTTACGAATTGAATATCGGCACCTCCCCTCTCTCGCTGCTGTACCCCTTATGCTTGAGGATGCGCTTCTGTTTACACACACAAGTGTGCGCCCATGGATGTGCGGCCGGCAGCGTGTTCCGCGGCAACAATACCGAGGTCAGCGCCCTAGAAGGGGTACAACAGAGAGAGAGGGGAGGTGCCGATATTTAATTCGTAAACGAATAATAATAATTTACCCAGTCGAACAAAACAGCAATTTCCGTGGCGGCAAATCTAGATGAAATGGTGCACTCTGATTGGCCTAGCGCTATCGCTTATGATTCAAAAACCATGCGTCGGACGAGCTTCCGGAAAAAAAATTCTCAGTTAGATTTTAACGAGGTATCATGCTGGCTAGTGCGTGGGAGGCAATTTAGGGACACCCTGTATTGTTACAAAGAGTGAAATCACCCGTTTTGCCCCCTTTTAATGATCTAGCAGTCATCATAGATAAAAGACGTTTATAAACCTCTTATGTCT
This sequence comes from Neodiprion lecontei, assembly GCF_021901455.1. Taxonomy (NCBI): domain Eukaryota; kingdom Metazoa; phylum Arthropoda; class Insecta; order Hymenoptera; family Diprionidae; genus Neodiprion; species Neodiprion lecontei. Next base: position 22,058,766 of record NC_060261.1, read on the forward strand.
CTAAAAAGAATAAGGTTGCTGCGTCAACCAACATTATTGTAAAATCAGTCTTGTTTCAGACTTAAAACCAGAAACACGTACCCTGCAATTGAAGCTTTTTTTCAGCATTTTATTTACGCTTTTGATTCTGGCTCGATAATTAAACTCACGAATCCATATTCATTTTCGTAACGTCTGAAAACGTTACACTAGTATCAGAAGTGGAATAAAGAGTTTTAATCGAGTCAATTCAGTGCGTGAAATATTATTAACCATGAGCAATAGTCGTTTGACACGCTCTCGTCGAAGGGAAAGTGCCGGAGAAGACCTTCCGTCACGGAAAATCCGCGGGTTCCCGAGACAATTTCTTCACCTTCAAAGGACCCTTTCCCCGTAACTTCCGTGTTCTCGATCACACAGATCGATCTACTGAGGCTTATGAATCAGCAACAAGAAGCCGCCGAACGACATCAACGGCAGCTTGTAAGATCAGTTCATATTATTTTTACTTTTATTTAACATATGAGGCACATATTTTCACACACAGTCACATACAGATACACACACACACTCATTCCAATTTATACATCGTTTTCTGATTTGTCTCGGAGTTCGGTGAGATTCTTGAATAAACAAATATTGAAATTTTGACTTATCTATGATGCTCGTTTTTTCCCACGTTGGCTCCTGCCCTGGGACTGGAATCCGGAACCGAAGTTGATGATTTCAATATTTTCTCCACGTTAAATCTTGTTTTAATTACTGGCCAGTTTACGTTGAGTAGATTATAGAGAGATAAGCGGATGACCGGTCCCTTCGACGTCCCAGAGCCAAGAGACCGAGCTCACGAAAGCGAACTCGGTAGTGTGATCGGAGGGGGGGAAATGAGAAATCGAGGATCGATTAATTCTTCGATTATAGAATTCGATTTTAACCGCGGATAAATTCAAAATTTGGATTTATCACTTTACAAGCTTCTGGATGCAGCTAACCAGCAACAACAACAACTTCTCCAGCTGCTTCTGGACAAACAGGAGCAGCGAAAACAAGAACTCTCCAATCAACAAGAACAGCGGAGATCGTGAGGCTCAGGAACGTTCGGAGACCAGTCTACACGACCTGTTCCAGACAACTGTAGCGGCTCTTCAGACGGTACATCAGGTGAACGGCTCTAGAGAACTGGCCGTCATCCCGCGAGGTTCCGGAGCTGCTACTCCTCTCCCTTCTCCTATTCCCTCTCCAGCTGTTGGGGAGGTCCAATACCCAGGACGATCCCAAGAAGCTCATAATTCAAGGTCTGTGCCTTTTATTAGAGAAGTGGACGAATCCACAAACCGTGGAACAAGAGTAGATAACGAGGTAATCTTTTCCAAGCCTCTGTTTCATGTTCAGCCTCGCTTTTCTCATCTTAGTCAATTGAATAATTCAAGATAACTAGGGGTTGCTTCTCAAATTTATGAGAAACCCATTTGCTTTTTGAAACCGCCTATGTTCGATGGAAAAGTCTCATGGGCTGAGTACGAGAAACAATTTAATACAATACCAAAGCATGATCAGTGGGACTCCACCATGAAGGCCTACAGCCTTGCCTCTTGTTTGCGAACTCCCGCGTTAAACGTTTTAATAGCATTATCAGAGAAAAAAATTTCAGACTATGACAAACTTAGCTCTGCACTAAAATTAGGATATGGCAATGACCATTTAACAAAACTTTATGCAGCACAATTACAAACGAGGAGACAAGGACGTGACGAGGACCTCGCGTCTCTTAGTCAGGATATAGAACGACTATCTCGAGTAGCATTATCAGACCATGAACCGTCTAGAAATTTATTAGCAACACAGGCTTCTCTGAATGCAATTACTGACTCGTAAATTAAAATGGCCGTTGGGACTTTGGGTCTCACTTCCCTACGGAAGGCAACGGCTAAGGCTCTCGAGGTGGAGAGCATGCGTAAGCAATGTTTTATGTCAAATAAATTTCGCCAAATCGAGGTGTCAAAAGTCACCTCAGAAAGACGGGATTTTGAGCGCTCGGAGAAGACCAAGCCTCAGAATTATAGAAATGAAAAAAGTAATAATAATTTTAAACAAGGAAATTGTGGTTCTTTTCAAGATCAGAATGACAGACGCGAAATTAAAAGCGTAGTTGCATCTGAACAAACTGTATTGTGTTGCTTATTTTGTTAGAAAATTGGTCATGACGCCAATCATTGTTTTCTAATTGAAAAAATTAGTGGAGAACCGATGCAGAGTTCGAATCCAAACTCTTATAACTGGCGTAAGAAAGATATAGAAAAAGGGGAAGCAAATCCTCAGTCGAGTTCTTCAACAGGAACCCGTCCAAATAACTAATTCCAGATGATTTGTCGGGGCGAAAATCATCGCAGATTGTTAAGAGTAGAAGCCCTCTTAGATAACAGTTTTTAATTAAAAGTCTACGACAGTCTTGTCTTTACGCGCGCGGTACTGTAAATGGCGTCGATTGGCTATGGGTAATAGACACCGGCACGGAAGTAACCGTAGTTCGATCGGATCTCTTTAAATCTGATGACCAGATTGTTCCCTCTTTATCTCTGCGGACAGCCACTAGAGAGACGACCCCGGTTTTGAGACAGGTTACTGACCAAATTAACCTTTTTGGGTGTATCGACTCTCCACATAAGGTTTTTATAGCAGATATAGAGGATGAAGGTATTTTGGGAATAGACTTTCTCACAGCTCATAACTGTGTTATCTCGACTAAGAGAAATTCACTAGCTTCAAACAATCGCGAAATAACTCTTTGTACCAATGGAAATGAAATTTATTGGACTCCTTCTAGAATTCGGGAAATAGAACTCTCAGAAGATGATTTTCAACAACATTTCCCTTCACATTGACAGAGCCTTGTGGAGAAATCTTCGATTTCGTTAAATCTAGCTCAGGTAGAATCGTTTAAATCTCGTTTGCTAGAATTTATAGATTCTTTCGCCAAAGATAGTGGTGATAAGGGCCGATGTACTTCTGTCAAGCACAAGATCGACGTCGGAGAGAGTTCACTAATAAAACAAGCTCCTCGAAGACTCGCTTTCAACGCCCGAAAAGACGTGAAGAAGCTTGTGGAGGACATGCTAGTGAACGATGTGATTGAACCATCGTCTAGTCCCTGGGCCTCACCAATCGTCCTTGTTAACAAAAAGGACGGATCCAAACGATTTTGTATCGATTACAGGAAGCTGAACGATATAACGAAGAAAGATTCTCACCCTCGACCCAGAATCGACGAGACACTGGACCTGATAGCTGGTGCAACTTGGTTCAGCACCATAGATCTTCAGAGCGGATACTGGCAGGTCGAAATGGATCCTCTAGATAAAGAAAAAACAGCTTTTTTGACGGGTTTAGGAGGATTATGGCAGTTCAAGGTTATGCCGTTTTGTTTGAGTAATGCCCCGGCTACCTTTGAACGAATGATGGAAGCTGTTCTCCATGGGCTCACTGGCAAAATATGCCTCGTCTATTTAGACGATATAATCGTTTTTGGCAAGAACTTTGAAGAAGAAGTTCAAAATCGCAGACAAGTTTTCACTAGGCTGAAGTGAGCAGGCCTGAAAATGAGCCCGAAAAAATGCCATCTGTTCCAGAAAGAAGTAGGCTTCCTCGGACATATCGTCTCAGCACAAGGTGTGAAGACCGACCCATCCAAAATCAAGAAGGTTTCTTCTTGGCCGACACGTAAGAGTAAAGAACAAATTAAAAGCTTTTTTCGGCCTTTGTACGTATTACAGAAGATTTGTAAAAGGTTTCGCTAGTATAGCTAAACCTCTCCATCACTTGACCGAAATCAAGATTCCTTTTGACTGGACCCCGGAATGCGAAGAAGCTTTCAAGAAATTGAAAGAAAATCTTATTTCTTCGCCGATTTTAGCTTATCCAGAGGTCAAACTTCCTTTTATTCTAGATACGGATGCCTCTTTTTCAGGAATAGGCGGGGTTCTGTCACAAATTCAGGGAGGTCAGGAGAGAGTGATAAGCTATTTCAGCAGAGTTTTGAGTAAAACTGAGAGGAATTATTGTGTCACTTGTAGAGAACTTCTAGCTGTTGTTAAGACCGTAGTACATTTTCACCATTTTGTACGGTAGGAGATTTTTGATACGTACAGATCATGCTTCTCTCAGGTGGCAACTTTCGTTCAAATCTCTCGAAGGACAGGTAGCTAGATGGTTAGGAAGGCTCGGTCAGTACGATTTTGACATTCGTCATCGAGCAGGAATTCATCATGGAAACGCCGATGCTCTCTCTCGAAGACCCTGCGAGGAAATGCCAGAGTGTAAACAGTGTGCACGATTAGAGAAAAACCGTGACCCCTCTCTTATAATACGGAAGATTTCTCTCGAAAATAACCAGGAGGAATGGAGAAAATCGCAACAAGAGGACGACACTTTGACTCAAGTGAAATCTTGGAAAGAAGTGGAAACTCGCCCGGACTAGCAGGATATATCTTTAGCCGAGCCAGATTTGAAAATTTATTGGACTCAATGGGACTATATCCTTTTAATTGATGAAATTTTATACCGAAAATGAGAATCTTCAGACTTGAAAGAAATCAGGTGGCAACTTTCGGTTCCCAGGACACGAGTTCCGGAGATTCTTGCTCTTTATCATGATTCTCCTGCAGGCGGACACTTCGCTTCAAATAAAACTCTGGGCAGAATTCGCAACTTCTACTTTTGGCCCCGTTGCCGGATGGACGTCGAAGATTGGTGTCGAAGATGTCGAATCTGCACGGCAAAGAAAGGACCTCGAGCGAAGGGACAAAGCTCTCTTCAAATTTACAACGTGGGAGCTCCATTTGAAAGGATAGCGATGGACATTCTCGGACCTCTCCCAATAACCCATTCTGGAAATAAATATGCTCTGGTTATTGCTGATTATTTTACTAAGTGGCCTGAAGTGGTTCCTCTCGCTGATCAAGAAGCCTTCACTGTAGCACAAGCATTCGTTAAAGAGTTTATTTGTAGACACGGAGTTCCTCCAGAACTTCATACTGATCAAGGCCGAAATTTTGAGTCAACCTTAATGAAAGAGGTCACTCAGATTTTAGGGGTTAGAAAAACTCGTACGACTCCTTTGCATCCGCAATCTGACGGCATGATAGAGCGTCTGAATCGAACCTTGCTACAGTATTTGTCGTCCTTCGTAGAGCAGAATCAGAGAGACTGGGACTCCTGGATCCCTTTCTTCCTCTTATCTTACAGATCTGCGATTCATGAGACGACGAAGCAGACGCCAGCCCTCATGCTTACTGGAAGAAATTTTCGACTTTCATAAGATTTAGAGAAAGGCCCTGTTCCTGTACAAAGACAGCATCAAACAGATTATGCCTTTTTATTACAACAACGTTCAGAAGAAATTCATCACTTTGCTAGAAATAGAATTTCTATGGCTTCAGATAAATTAAAAACTCCTTATGATATTCGAGCCAGAGATTCAAAATTTAATCCTGGAGATTCTGTCTGGCTCTTCCGACCCCGTGGACAGAAAAGACGATGTCCAAAACTACAAAGAAATTGGGAAGGCCCTTACTTATTTGTTAATCGGATAAATAATGTTGTTTATAGAATCCGAAGATCTCCTCATTCGCGTCAGAAAGTGGTTCACTTGGATCGTCTTGCTCCTTTTGAAGAAGATCAACCTGGAACAGTCTCTCCGAGACCAGGAACATCCTTCGAGGTTAGATCTTCAAACGAACACCCTTGACGACTGTGATCGACTTGACCTTCTTTACAGTCGGTCATCGATTGGGAAAAGAATTTTTCTTTTGGAATTCATTTGAGTGAAACTCGACCGCTTACGATCATTATTGAAGGAAATATCGGATGCGGAAAAACAACTTTCACCAAGAGGTTTCTAGCAGATCGCCAGGTCTGTACACTTTCAGAACCTCTTGAGGAATATCGAGACGTAGCTGAAAGTGATCTCTTAGATTTGATGTATCAGGACCCAGATCGTTATTGCTGTTATTTTTAGTATTTCGCTCAAATGGTTATGTTAGATAGACATCTTCAGACGACTCCATTGCCTGTAAAGGTGATGGAAAGATCGATGTTCAGTTGCAATTGTTTTGTAGAAGCTCGTCGAAGGTTGGGTAATTTTCGCGTCTTCGAATCTCATTTATTGATGAGAAATTTCGATCTTCTCATTCGCTCGTCTGAGCTTAGAGTAGATTTGATCGTTTATTTGCGAGTTTCCCTAGAAACTTCTCTTGCTCGAGTTAGTTCCCGTTCTCGTGAGGAGAAATCGAGCATTTCTTCAGAGCTACTCAGAACTATTCATGAGGTTCATGAAGATTGGCTAGTAAAACAAACCTTTTCTTTTTTATCGGCTCCTGTCTCAGTTATAAATGCAGAAGCTACGGCCGATCACGTTTCTAAAGATTTTTGTACTTCATTAACATGCAGATAGCATATAGTTAACCTATACTCGCTTTGTTGAGGGATACACTTAATTAAGTAAAAGACACAAAAAAAAAAATAATAAAATAGATTTTCTTGACTTCCGTTTCCGTTTTGAATGTGAGTGACAGGTGTGCGAAAGAGTGCGAGAGAAAAGGCGAGAATTTAGCAGGATAGCAAAGGTGAGGAGAAAAGGAAATAGGGCAGAGAAGAAGCGGGGAAGACATAGACGGGAGGTCGGGTGAAGGGAATAGGGAGGCAGGAATAGAAGGGAAGGGCGGGTGAAAAAAGAAAGAAGGGGGAGAGTTTTTGAGGTTAGGTAGGAAGAGCCGGCGGACGGCAACGATTCAGATAAGATAGGAATAGGCAGTGACACCTGGGGAGTAAGAAGGGGGATAAAGTAGACAGGCAGGCGGCGGATAGATAAGGTAGGGAGCGGTGAAGGAGAGAAAGAATATGAGTAACGCGGGTGGCCAAAAAGAAGGGGCGAACAGGGAAGAGGAGGAGAAAAAGAAAGGTAGGCCGGGGGCAGTAGCAGCGTTAGGGAGGGATAGGAGGCATAGCCTGGGAGCGACGGCGACGGTGCTAGACTTATGGAAGAGAAAGCGGAAGGAGGAAGGGGAAAAAGGGGAGCAGGAGGTAGACGAGTTGCAGGAAAGAGAAAGAGTATTTGGGAAAAGCAGGAAAGTGCACCAATCGCCGGAGGGTAAGACAGGGGAGAAAGGGAAGGCAGAGGAAGGGGGTATACAAGATATGCTAAGATTGATTAGGGAAGAGCTAAAGATAGGTCTAGAGGAGGTCAAAGGGCAGGGAAGGGGGATCAGGGAAGAAATGGAAAAGATTAAAGGCGAAATGACTAGAAGGGAAGAGCAGTGGGAAGTAGAGAGGGGGGAGATGAAGGAAATGATAAGGGATCTAGGTAAAAGACTAGAAGAGGTAGAAGAGCGGAGAGGGGGGGAGATGGAAAGGGTAAAGGAGAGGCTGATAGAATTAGAAAAGAAGAGTGCAGAAGGAGGGGGAGAAAGGCAGGTACAGGGGAATGCGGAAGTGGCGCAGGTAACAATAGATAGATTAAAAGAGATGGAGTGGGCCATAGAGAGGAAAGAAAGGGAAGAAAGAAGGGGAAATATAGTAGTGAGAGGAGCGAGACTAGAGAAGGGAAGAGAAAAGGAAGGGTTGAAAAAGATTTTGCAGCTGATAGGGGTAGAGGTCGAGGTAAAGGATTTGTGGGAGGTAGGCGCGAAAAAAGGGGGAGAAAAGGGGATATGGATAGCAAGACTAGGAAATAGGGAGCAAAAGAGGCAGGTAATGGAAAGAAAAAGCCTCTTCAAAGGAAGGGAGGAGAGAATAGACGAGGATCTCACCTGGGCAGAGAGGAGAATGAAATGGAAGTTGAGGGAGATAGCAGCTATTGAGGAGAGAAGGGGAAACAGAGTAAGAATAGGGTATGCAAAGATCTGAATCGAAGGGAAAATGTGGAAGTGGGATGAGATAGGAGCGGTGCTTGGGGACGGTACAGGGAGAGCGAGGGAAGAGGGGCAAAGGGAGGGGAGGGGAAAGCGATAGGGAAAGGTCAGCAAGCGAGGAAAGACAAGAGGGAAGTATAGAAGCACAGGGAAGGGTACGTAGGGAAAGGCAGTCGGGGGAATGGGTAGTTGGGGGGGACAGAGGCAGGCGGGGGGGGGGGGGGGGATAAGGAGGAGAGAGAGGGAAGTAGGCGAGACAGAAAGGGAGGGGCGGAAAGTAGCGTTTTGGAATGTGGCGGGGCTCGCGAGAAAGGATGAAGATTTCTGGAGGGGGCTAGGGGAGTGGGATGTAATATTTCTAATGGAGACATGGATAGAAAAGAAAGGGTGGGAAAGGATTAGATATAAGTTGCCAGTAGGGTATAAATGGGAAGTGCAGTATGCGGTTCGAAAAAATAGGAAGGGAAGAGCAATAGGCGGAATGCTGTCAGGGGTAAGAAGGGAGATAGTAAGTGGGAGGGAGGGAGGGAAGAGGTAAAAGAGGGCATGGTAACAAGGAAAATAAGTGTAGGGGGGGAAAAATGGGTAGTAGTAGGAATATACATAAATGGGGATCTAAAAGAGAAGATAGGGGAATTGAAGGAGCGGGCAGAAGATATAGAGGGAGGGGTTAAAGTGCTAGTGGGGGGTGATTTTAATGCCAGGACAGGGCAGAAGGGGGGAGGATGCTGGGGAGAAGAGGAGGAGGAGAGTAGGAGTAGGAAATCAAAGGACAGGAAAATAAACTCGGAAGGTAGGCAGCTGGTGCAATTTTTAGATGAGACAGGATGGGCAATAATGAACGGGAACATAGAGGGGGATGAGGAGGGGGAATTCACGTATGTAGGAGGGGCAGGGGTGACAGTGATAGACTACGCTATAGGAGACATCGAGGTGAGGGATAGGGTCAAAAGGATAGAGATTGGGGATAGGGTTGACTCGGATCATCACCCGGTAATAGTGTGGTTGAGGGGGGCAGTGGCTAGGACAAGGAAGGGAAAAAGAGTAGGGGGAACTAGTAGAGGAGACTGGACGGAGGAGGGTAGGATGAGGTTTAGAACAGAAGTCAAATGGGAGGGGATAGGAGAAGTGGATGTAGGTAAAGAGATAGAGAAAAGAATAAGGGAGTTTAGACGAGCCTTAGATGTAGGAGGGAGGGGGAGGGAAGCGAAAAAGGGATGGTGGGATGAGGAATGTAGGCGAAAAAAAGCGGAAGTTAGGCAGAGTCTAAGGAAATGGAGAAAGGGGGAGGGGGAAGGGGACGCGTATAGAAAGGGAAGAAGGGAATATAATAGGCTATGCGAGGAGAGAAAAAAGAAAGAAAATGAGGGATTCATAAAAGAAGCAGCGGAAGCAAGGACAGAAAGCAAGGTATGGGAGATAGTTGATAGGGAAAGAAAGAAGTGGAAGAGGGTGAATGAAGAAATAGGAGATCAGGAGTTACCTTGCTTTCTACCCCGCCTAATAATCCCATGAAATACTCCCTCCACTCCTGATCTCCTATATCCCATCATCATCGCCATTTTCGACATCTATAATTATTACGATAGTTTCATTCGCCCATTTTTTTTCTCCAATTATTGTATTGTATACTACCAGCTTTTCGTTTGCCGATTTTTTTCTCGTTTCATACTCCACGCCAATATGGTTGGGGATGTGCAGGCTCGGACTTGTTCGTTATGAAGAGTCGTAAAACCCAAAACTGTGTGTTCACATACCATCCGGTGAAGGGTCGGCAAGACAAGATTTTTCTCACGCCAAACACTGCGTACTACCAGCTTTTCGTTTGCCGATTTTTTTCTCGTTGCATACCCCACGTTAATATGGCTGGGGATGTGCAGGCTCGGACTTGTTCGCTATGAAGAGTCGTAAAACCCAAAACTGTGTGTACACATACCATCCGGTGAAGGGTCGGCAAGACAAGATTTTTCTCACGCCAAACACTGTTCGCTACCTGCTTTTCGTTGAGCGATTGTTTCCACCGCATGTCCCACGCGGCTTAACGATTCAAAAAACCCAAAACTGTGTGTACACATACCAGCCGGTCAAGCCGAGATGAGCAGAACGCAGTGCGCACCACATCTCTGACGTCATTTTTCCCTCCGATATGCGCAGAACTCAGTGCGCACCGCATCTCTGACGTCATTTTTTCCTCTGATATGAGCAGAACGCAGTGCGCATCGCATCTCTGACGTCATTTTTCCCTTCGATATGCGCAGAACGCAGTGCGCATCGCATCTCTGACGTCATTTTTCCCTCCGATATGCGCAGAACGCAGTGCGCACCGCATCTCTGACGCCATTTTTCCCTCCAATATGCACAGAACGCAGTGCGCACCGCATCTTTGACGTCATCTTTCCCCCCGATATGCGCAGAACGCAGTGCGCACCTATCAGCCTATATATAAGCTCAACGCATCCGATGCAGACTCATCAGTCTTACACGATACGTGCAAGTCGAAAGCCTATAATGTTCATTTTCTCTGACATACAATTGTTACTTATAGTCGTTGAAGTCATGGCAGTCGAAGCGTAAATGGGACTTGCGGAGCAGATGGAGGGGACGTACAATTTGCTGAGAGAGCAACCATCTGGAGAAGAGAATGACGCTGTCATCAATCATTGGGCTGATATTGGAATTGCGAATATCCAAGTTCTACGTGATATTTCTATGCAACGAGGAACGACTGTTGGTGCGAAAATACGGATCCAACATACGATCGCACTCCTGCAATCTTGGGTGACCAAGGTCAAGCAGTTGCAGCAGCGCACAGTGGTGACGGGTGGAAATATCGGTACTCCTGCGGGTGTACAATGGGACGACGTGGATAGCGTTTTTGCCAGCCGAATCAGAACGGGGGTTGTCACGAATCTCCGTCATAAAAATTTGAACGCCTTTCTGGACGATGTGCAGCGCGTCGGCACCGAGAAGTTGGAGCTGATACTGAGCGAGGAGGGAAATGTGAAGGTTAACCTCATATTATCATGCAAATTCGAAAATGTCAAGCACAAAGAGATCTCCACCGAAGTCAAGAGTTTCAACACCTCCAACGTGGCGATTCTTCTCCCATCGAGCGATATAAATGGCTGGTTTATACGTGCACGGGGTGATCTGCTGTCAAAGGTGGAAGATTTCGAGCAACGTGATTCCGGCTGGAGTATGATTGAGATCCTCAACATCGCTGTAAATATCAATCGCTACCAGCCTCTTGCCGCGGGGGCTTCAACATTCGTCGAGCTGCCTCAAGACATTCGGCATAAAAAGGCTGTGATCAACGTGAGGAACGAGGAGGAAAGATGACTTCTCTGGTCCGTCACAGCAGCCCGCCACCCGGTCAAGATGAACACCGATAGGACTAGCCGTTATCATCGATATATTTCCGAGTTGGACTGTACAGGTATCAAATTCCCTGCTACTCTACATGATGTGGAAAAGCTTGAGAGATTGAATAATTTGCGCATCAATGTATATGGTATAGAATCTCAAACTTTTTCGCATCATGCAAAATCAAATAAAAGCGCCATCGTGCCAATTTATTTGAGTAGAAATTTGCATAGCGTGAACATTGACACGATCCATCTTCTAATGGTTGAGAGTAATCCGAAAGACGATATGACTGGTGAGTTTGCACCGAGATTCCACTTTGCTTGGATTAAAGATCTTTCCCGATTGGTGAGCAAACAATTGTCTGATCATGATGGTCGACTGTTTTATGTGACAGATGTTTGTGCCACTTCAGCGTGAAACATGCCTACGACAATCACCGACAAGATTGTATTACGCTAAATAAAGTACGCATGGAGTTTCCCAAGTGTAAAGATTTAGTATTTTCCAATTTTCAAAACAAAGGCACCGTTCCATTTGTCGTATACGCCGATCTCGAATGTATATTAATCCCTGAACCTGTAGATGAATTTGAAACTCGTAAGACTTGTGAAATTCAAAAGCATGTCCCGCACAGTGTAGCGTACTATGTACATTGCGCGTACGATGAGACTTTATCGGAGTTTCACGGTAAACGCGGTGTCGATTGCATAGATTGGTTTATGAAACAGCTTATGGATTTATCAATTTAAGTAGAGTCACGCATCAAAAACATAATTCCGATGAAGTCTCTTACCCAAGTGCAACGCGATCATCACATGCGCGCAAAGAATTGTTATATTTGTGAAGAACCGTCTATCCCTGAGGAGAAAAAGTGTTACGATCACTGTCACTTCACGGGTAAATATCGTGGTCCTGCTCATAATCGGTGTAATTTGAATTTCAGAGAATCGCACACAATTCCAATAGTTTTCCACAATTTGTCCGGTTACGATTCTCACTTTTTAATAAAATCCCTCGCGTCAACTTTCCCCGGTAAAATTACACTGCTACCCATAAATAAGGAAAAATATATATCCTTCACGAAACGCGTCGATGTAACAATGATGAACTTGAGATTCATCGATTCGTTTCGATTTATGACTAGCAGCATCGATAAACTTTCCACATATTTGACCGATAACGATAAACGCATAACACGTAAATTTTATAATAACCCGACTCAGTTCAGTTTGATGACACGCAAAGGCGTTTTTCCCTGTGAATACGTCGATTGTTGGGGGAAACTCGATGAACCGCGATTACCTGCAAAAAAGCATTTCTACTTGCACCTCTGCGATGCAAATATTTCAGACACCGATTACGAGCACGCGAAAACTGTTTGGAGGGAATTCCGTTTAGAGTCATAGGGGGGCTATTCAGATTCATATTTGAAGACCGATGTTCTTTTGCTTGCCGATATTTTCGAAAATTTCCGCGCTAGCTGCTTCAAAACATACGATTTAGATCCGTTGCACTACTACACTGCACCGGGACTTGCTTTTGACGCGATGCTCAAGCATGCTAATGTAAATATGCAACTTTTAGACAGCCCTGAAATGGTGTTATTTATTGAAAGAGCCATTCGAGGCGGCGAAGCGCAATGTTCGAATCGACACGCTCGGGCCAATAATAGATTCATGGGAAAAGATTTTGATCCGAACAAAGCGGAATCGTATCTCACGTGTTTTGGCGTGAATAACCTGTACGGTGCAGCTATGAGCGTGCATTTATCAATCGGTTTGTTCGAGTGGGAGTATCAGCACATCGATATAACGAACCATCCGGATGATTCGCCGATCGGTTACTTTCTGGAGGTAGATTTGGACTATTCTGTGGAACTCCACGAGGATCACAAAGACTTACCTCTTTGTCCCGAACATTTTACTCCTCCAGGTAGTGACAATGCCAAACTCGCGACCACCCTTCACCCCAAAAAAAAGTATATATTGCATTGTAGAAATTTGAAACAGTGTTTGAGTTTAGGATTAAAAGTAACGAAAGTGCACAGAATTTTGAAGTTTGCACAATCTCCATGGCTCGAGCCTTACATCGAGCTCAATACAGACATGCGTCAACAATCTAGGAATGAATTTGAGAAAAACTTTTACAAACTCATGAATAACGCTGTGTTCGGCAAAACTATGGAGAATGTGCGAAATCATGAAGACGTCAAATTGGTCACAAAATGGGAGGGAAGAGGTGGTGCGAGAACGCTTATTGCCCGAGCAAGCTTTCACAGCTGCACCGTATTTGGCACTGATATGGTTATCATTGAAATGAATCGTGTCAAAGTTCACTTCGCCAAACCTATTTACATCGGCGCATCAATTCTAGATCTGTCAAAAATCTTCCTCTACAATTTCCACTATAATTATATTAAAACCAACTTTTTGAATAAACAAGCTAAATTGATGCATACCGACACAGACATCCTTATTTATCAATTCAATGTGCCTAATATCTACGATATCATCAAACGTGATGTAGATACAACGTTTGATACCTCTGACTATCCGCCCGACAATGTGTATGGTATTCCCTTAAAAACAAAAAACAACCAGGGCTAATGAAGGATGAAAATAATGGTAAAATTATGACAGAGTTTGTGGGACTGCGAGCAAAGCTGTACACATTTACTACGATGGGTGAGGATGGGGAAAAATATGACAGTGGCGTAAAAGTGAGTAAGCGCGCCAAGGTTGTAAGAAATTCATCGATAAATAGCATCATGTTTGATGATTATGAGCGCTGTCTGACGGCTTACCAAGAGTTGACTCTTCCACAGTGTTTAATACGCAGCAAAAAACACGAAGTAAGCACGATCGTACAAAAAAAAATTGGCTCTGAGTTGGCAGGATGACAAGCGGCAATTGATACCTGGACAGACCGACACCGTACCTTGGGGGTTTGTCACAGCCCCCCAATAGCTATAGGATAAACCGTAGACGTAGAATTGATGTAAATATTTGATGTTTGACGCCTCGAACGATCCACCACCGGGCGGAAACGTTTCACGATCAATGCGATATTTAATGGATTTGAAGTTTCAAAATGCGAATTCATATACTTAACAATCATTTATTTAATTATTATTAATATATCAAGCAATTATTCATATTTATTTGTTTACCACGAGTAAAGTTTTCAGAAAACAAAAAAATGTTCTCAGAAAAGTGTTACGGGGTGGATTGCGTAGGCTCCGATGAGCGGTAATCGGAGCTTACTCCACGCCCAGCCAAGGTGTTATTTGGCTATTGTAGGGTCCGTTCACGTCGACTATGCACTCGCGTGCTTCTACTCCCAATGCAGGAAATGAATGGAATAGAAAGGGATCGGTATTAAGGGAAGATAAATGATTTAAAGTATATGATTGTTTATTAGTAGTCGATGCAATGGAGTCGGTCGAGGGAAAAAGGTACGATCTTGGTTTGAAGGGATAGGTGTCTTGCTTAAGCGCTAGGATGGATCTGCCTGGTTTTGCGGGACGTAGCAGGCAAGCTAGGCGCAAGTTACAGGAGAACCTGCTGACTCGCGAACGATAAGAGTAGACTACAGAGCGTAACGTAACTAAGAGCGTGGAAAAGGAATATGAAGTCTGGAGGACGTAACAAAATGAAAAAAAGTTTTCAGAAAATGAGAAAAAGTTTTCAGAAAATGGAAAAAAGTTTTCCGAAAAATAAAATGTGTAATAATCGTATGGAAAAATTGCATATTATTATTATTATTATCATTTTTATTATTATTATAATTATTATTATTTTCGTAGTACATAGTATGGCACATGTGCGTACAAAGGAGATAAAATGTTGCAATATATGTATATTCAAAATCTTTTATTGTAATTCGGAAAATACATACATACTATGTTACATGTCTGTTTTATTCATCCAACTATTGTGCGAACTATCAAAACCCAACCACTTCACATAGAACAGATTCCCCCGTTTGCGTAATACTTTCTCCACATGGTAGCCGTCGGGATATTTCATTTTGGCGAGCTCTTTCTCGTAGAAGCCCCCCTCGATGGGATGATCTTGATAATCGGTAAGTTTGTAGGTGGGTGGATTGGTATTTTTCACCTCACTCACGGTGAATATTTCTGTCGTCCAATTGGGTGTAAAGCCTTTTTCAAATACATTCTTGTACTTGCTGATTCGAACTCGATCGCCTACACTAAATTTCCGCGCTCGATCACTTCGATTGATTTGCCGAGGCTTGTACACGCTACGATACAGCTGTTTTTCATTCTCCGTGCTAACATCCTGTAAGTTTTATTCGAATCATGCGATGATTGGTGCTATTGTAGGACTTCATTAAATCTACCCAAAATATTAATCCACTTGTGAAATCCTAGGAGAGTAAACCGCATCCACATTTTATTTTTTCAATGTTCGACTAAAAACGTTCGCATATCGACGGCGAGCCAAGGTGTTGCGCAATGAAATTTCTACACTTTGCGCTTTTTAAATCATCTCGAAGGCTTCCATCGGCTTGGTAACGTTTTCGATGTGCATTTGTCGTCGTTACAATTTTTATATAATTATTCCTATCCACATCATTTACAATCAATGCATCGGGTCATTTTTTAAACAGTAATTCAAGTAATCCATGTGTTCTCTCATAACTTTTATCCTCCACATTGACCAGATTATCAGTGAAATTGATCGGCGTATCACCAATCGTCATACCGTTTGTCAACTTTCGAACACCGTATGTGGTATCCAAATCCCTCTTTTTACTTAAGCTAAACATTTTCAAATATTGCGCCGTGGAATCCGTTGTTTTCTTCACCGGCGTACTTGTAGTAGAAATTTCACCAAACTTCAGTGTTTTATCATTTGCATCCATGAAATTCCCTTCATCCATATCCTCATCCTCCTCATCATCATCATCATCATCATCCCCGATACTCTCGTCATCTTTTTCTTCTTCTTTTTTTATTGTCACATCCGGTAGTTCCGTTTTAATTTCACGTTTAATATGCTGCTGCTGCTGTCTTGAGGTATCAACCAATTCTTGCAACGGTGTTACTAAAGGCTTGAATACCTCTCCCATAACCTGTTCGGTCGAGTCCTTGTCCAACTTGAGCATCTCATGCTTCCGCCGTATGACATCAAATGCTTTTGATATTCCACTCAATGTATCGCTATGCTTACGAATCTTGGCACTCTCCATGTTGCCGGCTCGATTGTTGCAACGAAACTGTGCAAGTTTATGTTAGTTTATGCTAATAAAGCAGTCAAACCCCTTCCTATATCGCCCCCCATTGATTCCGCTATCCTTGTCAATTACGATAAAACTGTAATTGTCATCATTCCAGCATGCCGAGCACAAGTCTTCAAATTGCTGATACGTCATGTCCGCGTTCACATGATCGTTGTAGATATGTTTCAGATTCATATCATCCTGCCGAAATAGCACTAATAAGTTTGCATTGTCACGCACTAGGCGTTTTGGAATGCGCGCATACGTTTGACTTAGATAAAAGCTATCGATTTCGCGATGCCTGCCCATGCTGAAGTATGCTCTGATATTATCCTGCTTTTCACAAGCCACATCGTCGAAAATCATAACAGAGTTGGGGCGAGCATGTTCCGGTTTTACAACCTCATCGTTCTCGCGAAACGGGAAATAACCCACTCCCTGCACGGGTTCTAGTAACTTTTGCAAAAATTGATACATTGGTTGGATGAGAGATTTCAAACAGACGTAGACATTTTCGAATCGCAATCCATTGCCGTGGATGATGAGTGCGAGAAGAGCGTTAGTTTTACTGCAATTGGATGGCCCGCAAAAAATTGCTCTCACGGTGTTTGGCAGCAATTTTCCATGTCGTTTTCCTATCTTTCTCTTAACACGTCGAACCATTTTATCGAAATTTGCGATAGGTAGTTTATCGGGCTGATCTTGAAATCTCATGATGCTTCGTTAGCATGACAACGAAAACTGAGATGACGGTATATAAATTCCGCCTTTCATAGAAGTCGCGTTAGTTGTTGCCCGACTATGAGGATGTGCACACGGAAGAAACGCGGTCGTGGTTTGTTAAATAAAATCATCAATCATCTCCCAGTTGAATTGCATGTGCCAGGGTATCAGTACTGCGGACCTGGAACGAAATTGGCCAAGAGGTTGGCTCGTGGAGATTTGGGGATCAATCCGCTGGATGCCGCGTGTAAAGACATTGCATACGCAAAGAATCGCGATATCGCAGCGAGAAATCTTGCCGACAAAGCGCTCGCTAAAAAGGCGTGGAATCGCGTCTTGGCCAAGGACGCTGGTGTAGGTGAAGAGACTGTAGCCTGGGGAGTCACCAACACCATGAAAGCTAAATCTAAACTCGGAATGGGCTTAGCTGCAAAGCGGTCGAAACTTGGAGTGGCTGCAAAGAAAAAATCTGGAACTGACGGGAAGAGTAAACAGCGGAAGAGAACTGTGAATCTTAAATCCATCATCACAACAGCAAAGGTCGCCATGCGACCGGGTTATAAAGCTGTCGAGTCGGCTTTGGCGGGTGCTCGTGCGGCTGCGCGTGGGACTGGGAAGAATATTCGTTTGCCTCGCGTTATACCTGTGCCTGATAAAATTGGCGGCTTCCTGCCGTTTCTCATTCCAATTCTGGCCGTTCTAAGCGCTACTGGGGCTCTTGCGGGTGGTGCTGCGGGTATAACTCAAGCTGTCGACGAAGCTAGTGTCAACAAACATCAGTTGAACAAGGCCAAACGGCACAATGCAACAATGGAGGCGATTGCTTTGGGCAAGGGATTATACCTGCGACCCTACCGCAGCGGAATTGGCCTGTACTTTCGTCCGGCAAAAAACTAGTCAAGCTGCCACACTGAGCTCTCACCAACATTGATTTACGCAACCATGCTAAAAATATGAAAATTTCGCATTTTCGCGATGTTTTCATGCGGAATGATCTGCCGAAATCAGGACCAAAAATGCGAGAATTTGCAATTATCAATCTTGACAATAAAAACGGTCCGGGGACACATTGGGCTGCGTACAAGAAAAATGGTGACCATGTTGTGTATTTCGATAGTTTCGGTGATTTGAAACCGCCTAAGGACTTGATTAGGTATCTCGGTGTTGGTAGCGTTAAATACAATCATAAGAGGTATCAAGAATATGATACTGTGATTTGCGGCCACTTGTGTCTCAAATTTCTCAGCGAACAGCTATAAAAAGACAGGTGTTACATGAGCAAGCATTAGTCATGCCGGAATCGTTGACGTTAACACTGTCAGGCACATCCTCCGTGATGGAGGCTCAATATTTCCCCCAAATCGAGTTATCACCAGAGAAGAACTATGTTCTCGGACTCGTCGAGTTCCTGACATTCAATTCAATACCCAATATTCATGAGAGGTGTAATAAATTTTACCGGAAACGAGCGGACAACAGCAGAGAGAGCATCGCGATACCCACGGGAAGCTATGAAATTGAGGATATTGAAAATTTTCTGCATAAGGAGCTACCCTCCGACATCACCCTTAGTCTGACAGCTAACAACAACGAGCTGAACAGTGAAGTCACATGTAATCATGTGGTAGATTTTAGGCCCAAAGATTCCATCGGCCGACTATTGGGATTTAAGGCGGTTGAGCTATCACGAAACGTTAGTCATAAATCTGAATTACCCGTAGCCATACTGAAGGTTAATAATTTACGCGTTGAGTGTGGCATAACCACAGGGGCGTACATAAACGGGCATCGAGCCCGACAGTCGATACATCATTTACAGCTGAGAATAGTCGATCAAGACGACGAGCTGATTCATTTTCGCGGCGAAACGATTACTGTACGTTTACACGTGAAATCACTCAAATAATGGGAATCGTGTTTGAGACGAGAAAGTTGGGCAAAAGTTATAAAACTCAAACGTCACGGCCAAAAATCATCAGTCGCCCGACACCTCTGACAACGTTTACACCGCCTACGAGACTGACACCTCTGAACGTTCGGTTTTTCCA
Organism: Neodiprion lecontei; assembly: GCF_021901455.1. NCBI lineage: Eukaryota > Metazoa > Arthropoda > Insecta > Hymenoptera > Diprionidae > Neodiprion > Neodiprion lecontei. Next base: position 22,078,030 of record NC_060261.1, read on the forward strand.
GAGCCTGGGTCTTCGATTACGTGGAAATTTTGGAAAATAAGAATTCGTGTTCTCTGCATCATGTGTGTGTTACCATGGAAAAAATAATAAGAATACAGAAACCTGTGGTATTCGACGAATCGATCGCGCACACTGTAATTCATGCTCATCAGCCGTTCGCATCATCCACCTTCCAGAACAACGATGAAATCCATATTGTTGTTCCACATCAAGACTTGTGTCCACTGTCCAGTGAAAGCTCTCTACACATTCATGGAAAAATCACAAAGGATGATGGTGTAGCTGCGGTGACGGTTGCGAAATTGATCAATATGGCTGTTTGTCATTTGTTTGAGGAAGTTCGCTACGAGTTCAACGGTGTAGAGATTGATCGGAATAAAAATGTTGGCATCACCAGCACTACCGGGTGGTTGAGTGGGGATAAGGAACTAACCGATGCCGCCGGAAATTTCGATGTTGTTTTACCGTTAAATTATGTGCTAGACTTTGCCGAAGATTATCGTCGAGACATCGTCAACGCTAAACATGCGTTAATTCTCACACGTTCCAACACTGATTTGAATGCCGTGATTCAGACCTCGGCGACGGAAAACTTTAAAATCACCCTGAATAAAATCGAGTAGTTGTTGCCCTACATCAAACTGGCAGATAAACCGAAAATCCAGCTACTCAACTCCATCGCCAAGGATCCGGCCATATCCATGAGTTTTCGTTCTTGGGAAATGTACGTGTATCCAATGCTCCCATCAACAACGCGGCATATATGGTCAGTCAAGACATCGACGCAGCTTGAGAAGCCGAGATATGTCGTTCTAGGATTTCAAACTGCAAGGAGAAACGAGCCGCTGAAAAATGCCGGCGTATTTGATCATTTTCGGATCAGAGATGTAAAACTCTTCCTCAACTCACAGCGCTATCCCTACGAAAATGTGAATCTTGATATATACAATAATCAATACGCCATTCTCCATGATATGTATGTTCGGTTTCAAATGAGCTACTATAACAAAGAAGCTGAGCCTTTGCTATCGAGGCGTGAATTAATAAACCAAGCTCCCCTTATCGTCATCGATTGCTCCAAGCAGAACGAAACATTGAAAACTGGACCTGTGGACATTCGATTGGAATTTGACTGTAGCATTACGTTTCCACCACACACTTCTGCCTACTGCATGATCTTGCATGATCGCATTGTTGAATATAATCCGATCAGTGGTACTGTTAAAAAATTGGTATAAGTCAATTTTGGAATAATAATATGTTTAATTAATATGGATATTGAAAATAATATGTATAATTTTACTCGTTAAAATTTAGAATAAGATAATTTAGAATAGAATAAAAAAACTAAATGTAATTGATGTTAAATAAAAAAATTGTTAAAAGCATTTAAAACGCCGTTTTAAACCTTCCTTCAGGGGTCATTTCCTGGAATTTTTTCAATAGATCTAGTGGGTTTTTACCCTATCCGATTTATGTGCGGCTTTCCGGCGCCAAACAAGTCTCGACAGGAATTATTTTGTGTGTGTGCGCGCCTGTGTGTGTGTGTGTGCGTGTGTCAAATCCTATGAAAACAGCCATCTAGCAGCAAAACCCGAAAATGTGCGACGGGAGGGTGGGGGGGGGGGGGGGGGGGGGGGCGGGACCGCCGCGGATTGGGAGGGGGGGCAGGGGGGGGCACCACCGCGGATGGGGTGGGCGCTGCGGATTGGGGGGGGGGGGGGTCGGGGGGAGCGCCGCCATCTTTAATCAGAACTCTCATATATACACTACTCACACTTGAACATAAAAAATATTGATTCAAATTGTTATTTATCATGGCTCCGATATGGAAACATCTTGTTCAACTTACTAATGGTTATGCGAAGTGCAAATATTGTGAAGTTCAGTGTAATGTTAAAAAAACTACATCATCTTTGCGATACCACATGAAGAATAAGCATCCTGACAAAGACCAAGCAGCTACTTTAATCAACGAAGGTGATTCTGAGTCTCAGTACGTAAATTCATAATTTCTGTGTTTTTTTTTTATTACCGTAAATGGAATGTGTCTAATTTTTATAAGATAATAAGTATTTTTATTTTGATTCACCACTGCTATCAATAAATAACCTAAAATTCATGAATGTAATAGATCCGAAGATGAAATTGAATTGAATTCTACTGGAAATAAACGAAGAAGACTAACTACAGAAAATCCAGACCCTTAAACAGGTTCAAGCACTGAAAATAATCATGAGAAGCGGCGCAAATTACCTACTAGAAAATATTATACTCGCAACGTAAGTAATTTTGTTGAAGAATCAAGTTGATTGTCAAAATTCTATATATTTTGTCAATTTGCGATATTGATTTATGTATTTATAAATTATATCAAGTCCAATGATATTTTTTTCCTTGTTTTTCTTATAGAATCCCAAGTCTGAAGCTATTACTATTTCATTGGTCAAGATGATCGCTATGGATATGCTTCCATTATCGTTTGCCGAAGGACCTGGAATCGAGCAATTTCTAAGGACTTTTGTCCTGAGTATACTAAAACAAGCGTATCAGTTATTAGGAATCGTCTGCAAGGCATTTATGACGTTGTTCGGAACAAATTGATTTCGACTATGAACAATTTTCCAAATATTTCGATTACAACCGATGGTTGGTCTTCACGTGCCAATGATTCAGTTGTCACAATCACTGCACACGCGATTGATGACCAATGGAACCTCCGTTCATTTACGCTGGATACATTAGAAATGTCTGAAAGTCACACTGCGAAAAATACTTACAATCATTCAAAAGAAGGACTGTCGAGTTGGAATGTATATGAAAAAGTTATAGCTGTTGTCCACGATAATGCACCTTATATGGTTGCTGCCATATGAGATTATTGGAGCAATGATACTGAAATAGATGTGAGCGTTCGCTGTTGCTGTCATTCCCCACAATGTGTCGTTGAAAAGATGAAGTTTTATCTGATTGTTTACGAAAAATTTCTGCTCTAGTTGGGCATTTTAAGCACTCGAATAAAGCGAGTACAGCTCTAACTTATGCTCAAAAAAATTACGTTTGCCGAATCATCGTTTAATAAGTCACTGCCCTACTCGCTGGAATTCAGCTTTCGCAATGATTGGACGTGTTATAGAACAACGTGATGCAATAACATCTGTTTTGTTAGATAAAGAAGTGACAACTGCTGAATCAATGAAAAAATTGCTCTTGAGCAATGATGATTGGGATTATATAGCTGATGTTAAAAAGATCTTAGAACCTTTCGATGTTGCTACAAGAATAATGTCTTCAGAATCACAATCAACAATTGCGATGGTGCGACCAACCGCTCATTCAATGGTTAAAAAATTTTTACAGCCGAAAGATGATGACAGCGAAGGGATACGCTTGTTGAAGGATATATTGGAAGACGAGTTAAGAACTAGGTTCTTAAAAACTACAAGTGTTGCTGTATGTGGGCTTGCATGCTACTTAGATCCACGGTATTTATTTCATTCACATTTAATTCGAAATCAATGAGAAGTCTTACACCCTTACGTGCGTGCAAAGTCGATCTTGTTTCAACAAATTTTATTTTATAATATTTTCACTATATTAATTAACTATAGTCAATTGTACTTTATATTTCAGGTATAAAGACTTACGCGATAAATCTCAACCCTATCGACAAAAAGTTATGCCTCATTAGAAATAATATCAGTTGAGAATACGCATCATGAATTTCAAACTTCGGCCAAAGATCAAAGAGAAAAAGACTTGGAGTACCTCTTCGATCCTGAACGAGGTTTATCAGGGGACCTTGAGCGAACACTAAGTTTTGAAAATAAGACTGCTATTGAAAAAGAAATCGGCAAGTATGACAGAGAGTTAACTATCCCAAAAGGAGATAATCCTCTGCTGTGGTGGAACTCTAAGCGTCATAAGTACCCAATTTTAGCTACGTATGCAAGAAGATATTTGGGCATCCCATCCTCGAGTACACCATCCGAACGAGTATTTTCAACAGCAGGAAATGTTATTTCCACTAAAAGGAGTTGTTTATTACCAGATAACGCTAATTTATTGATATTTTTATATCAAAATCGTAAAATGATAGAAGAAACTGATTGAAAAATGTTGATAGACAATCAGTCATGTTAATTTAATATTAATTCAAATTGTTTATATTAGACATTAAGTAATAAATTGATCTTCAATGAGCACCGTTCAATTTTATTGAATTTAGAATTGAATTTCACCATCGCGCCACAATTGTAATTATATATACATATACCATATGGACAGCTATGTTCATACGTAAAAAAAAAAAAGTTACGTTAAATCCACGCAGCGTGACTATAAAGCCCTTAAATTCGCGCGGCGTGGATTTAAGGGCCTTATATTCCCGCTGCGTGGATTTAATGCGGCTTTTTTACGTGTGAATAGTCACTCCTATATCATATATACATGTATCTTTGAAAATTAATTTAACTTTTAGCCGGTCAAAAATTAGCTGATTAGCTTATTAGCTTAGCTAATTTGAGTTAACCGGCTAAGCTGATGGTTAGCTAATTAGTTAACCTGGTTAACTTTTTTAATATACTTATAATAATTATATATTTACTAAATATCATATTATTATATTCTCAAAACATTTTGAAACTTGGTTGCATCTTGTTTTTTCCCCAACGTTGGTTCAAAAAGTTTACTATTGATTGATTCATGGAGTAGCCACTGCCCTGCACATGGAGACTGGAGGTAAGGAGGCCGAACCCAATGCTGGCAAAATGGACTGTGAAAGTGAGGAACGATCCGCGGATTTTACCCGCCTGGCGGCGGTACCAAAACCGATCCTCACGTATGTATCTTATTCGTAACCAGGCGCTGGTATCGCTTGCGGATACATCCAGAACTACAAGATCTTTCATCACTTTCACGATTCACTTTTCGACGATTCCGCCATATGCGTTCGGCCTTCTTACATCTAGTCTCCATGGCCCTGCAGCTGTCCGTGAGGCAACGCCTCCGAATAGAGACGTTGAGTCGAAAATTATTCCTAAAGGAACAACCGGAAAAATTCAACCCATTGACGTTTATGGTTTTAGGGTGTGGAAAAATTTCGTCGGACATTTCATCAGAATCAATAATATCTAGGCTAGGGGGTCTAGTGGAGTAAGGCTCCAGCTAAGCATCTCTAAACGCCAGGTTCGATTTCTGACTCTGTCGTTAATTTTTCGAAATCACTAAATTTTTGAATTCACATTCTTTCATAGCAATATAAAATTGGAAATTCGATAAAGGTTCATGCAAATACACGTACTTTTTCGTTAGACTACCTTTGAATTGTAATATATATGAAAAAGAATATGACCAGTGTCCTTCATCTGCTTCGTAAGATTTCTCTTGCGATTTTCGCGAAAACGCCATCGTAGTTCGCCTTGCTATTTGCACATTATGTTGTTCTAATGAAGTACGAAAAGTGTGCAAAGTTTGAAGAAAATCCGTGATCCGAACGTCGTGGCCTTCCCTTGTAAACCATTTTCAACTACGTGCAGTTGGATCCAAATAACTAACAAGGGAAGTCTTTTCGCTGACATCCTTCGATTTTGATGAAATTTATATATGTTATTCTACTTCAAAATCTGAGAGCCGCGTATTTTTTTTATCGGCAGAAAAACGTTCCTAGGGGGTGAAATTATCCTTTGAAGTTAAGACCTTCGAGGGGTACTTTTCAGATTTCACCTATTTTCACTTGAGATAATCGAATGCACCGAAATGTATAATTACCTTAATGATAAACGATGAAAAATCCAACTGGTTTCATATCGGGGGGTTGCATAAGAAAAAAGTTATGGGGGTTGAAATTCATAAAATCGTTATAACAAAAAAATTATTGCACCTATCTCGATGGATTCAATTGCACTTTGAAGAGCGAAAAAAAAAATAATAAATATGGGTTTTTGCGTTTTTCTCGCAAATCAGGTCGAGTGGGTGAACTATTCCTATGTATATTTACATGTAATCTCAATCAAACGGCAGTAATTCTTTTTTTTCTTATTTCTTCTTTTAGTGATACGTTTTTTCTCAAAATTCGGATCAAGATCAGATCGGAGTGGCTCCCAAACTCGAAATGCATTTCGGAAGAACTTTAGCAGTCAAAGGAGAGAAGCAAGTACAATGTGTTGTACAATCAGTCTCTTCTGCGAGCCACAGTTACACTATTCAGCCGACTATATCAGCCGACGGCAAGCTGCTATGTCCTCTATTTTTGGTTTTAAAAGAAACAACTGGCAAGATTGGTCCAATAGTGGAGAAAACGCTTTTCAGACCAGATAATGTATACAGAGACGTATCCAAGTCTGAGAAGCTTACTTCAGATATAAATTATACCCACTGTTTTTGTATGGACATTTTTTCGAATGAAAAAATAACAAGTTTTTCTATTCTCAGATCATTTTAAAATTTGGTTGCAGCATGTATTTTTCCCGAAAGTTCGTTCAAAATCTTTATAACTGATTGATTCTTGGACTGGACACTGTCCCCAAGCTGTACTTGATCTGAAACCTTCAAATAGAGATGTCAAAGTAACGATTATACCTAAAGGAACTACCGCAAAAATCCAGCCCCTCGATGTTTTTGGATTCCGAGTATGGAAAAATTTTGTTAGATATTTTTCTGATAATTGTCTTTTGATGAATTATGATATTGATTTGCATTTGAGAAACAATATCATAAAGCTTCAGTTACTTTTTCATAACCAACTGTCGTCACCACGTTATATCGATCTTTTCAAATCTTCTTGGTACAAAAGTGGTTACATAGAAGAAAAACCAGCGAATTTTAAGAATCCAGTACGCTTTGCATTTGGAGAATCCTGCAACTCACACTGTGAAGTTCCAGGATGTGAAATGTTGCTATTGTTCGCTGTTCCTGGTGTAAAAAGTCGTTATGTTTCAAACACTTTTTCAATGACTATCATTACTACAGTACTTACAACGGCTAATAGAGCATATGATTATATACTTACTTCTATTTATTGCTATAGTGATTATTTTGTTAAACTGTTGACATATTATCAATAAAAGATACAAGCATATTATACGCTCTGTTTTTTTTACTTGACTACGCAGTTTTTCTGTGCCTCATCCCAAAACTTTGTCTTATCTACCGAAACGAATATGTGTAAGCGCTTATCGTATGCTTATGCTATTTCATTGCCAAATATAAATCAGTCAGAATTATCGATGAGTCATATATAAATACTTTTTCAACGAAAGATCGATCTATAAATAAGTTGGCTCCTAGATAAAACCGTTCATTAAATGCTATATACGTGATGGGCTTGTAGTAAATTAAAAAAAAAACATATTACTAGGAGAAGGAATAAGAAAAAAAGAATTACTGCCGTTTTATTGGGATTAAATGTAAACATACATAGGGGTAGTTCACCCCCTTAACTTGATTTGCGAGAAAAACGCGAAAACCCATATGTATAATCTTTTTTCGCTCTTCAAAGTGCAATTGAATCCATCGAGATAGGTGCAATAGTTTTTTTTGTTATAACGATTTTATGAATTTCAACCCCTATAACTTATTTCCTATGCAACCCCCCGATATGAAACCAGTTGCATTTTTCATCGTTTATCATTATGGTAATTATCCATTTGGGTGCATTCGATTATCTCAAGTGAAAATAGGTTAAACCTGAAAAGAACCCCTCGGAGGTCTCAATTTCAAAGGACAATTTCACCCCCTAGAAACGTTCTTCCGCCAATAAAAAAAATACATGTCTCTTCGATTTTGATGTAGAATAACATATATAAATTTCATTAAAATCTAAGAATGTCAGCGGAAAGACTTTCCTTGTAAGCCCTAGTTCCAGCCTGGGTTTCGCTTTTCCCTATTTCATCCATTTCTTATCCCCTTTACCAAACTCACCTCTCCTAATCAATCAATTTCACCCCTTATCTGTTCTGATAAAGCATTTAAACAAACAATAAGCCCAATAAGCAGTGCAAAAGATAAGACAACTTAAGGAATTTTTACTATCAATACCGAACGTAGTAGCGTAGTGCGTAGCGTGCGAGACAACGAAACGGGAGGACCTGAGTTCAAATCCCCAGCCTGTCAAGAAGGACCTAAGTGGCAGCTCGCAAAAATTGTAAGAAGGGTCACTCCGTTCAGGCGCTGAATCGGTGGGTTGAGGTTTGAACTCGGTCCGGCTACACCAAGGTTTTCTGCAGTTTCTCTTGTCCCTTGTGCGAATGCGGGTGTTTCTAAAGAACTTCTTAAGACGACTGCAGCCGCATAATGATGGTCATTAATCTATCTCTTCCCTTGCCCCGCACAAGTCTACCGTAGACCTCTGGGGACATACTCTTACCGGTATGGCGGGAACTGGCAGTAAAAAATAAAATAAATAAAAAAATAGTCATAAACTAATTTCAGAATGAAATTGTAAAAAAATTCTGACATGGTAAAAATGAAATGATGTAACTGTTCGTCTTAGTACACAACTTTCAACCCTTTGAACTCGATGCCTTTTTTGTTTGCGCGAAACAGCAACTCGAGACGATTTCGGCCAAATTAGGTAAACATTTTACAGGTACTTTAACAAAATTTATAAACAAACAAGCGTATACAAATAATGAAATTTCACCAGTTTATTCATTTACATTTCGAAAACAACAAACTTTGATAAGTGCCGTACCAGTGTCGCTCGATTCAAGACGTCAAATCACTCGGGCGCTGCAGCAGCGCCGCTCGAGTTCACACTTGAAATCGGCCGGGCACCGTATCAGCGCCGCTCGAGTGCAAAGGATTAACCCCATATTTCTCAAGGTCCGACAGATTTTCCCAAAACTGAATTACTGTACAAAAATTGAAACGAATTTATAAGAAAAATCACAACTTTTTCACACGACGAAATTAAAACAGAATCTTGCTCCTTGTTCGAAGTTCTGACGAGAAAAAATTCCCATTTTTATTTCTACAAAATTACGCGCAACTTCATGAAAGATGAAAATTGCGAAAATTTACCATGTTCAATATCATCTAGTAAACGCTAATAAAATTGTAGAAAATTTGGAACAATATCATAACGAAACTGCTCCGCTTCATCTTCCAATGCGACCTGGAACATTTATTAACGCCTCTTTTTGGGAAAGATATCGAATTTTTGTCCCGATCGATCGAAAATTCTAAAACTGACAGCGGACTTATGAACTGGTATTGTACGTTACATAGAACGAAAATTAGCGTACGTAGTGTAACACAATGCAGAAATTTGTTTTCCTGTATCACTACGTATTTCAGTTTTATTGGTACATCTGAAATTGTAATGGCGCCGTAAGAAATAACTAGTTTTAATTTTTTCTTTTGTTATTTTGCTCGCATTTTGTATAATATCCGACCAATGTGCGTCGTCCAAAATAGTGAATCTTGTGTACCTTGAAGAAGCTTCCAATCACCAATTGTAATAGCTGAATTTCCATACACGTCGTCAATATTGTGGAGGATTTCTGTTCGTGGTGACGTGGACCCAGTTCTTAAAGCCGGCCACAGATTCATTCCGTCAATACTCATCTTTAATGGATCGCCACCTGATGCTGCTACTAACGTCGGCAACCGATCCGTTATGTGGAAAAGCTGGTTTGAGACTCGCCCAGGACGTTCTAGCAATGAAAACCACAGAAGACCTACCCCTCGTACACCACCTGAAATCGTTGACAGTTGGATTAAGAACAAACGTAAGAGAGCACTTACAAACTTCACCCAACCGAAATGGTAAGAGTATAGAAATCCTTCATAAAAACGGTAAAGTACTGTTACGACCCGGCCGCTAATTATGGCATTACCCTCTCTGCATCGTAACTTACCGACGTGCCATTATCATAAGAGAGCGTCACATGCTCATACCATAGCTTTACGATCCATGTCAATCCATATACAGTATAACGTGGCGTTTTAGAACGGATCGTCACAAAGGTACGCGTCCGACGAAACTCCTGAAAAACGCATCCCTACGCGGTACTTCAAGCGAACTAGATACAAATTAGACGATAAACTACTAGTAACTAATTCTTTCTTTGCAGAGTCTGTATTTCGCAGTTTTGCCCAAACAAATAAGGTACCAGGATGACTAAGCTTTTGACCACTGAGGGCCAACATTAACTTTGATTATTACGCATTATTCTCTGTATGACCTCATCTACCGACTACCTGATGTGCAAGACGTGGTGTGCCTTACAAAGCACCTGGGCCCGTGTCTACCGGTTACCTAAACTTCTCTTACTACTCCAATTGCCAGCGTACAGAGAAGTATGAGGAGCATACAAAAGTTCTCTCCACAGCCGAGTGGCCATTTCTCTCGAAGAACCAGCCACTCGTTTTCCGGGATACCGTGGAGATGGCGTGCAGGGTCACGGAGGGAGTGTAATCATAACTTCCTGTCCCGTAAACTTTCCGGGTAGTCGCCGGACTGATTCTTTATTACTACCGTTTCAGTGGTTATTATCAAGGTCAAAAGTATCCAGAGGACTTGATGCAACATTCCTATCGGCGAGGAACTTGGTTATATCGTGGGCAGAACACGACGCCACTGGTGGAAGCAACTTTGAGGTGCGTTATGCCGTCGCTCTCCAGCCGGAAAGCTTGCGGCCAAGAGATATCTTGCACATGTCTTCACCAGTGGATCTGTAACAATAGGCAACCAGCTAGTTGATAAGGTACTACAACAGCAATGCCGTACAAACAGGTGTCAACGAAAAAGTCACAGAACGAACATCATGCAACATCTACCGATAGTATCAGTAAACGCATGAAGTACTCGTCACCGATAAACGCTGCGAACGCGGAGCGGGATGAGCCAATTGTAGTGGAGATCAAACGACTAATCATCTAGAAGAAAGATTACCTCACGACACTAGCGACATCATCGAGCCAAACTCCGACCTTCGTCTACTCTATACTCAACCCGCCAGGAGTCGACACCGTTTCTTCCTCGCTCGTTACCTCTATAGATTTTCGTCAGCTTAATTCCAACTTTTTTTGTCCTTCGGGGTATCGTTTCCTAATTACTATCGTTTCTGTTATTTTATTTCTTGCTTCATTTCTTTTCCTTTTTCACTCACCTTTTTTTTGTTACCTTCTTTGCTGTCGTTAAGTTTATTTGGATTGAAATTTAGTGTCTGTGTGCCTGAGCACCGTCACGAAGTTGCTCAAATCATCTGTTTTCTTGTACCTCAATTATCCTTTTACTTGCATTGTGTGATGCTTAGTATCATTGTAAATCATGGTCCACAGCTCTAAAGTACTTTAAGTCTTTGTGGGACTGCATGATTTCCTTGATTAGTTGAATTTGTGTCGTTGAGCGCTCTTGTATCTGTCAAACAATTATTTGTCTCGTATATGGGAGTTTTTCGGACTTGCTTGTAACTTTCTCTGCTTGTTAGACTGCTTGTGTGATTTTTATCGTATTTTGAGGTATCTTTATTTTTTTTCATTTTCTGTACTATTAGTGTCAATTATATTTATTTCCCGTGCCGCTTATTCCATTTTATTTGCTATTGTGCATGAATTTGTATCGTGAATCGACTTCCTTGGAGTAGATCCGGGCGTTCATCAAGCCGTTCAATACTACCGATCTTTTGCTATTTTCTTGCTGGCGATCTTGTATTAATTATATGACTTGTTATATTATTCATATTTCTTTGCAATATAATATCTCCTCATCAATCAAAGTCTCGTTCATGATATTTGATTTTGTCGTAGTAAAGCTCTCAAAATTTCTGATAGTTTTGTCATCTCTCAAACAAATTATGTTTAAGAATTTCTCAACGAGTAATCTCTTGAATTTTTGAGTATCGAAAATTATTAGGTCGACTATGTATCGAAAATTACCTTGTAAATTGGCCCCCGCAATTTACTTTATTTGATATTCTCTCGTCTAAGCTACAGATTCTTGTGACTTAACGATTGACTTCAATGTTTCCGGCAGTTGACATCTACCAAGAATTCTGTATAATTCTTTGTCACTACTATTCCAAGCTAGTATCAATTTCAACAACTACCGGTTTTTAATAAAGGTTGTACTCTCTTGCTCGAAATCAATAGATCAATAATTACCGTAGCGTTGCCCTTGAAAAATTGGGTAAAATCATGTAGCCCAGTAACGTGTGATTTTCAGTAGATTTTCGTATTATTGTTGCGTTCTGGGGTAAAGGTCGCGAGAAATCTTTCATTTACTGCGTGATGTTTTATGTAAGCTCGATTTACAAATCTTGTGGTATTTAGGTTCACGAACTTCGATGATCTGCTCGTATCGATTCTTCGTTTAGCCTGTCTCAATCTAGAATTATGTTGTTGTGGGTCATGCAAATAATCACTATGTACGATTAAAATCATTCTATGTACACAACATTTTAATTTAAATACACATTTATTAACAATAAGGTGTTCTTGTAATCGATATTTGAGGTTTGGCTTTACAATGGTGTTATTTACTTATTTGGTTGTATTAAAGTTCGGAGTTTCTGAATATGAGCAGTTTATGATTTAGAATAATTTGCACTGCTGGTAATTTCGAAATGCTCCGAATTGTATGAAGTCTTGATTGGTCCTGCCTTTGATTTGATTCTGTTTTCTCTGGCGTATAAAGTGATTCTTCATTGCATCAGTCTTGTTTGAAAAAGATCTTCAATAGTGGGAGTTTTATGAAAGACTCCTGATTAGTATTGAGTTACGTCAATACATGACAATCGGTTTTGAGGAGGCCAATCAGTGCAGTGCTAACAGGATACTTGGTTGCAAGAATGCATTTTTTAGTTCTGAAAATGACACTTTATGAACTATTCATCCTTTCTTTTGTCATGTTCATTGCGGGCAATCAGCGAGTTTTATGAACCTGAGTTCTGCGAATTTCCATTGTATACCGTGCAGTCTATGTGTGAGTTGAAGTTAATGATATAGAGTTAAGGGGGTAGTCTGCTTTAGAAGCCGAAAAAAACGCGTTTTTTCAGCAATTTTTTTGAAAGGGAAGGAAATGATTGCGGTAAAACGAAATTTTGAGATGATAGTGTATGATATTTAAGCTTTAAGGAACAATTTTTATTATTAAAAAATATTGAAATTTTTAAAAGTTATAACAATTTTTCCGGGCGCCTGGAGTCTGCACTTTTAAATCGGTGCCGGTGGTGGAGGTCGTGCGATGCATCTGAAACAGTCGAACCAAATTTTTTTTTAGTTTTTTCAAGTTCCTTTTCTATATGAACTAAAAAAATACCGAAGAAATGATGAAATTCCAAATTTTTTCGAAGCTTGAAAAAAAAATTCACTTTGTTGAAAAAAAAAATTCACTTCAAGTTGCAAGACAAGTAATTAAAATAGTACTTTTGTCCAACTTTTTTAGTTCAAATAGAAGATAATTTAATACTGAAGCTAGATCACTTTGATTTTTTTCGATCGGACATATATTGTTTTTGCTATCGCCGGCATCGTTTCCTAAAACTTGTGAAAATGAAAACTCGAGAAAACGGGCTTTAAAGTTTTCGTACATAAAAAATCGTAATTTTCTTGAACTTACCGCATTAATATGCTAATCAGCGATTCCTGGTCCATAGAGTTGCCCTTCAGACTCTTCAAAAAACTGGTTCAGACTCTTCGAAAAACTGGTTGAAAACTTGAAAAAACCGCTCGTATAGCTGCTCGACGCTTGCTCACTATTTCTTCTGTAACTCCGAAAATATTTTGAATTTGCTTCTGAAATTTTAGGGACACATCCTTAGATAGTTTAGGAAGACATTTATGCAAAAGAAAAAAATCGATTTTTCGAAGCCTCTAAAGCAGACTACCACCTTAAGAATAAAAATTAAATATATTGCACAGCATCACACAAATGTAATCTCGGTTGCAAAATAACAGACGATATGTTATATGCAGATTGTCGGTGCTGGATCATTTCTCACAGAGATGGTAACTGTATCTGGATCTCGATATGGATTTTAAAGCTATGGTATGAGCATGTGACACTCTCCTATGGTAATTGCACGTCGGTAAGTTATGGTACGCAGAGAGTATCACCGTAATTATCGGTTGGGACGTAAAATTATATCGTTTATACCGTCCTGCATCTAATTTTCTTTGCTAACTATCATCTTTTGGTAAAAGCTATGGTTTGACTTCATTTTCTCGAGAATTCCCACGCACTGCTACGGTTAGATTTATTAATTGCTGTTAACATATAGAATAAATCCTAGTCAGTTATTGCCAAGTCTTGTAGGCTTTACTTGACTGATTCAGAACCTGTAAATTCAATCAACAATATACTACTGATTGATCTGTTCATTACCACTAACTTAAGCTTACTATTTATGTATTTATCAATCGCTAGCTGCCTTTGATTATCGCTATTCTACCTGTTCGTCCGAGTCCCTAAGCCGAGTCAACCATACAATGGAATCTTCAATTATTATCGTATCGTATTATACCTAATTATGCCTCAAAATTGACACTGAAACGTCTTACGTCTCGTGCTCAACGAGTAGATTCTGCTGTTGTTCAAAAGTCAGGATAATTAGGGAATTGCGCCAAAATATCATCTGTAAGTCCGCAACTGAGGGTAACAGCAGCTTAACGTTGCAACAGTTACTATCTCAGTGTGCAATGGTCTCGCACCAACAATCTGCATACAACATTCCATCCGTTATTCCGCAAGCGAGCTTACATTTGTGTACTGCTATGAAGTATATATAATTTTTACACCTGACTTGACATCTTCAATTTCAACTTGCACACAGGCCACATGGTTTACAATCGAGATTCGCAGAACTTAGGTTCATAAGCTTCGCCGACTGAACGCAAGGAATGTGGAGAAAGAAAGGATGACCAGTTCACGAAGTGTCGTTTTCAAAATTTTAACCTGGCGGTATCGTCGTAGCGAACAGGTTAATGACAGCTCTTCGCCTGCTGGCGTGTCTCGTGTCACTATGCGCGACCGTTAAGGGCGTTGCCTAGCTAGAAAGCACGGGCTACTCCGCTTCCCGCGTTAACCGTGGCGAGAGAGAGGGTAAAGAAACAAGTGAGACGGAGCAACCGAGCTGTCGCCGGAGTGAGGCGGGTGACGCGGGCTAGCGTCTTCCACCCCTCACGGGCATTCGGTTTCAAATACTTTTAAACAGCCCAGTGTATCGCGCTCGGCACGACGCAGCACCTGATGAATAATAGAAAAAAAAGTAGACTCCTTTCAGATTCCACTTGAAAAATTTACTAGTAATACAGAATTTAATAAGGAACCCGAAACTATTTTTTTTATAATTCAAAAACTTGTCATTAATGAGGTAAAAATCATCAAACATTTGAATTGTTTATAAAAATTGGGATTTTCAATAATGTTCAACATTGCATTTTTTTTATGAAAGCTTATTCGTTCACCTTCCGAATGCACTGTGAATGATGTCTTTACGTCGAATAGAACCGGATATATGCGAGCTCCTTTTGCATCAAAATTGAATGATTGTCTTGTAACTTTCGAAAACAAACATAATTCGGACGAACACCAAAATGCGTGTCGATTCTTTTTACCTTTATTTCATGTGAAAAAAAGTATGAATAGATTGAAAAAATACGAGGTCATTTTTTGATTGACGTGACGTAGAATTCCTTATACGTATGTTGATATAGATATACATTCTTCATATTTCAACGAAAATTATATTCACCGGCGTCCGTATTTCTACGCAATGCGATCACGTGACTGGTAGTAGTCTAATAGCCGGTATTCATAGTCAGGTTCGATTTGCAGGACTGTCTTGAGGCAGCTCAAAGCATAGCTTGATCGGCTGAGAGCTCTTCCTAATACAGTCTCGAAAATAATACGTAACTATTTACGAATACCGGCCAGACGTCGTCACAGGTCATTTTAAATTGAAAATGCAACGAATAGCTGTGAGCAAATTCATGATATAGCAACGAAAATATCATCAATCTCCCAGGTCTCACCACGTGGAGGTCGCTGTCAAACAGAGACCCGCCTAACCCGTCCCTACCTCCCAACCATGATCGGGTTTGCACCAAACAAATACAAAATGATGAAAAATAATATAAAATGGTAAAAGTAAAATTGAACTCGTTTAAACTTAATAAACATAATCACGAAATCTGTATGAGAAGGATCTCATAGAAATTAAATTGAAACAGTATAAGTGAAACATGACAGTAATCTTGATAAAGAAAATTGATACAACAAAGCATCGAGCATTGTATACATTATATGGCTAAATAAATTCTATAGAAAGCGCAAACTATGGAAAGTAGTACGTCACGAGTGCAGGTCACAGATAGTAATGAAAAAATAGGCCATAGAATATTTACATAATATATAGGTATACACGCAGTCTGGTCCGACTGCAGAAAGTATTCCTGGAATGAATAATCAGATATATAATTATAACGATATGACTAGCAAATTTTTAGCACAGTAATACATATAACTAACTAAACATAAATCACAGAAATATTGCACGTAAGCTATATACAAAGCTATTATATTTATGTACATATGTACATATATTTATATTACAGTGTTTTGTCGTCTGTCGGTCGTGAATTTACTGTTTCTTACGCGCGGCCTTTTCTGGGCTTCGATGATTTGAGGGGGTTCGCGGATTGAGCGTTGTCGGGCGCGTCTAGAATCTACGATTTCGGGTTACAAACAAAAGTAAAAGAAATCTGCTCATTTATTCTCCATTTTTTCGGTCCAGAATTTATCGTCACGTTTTATTTTATCAAAAATCAATCCCTTTGACGTCCAAACTATAAAATAGCACTACTTCCTATTCGTAATGTGTAGAAGACCTTGGACCTGATACATGTAATTATGAGAAAGCTCTAACTTGGCTTTTCCACCGATTATTTTCGTCTCAAATATTAATTCTGTATCCCAAAAATCTATCGAGCGAGCGCAGCGAGCGATCAAAATTTTTAAATGTTCAAGCGAAATCCCACAAAAAGTACTGATATCCCCAAAAAGCACCTCTGTTGCAAAAACCTTTCGCCAAGTATATTAATTTGACAGCCACCCACAAAACAGCCACCTACAAAACTGTCATCAAATCAGATACTGCTGCCAAGTATAATTTATTTAGAAGCTAATGATGATTTTGATATACTATAACGACAAAAAAAAAAATTGAAATCAAAATTGAAATTGAAAAAAAAAAATAATTTTTATTGAAATAAAAAAAATCGGAGATAGTGGTAAAAGGCGGTCTTTTTTAAAACAAGCACAAGAAAATACAAGTCGAGTTATATCAATGTTGAAATGGCAATATAAACATGGGCCCGCCAAGTACCACGTACTCCAATTTTTTTTTTATCAAAATTTTTTTTTTTTTTCGAATTTCAATTTTGATTTCAATTTTTTTTTTTTTTGTCATCATTAGTTATAGTATATCAAAATCATTATTAGTTTCTAAATAAATTATACTTGGCAGTAGTATCTGATTTGATGACAGTTTTGTAGGTGGCTGATTTGTAAGTAATGTGTGCATGTATGATTACCCCAGAATTACGTCAAGTTTATTTCAAAAAACAAAACGCGCGTATTTTAGTGGCCTAATACGTATGCGCCGTATTTACTTTGTATGGAAAATTCTGTCAGGTACATTGTAATTTTACCTTGGATACTTAGGTAGTCACAATAAGTGATAAGAATATTCCTTATGATCGACAAAGTGTAAACACTCATGCTAATTGCCGAATATCGATTTCGATCATTTAACCTGAACACGTAACAAATTGATGACATATTTTAGCGACTAATGCAAACCGGGCTAGTACCACACGTCACAATGCATTTTAGTTTATATTTTCGTATGTATAAAAAAACTAGAGAATGAATGTATACTGCTATTATGAACAGCACTATCGGCTCTTGAAAGTACCTTCTTAAATTAAAGCCCTGCGATTGTTCGTACTCAAGTGATTGAATCTCGAAGTCAGAGAGGGTGCACCATCAATCATATAAATAATTCGATTTACCTCCTTTTTTCCTGAAATTTAGCCAAAATATTTATGCCGGGTCGCTTCTTCTTCTTCAAAGACACATTCCCTCTCTTCTCAGCCATCGCGGGAATAAATACTGATTCGAAATAATAAAAAACACTGTAGAAAAACACAGGCAAAAATAAAAGCGCGGAACACTATCCACGTGCCGAGCGACGAGGATTCGAAGGAGGGGAATTGTAGTGGGGGGTGTTGAGTCTACTCTCCTCGCCTGTAATTCGCATGGTCGCCGGCCAACGCAGTCGTGGCGCTAGCAGCCGCCCGCCTTTTGCGCGAAAAATTTGCTGTTTCATGCTTCGTGATTTTCCTTATCATTTCCTCATTTTTGAAGATACTTAGGTTCTTAGGGAGTCATTTTGAAGATAAAGAATAGATCTGTGTCGCCTTTTTCGCTGAATTGCGAAAAAAAATTCGCTGTCCGCTGTGTTTCACTTCAAACATAACGTACTTTCAAGTACGTTTTACGCAAATCTGAAAGCGAAATCGAAAATTCGGCAAAAAAGGCGACACAGATCTATCCTTTACCTTCAAAATGACCCCCTAAGAACCTAATTATCTTGAAAAATGAGGAAATGAGAAGGAAAATCGTGAGTCTCTGTTTGCGCGCGCTCTTCGAGGCATAGGCAACGCCCTTAATCTGTCGCCGTCACTGCCTACGTTACCTCGCCTGTGTCGATGCGTCGATGTACTAGTTTTTCTGTAATTGATGTCCGCCACCGGTTCAGGAAGTCGAACACTTTACAGTAGAATGTGGTATTGAAGAATCATTCCAAGATAAATGTCAAAGTGTTATCCTAATTAAAGCATGGTAATATCAGATGAGGAATCGTGGTAATAGTTAGAGTACGTAGAGTACCGAACAATCACTCAAATACCGTCTTGTACAGCACGTTATGCTGCCATTAGGTAAAAGCAAAATCGCTCTGCAAGATTGGTATTGTTACAGTTACCTCATAGCAGTGTTGTGTCAATTCTGTTAAGTTCTCCCTCAGAAAAATTTCTTGCAAGTTTACAGTAATAATACGAGGGTAACATTGCAACACTGTATTTAAACTAATATTTAGAATGACCATGCATTGCAAAACCGAACGGGAAATTAGTGGCAATGTCAGCGAGGTAACCCAACAATAACAGCGCAGCAATTTCGAAGAAAGATAGCAATGAGTGTAAGGCTATCGCCACGGACGGTTACGGTCATGATGTTACAGAGGAAGAACCCATGTGGAGCTCTACCGGAAGGAAAACCGCGGCGAACGAGATTCCCCCGTGAAACACCTAGGCACCGCATCTGGAGAATATTACCATGCCAATGCAGAAGTATGAAACACCGGCCAATACGTCTGCCAACGAGCGTTCCGCGATGATAAACATCAACATTATCGATTTGAAAAATTTAAATGTTTCGTGATCCTAAAGGCAATAAGAATCGAGCGATCGCGAATAATCACGCCTATCTTCTAAAATTCCCGTACTTCACCAGGGTCTTAGTGAGCACAACACTTGGAGGTGTTACGGGGTGGATGATTGTGATTACCAACAAGTGGCTATCGATGACCGCATCCACATGCAGCCGTAATGTCATTACGGCCAATTTTACGCTCGTAACCTGTCGACTACGTGCACGTACAAAGGGTAAGGGAGATTAACGGGGAAATTTTATCGAGGAATTGAATGATTGATTATATAATTAAATTATTGTGAATGACGGGAAAAGTACAACGAGAAGATGTAAAGGAAATATTGTAGAAGAAAAAGGGAAGAAGTGTATTTAGCCAACTGAGACATAACTTGAGAGTTGATATATTGCAACATAAGCAAAATTGGAGAGCTGCACGTAATTTCTCGTTATTGTGAGCTGTTTTGTCGCTAATATTTACCAAAATGAAATTGTTCGACTTTTTTTGAAGCCAGAAAGAGCGCTCTTGGGTATGTCAATCGAAAAAAACTGAGCTACACAGCTAAAACTTTTTGTGGACTCGGCTTATTTCTACTAAAGTCATAATTTTCACAGACTTGTGTGTTTTTAGTCACCGATGCTACTGTTCTCAGACTTGGACATTTGCACGCCGCAGATACATGCTCACACTTCTATGCGAACTTATACAAGGGCTTATTCCTGTCGAAACCGCTCCTTAAAATAAACTTGGGAACCGATTCCGAAGCTGTGTAACCTTCAATTGCCTAAAATACAATTTTCTATTCTCAAACCAAGTGTTTTTCAGCCGTGGCTGTCCACTAGACTTGGAAACACTCTCTAATAATTTCAGACGCGGACACACCAAGTGCTAATATTGCATAAAATGAGTGATTCTCGGAAACTGTAACTCTCTAATCTCAATCACTTTGAGTGGCTTCGAACTGGTGTTTTGAATCGATTAAACAGGTAAGCAATAAGTGATTGGTCAAGCGAGATTTTTAATGATAAATAAGTACATTAGTCCAAGTTAACACTTTGCCGTCCGCACGATTCGTAAATATTTATTCGCTTGGCGCCGGCAGCGCTTATTCGGATCACTTGACTTGTCGCCGGCCGTTCTTGACATTATCGGGAGATTATAAATTGTTAAGTTTTACTAATCTCGTCGTTAGTTCTCATAAGTTCTCAACCCTGTTCCCCTACTTTCATGAAATTTCGAAGATATAAATATGTAAATAAATACAAATTTTGTTTCTTTTATATATTTGTTTATTTGCATTTTCTTTGATACTTAGTATTTATCTTTCGTATGGTACGCAGCAAAACAGTCTCCGAGATGTAAGGCAACTCCACCAGACTTGCACATTAAGTTTGTTGTTTTTCTTTTTTTGTTTTTGGAACATACGTGGCAGCTTCTTCGTTTTCGTTTGTTCGTTTCGGAAATAAGGACTAGTTGGTGTTGCTTTACTTGACCGGAAAGTCTGTCAATCGGATCGTAATGAGACGCACGCGATGTAGTGGCAACCTCGAAGTTTTGCTCAACAGCAGGTTCATGGCCTTTTATCCACGAATCACACACTTTTAATAAAAAATCGTGAAACCGAAGACTCTTCTGTTCTCTATTGAAGTATTGAAATGTACGGAACGCATTAAATAATGCGCAATTAAAAAAGTACATGCACACTTTTTTTGACCATTTTATAGATTTTCTGTAGATTGGATAATAGCTCAAATATTGGTCGGCCCGATCCACTCCTTTCATGTATTTGTTATAATCTAATACACTTTCGGGTTTTTTTATTGTGCAATTAGTCTTTTTACATATTCTTTGCGTGTTAACCAAAGTGGCATTGTGTATTGTAGAGATCATTCGTATTGTTTTAGTTTTCGAAGCTCTCCATACCTGTGCAAGTACTTCACCTTTCCGTTGATGACAAGCTTCAAACACATTGAGATTTGCGCGCTTTAATTTTTCCGGAAATCCTCTATTTTTCCTTATAGTTCCACAAACTCGTATTTTTTCTCAAGCAATTTCTCTGTAAGTTCCACACTATTATAGTAATTATCCATGTAAAGATGATGCCACTTTCCATAGCAAGATGTCAATACATTCCATTACTGTTTTTCCTAATGGCTGTCTAACGCCGGAATATATTTTGAATGAAGAAATGTATCCCGTAACTGAATCACACATCATCCGAATAAGTATGCCATATTTCGTAATTTTCGACGGATTATAAACATTAAAATTCAATCGTCCACGCCATGGTATCATTCCTTCATCGATTGAAATGTTTTGCCTTGGATTAAAATTTTCTTTAAATTTTTTGGAAAAGTAATCAATTATAAATTGCACTTTGCAAAGCCGGTCGGGATTATTTGGTTTATTGTTGTTGTCAGAAAAATGTAAAAATGATAATATTTGTCTGAATCGGTTGCGAGACATCGTTTTGCGAAATATCGGCGTGTCTAATAACGGATTTGTTGACCAATAATCATCGATCCTTGCTTTTTTTACGATACCCATAAGGATAGTAAGCCCAAACCATTTTCTCAGTTCGAGTGCCGTAACATCCACAAATTTGGCATTTTTTTTATCCGGTTTCCTTTTATCGCAATTTTGACGGTGGTACTTGTTGGTTTCATTGCAAATGTATTCAAATAAATCGTTCCCAATATATAATTCTGTGATATCCTTGACGCTTTGTGTATCTTTGGGAAATATATTTGGACCCGGAAATCCTTCGAATTCATTATTGGTCCTCGGCAAATCAAACTCTGACCATTGTGTACTGTCTTTTTCGTCTGACTCATTCGAATCAGTTGACAACCGTAGCGTTCGCCGAATTCTACTTGTAAGTATCTCACTACCGTCCGACGATTCTGCTTCACTCTCACTTTTTTGATTTTTAATGTCTTCCCAATCGGCCAAGTCGTCCGGAACGTCAGACAAATCGTCCGCGCATTCGTCGTAAATATTTGTATCGTCTCTTTCGTCTGCCATTATAAAAGGGCACAAGAACTTATACAAATAAAAAGTTTGATCACTTGTGTAACTTATTGTTACCGCAACAAAACACCAGCAGAAAGCTACAGACACTAAAGTGTTGTCACCGACCCCGAGCGATACTGTGCTCACAACACCACTGTGTTGTCGCCGGCCGTTGGCCAACAGTTTGCGCACGTCACCACTGTGGTGTCGCCGGACGGCAAAGTGTTAACAAAACCTGTCATATCTGTTGTAATAATACAAGAAAAAAAATTGATATGATACAGAGACTTAATCTCGGATTTTATTCCTATCAACGTTTTGCGATGTCAACTAGTGATCTGGGTGAGGGTAATTATTTGTTAAATTTTCTTCTGAGTGCTACATGGCTTTGATATGAACCTTTGACTATACGAATAATCTTTCACTTTACTAAGTATTAAAATCGCTTTGATCTGAAGTCGCTCTTCTACTGCTTTATACGAAAACTGAAGTTACCTGCCGCTTCAGCTTGGCGCGGATCCAAGTTTACTACGGTGAGTCAATCGGGCGTTATGCTTCGGTTTTGCTGACGAGCTGTACGTCGACCCCGTATTCATATCATTTCTGCTGTTCGTTGATGGTTGGTGTTACGTTGCTCGTCGAAAGGAGTCGGAAGCAGATTTGAACTGTCGTCAGTTGCCCCATCCTACGTCATAACTGTCGTTATATCAGCGAGCTACCGCCACGTTGTGTATGTGCTACTTACACCAACTGACTGGCTTTAGACCATGTCGCTTTTGTAGCGCATTAAACCTTGTGCGACGAACTCTATAAATACATGGAGAAGAGTTGGTTTCACGACACTAAAATGTCTAAAAACACCAAATTCAGAACAATAAACGAAGATCTGAAAAAAACTACTTCTGGGTTCCAACGCTCACGTAGAAAAATTCGACATAAAAACGTTTATTACTGGGAAAAAATCTTAACGTGACAGAGAAAAATATTACCTCTCTTTAAAAGAAAAACAAGTGATCTACGAATGTGTCAATAAGCTTGAAAAAAAAGTGTAAAACTTTTAAGTAGAAGTCGAATAGAAACATATGAATCTTCATAAAATTCCTGATTCAGATGGAGTTAATGAAAATTCATCCAAATGTATGAGTACTATTTTCAAACAATGAATCTAGATCCATCAGGAATTGACGAGATAAAACGGCTTTGCCGTGCTCCTGCAAAGAGACTCGTGTCAAATTTTGTTACATCTCTCTATCATGAGAATGCTGTACCTGAAAAACACGAAGAGCTCAATGAGCAGTCTGAAGTCATCATAACGACTAATGTATCCGAAAATCAACGTGCAGAAAATGCAAATCTTAAAACAAACTCAAAAAGGACTTCAATGACTCTTAATGAATAAAATTGTTTCGGTGGTTAGGAAGCATCACATATTCGACAATGATGTAAAATATAACCCGGCATACGCATCCGATTTCCTAAACAGTAAAGTGAAACCTAATAACAGGATGTCAAGTGAAAACTGCGTGACTGATAATGAGGCAAATATAGATGATGATAGCAGATATAATAGGCGGGTGCTGGATCACAAAATGGCAGTGTAGTAGCAGACTAGCCCCTGATTCCTACCTTACCGACAGTCGGTATGTTACCTCGCGACGGGTAAGACTTACGATAGTGTTACCGTCGGGAGCGTTATCATAGATTGCGCTGCCTGTATTTTTTTTCCATTTTAGCGACAGACAGTTCGATAATGAGATTTTTGCGTTGTCGGACGAGCAGCCATTTTAAATTTTTGCCGTTGGATGTCAGACATTTTACCGATGGAATCGTTAGCGATAAAAACATTAGCATAGATGACGCCATCAGTCGCAGTTCATCTTGATCGGTAAGGGGTGTCTGGTTTATCGGCATTGATAAGTGATACCAATCCTATCTTATCAGGTGTGTGTGGGTATTTCATCAGTAATGTAATGCTGACCGACCGGCTCACCATAGAGATAACAGCTTTTCTCAGTTCAAGCATTAGGTGCCCAGCAAACACATCTGAGATCATTTACAGAATTTTTACATCACAATCGATGTAACGACTACATAATATAATTGTCATCATAGTCTCGTAAATTTTCCATCTTTCACGTAAACTTGATATACTTGTTCCATCTCTTATTTACATCTTTGTGATGGATAGGAAAGATGGAAATCTTACGTATCAGCGATGACATCTTTTTCACTTCCCACTATATAACGTAATGTTGATGTACCATTGTTGAAATGTTTGATACATTTTTTCGTGATGCAACAGTTACAGAAAACTATGCATATATCAGTTATATAAGATTGATATAAAAAATTCTCATCACTCGATTACGAGATTTTTATATATACTCAAGACTCGTACAAATCTTATGGATTGGTTTTGTACCGTTTACGGAACAGTGATACATTAGGGTTTAGTAGGCTGAAAAACGCATCAATTACGTATAATTTGTTACGTAAATGTTACAAGGCACTTTTAAGTGACAAATTATACGTATTTGTTATGTTTTAAATTTTACTAAACAGTAATATATCAATGTTCTGTAATCATTACCGGCCTAATTCGTAACATGTTTACAAATCTTGGGTATTTGCGAAGATTTCGTACTCGTGTGACGAGATTTTTCCGTACCAATGTTATATATTTGTGATGTGCACAATTTTCTGTATTTCTTTCGTAGAAATTTTTGTTTTCTGTTTGAAAAGTGTTAAACATTCGAATAAAATGCGATTAGGAGCCATGCAGGTGCTCGAAAAATAATCTTGCATTTAACAAGTGCATCCTTTGAGGTACGAGAAGGTGAATCATGTACAAAAACTTCATATATATTATTTTATTTGCTGTATTCCTGAAACATTACCTAAAATTGAATAACATAATACAGCCTTAAATAAATAATTTGCATGTTTTTTATATATTAATTTAGAATGGGGAAAGGAAAGGTAGAAGATCTCAACTGTGTCACCAAACGGCATCGCCAGCGGCTTCGTAAAGCAGAAATTGAAAAAATTAAAACAAATTTCACTGCTGCAAAATCTTCAACTGTAGTGAGACAGTCGTCGGAGCTTTTTTCCTGTAAGCCGGAAGATGAGCAGCCTGATTCGCATGAACTACACTGAGAGAAATGAAGTTTAGAATTCTGATACCCAATGCTAAATTCTATCGACATACGCTTTACGCATATGACTTCGTACAAAAGAAATAGAGAATAATGATTTTAGTATGGCAATATTTACAAATGACATAAATCGCTAGTCACGTTTGGCGTTACATAATGTAACACTCGGAAGGTGTACCATTCTTTGCAGTGTTTGAAACCTAATATAGTATGGTAGTAAATACTAACAAGTCGAATAGTAACTCATGTTTTACGCATTAATTAGTTTTGCTACTGATTGTGGCATATTTTGCATTAGCAATCATAATTTTCAAAACTCGGAATCCCATTATGTGCTCCTTTATGACACGTATCAGATTCTATGCTGGTATGGGTACGATTCTGGTATACATGGCGAGAGGTAACCGATAGTGAATAGTAATTTGGCCAGTGTGAAGCACTGACTACGATACTGTATGGCAATTCTTGACTATTCTTGGATTGCGCGATACATGTATAAGGCCATTTTAATGCCCAAGTGATACAAGCATTGTTAATCTTCACTAGGCGTCTGCTACAACGCTGCATGGCAATTTCTGCTGTTCGCAGGATAGTAAATAGTACAAAAGTAGCGAACCAGTCTAGTCAATAAGCACTTTTTTACGATTTTCAATTACAGTTCTCCTAAAAATATGGTTGAGTTGTCATTCGATTCAGAATCGCATCTTGAAACGTTTTGAGAACATTCAAGATCCGCAACAAAAAATTACAAATGTTGTAAACAATTAAGTAACAACAAAGGGTTTTCGTTTTTCGAGAATATCACGAAAACTATTGCAGATATCGCAAATGTAAACAAAGATTCATAAAGAGCAAGAAATTTCCTACAGGAAAGTCTAAACTTCCGGAACTCTACCACCAATATTTATCATTTCAATCTGGAGGCAGAAATAGGGCTGAAAACGGACGATGTGATGATCGTCCGCTCGGCACGATTCGCTTATATTTACAACAAAAAATCTTTCAACCCATTAAATATGAATATGCAGAGACGAAAAAAATTCAGGTAGCATTAAGACACATAAATGAACAATAATCCGTAAAAAAACAATTTTCCCTGATTTTTCAATTAATCATTCTCTTGTTAATCAAGTCGTTTTTTATAATTTGTGAATCAACATAAAAACCCTTGTCATTTTCAAACTAAGACCAGAAAATTTTTTTAACCTTTGGAATTCTTTCTTCAAAGGGTTTGAAGGAGATCCCCATTTGTAAACTATTTGAATTTCGATTTTTCATGTTTTAATCAAAAATTTAAAGAATGGAAATGTTTAAAAATCGAACAGAGTTACCAAAAAAACTTTTTTTCAAAATGTTTCGATTATTTCAGTTTCTAATCATTGAAAAATGTACAAAAATGATTACAAATTTTTTTTACTTTGATTGTTTGAAATATTGTTATAAACAAGTGCATTGCTTATGAGATTATCGAAAATTTGTTTTTGACGATTAGATAGTCGATAAAAGCAATGATTTTTAGGAAAAAATTCTTTCATAAAACAAATTCGATATAATTTTAAAACGCATTTTTTAAATAACACCTTTTCTTCGTCGCTGAAAATTAATGCTAAGAAACCATTATTTCTTTAAAAACCATTATTACCAGTGCTCTTTCATATTTGGACAAAAAACTTTTTTTTGTCCATATCCTTATTGTTCGTTTAATAAACAATCCTCTCATAAAAGAAGATTTGTTACGAAATCTTGAAGTTCGAGTTATTTCTAAAGCTGCTATAAACTTATTTTGATTGGCTTTCGATGTCATGTTCGGAGTTTGTTTATGTGCGTATTTCAGATCGTAGAAAAAAGTGAGAAACAATTGCAGCTCATCCGATCACGATCGTGTCAGATACATTTATTTAGCGACGCGACGAAATCTCGAAGTTCGAGTTATTTCTGAAGCTGCTATAGACTTATTTTGATTGGCTGTCAATGTCGTGTTCGGAGTTTGTTTATGTGCGTATTTCAGATCGTAGAAAAAAGTAAGAAACAATTGCAGCTCATCCGATCGCGATCGTGTCAGATACATTTATTTAGCGACGCGATCGTGTCAAATAAATTTATTTAGCGACAAGAGTGAATAAGTGACGGAGAAATTTAGTAGGAGCGATTTTAGTCGAGCGAGGAACTCGATGCGTTAACGGCGGATGATAATACAACGTAAGTATTTTAGTTTTCTTTTTTCATATGTCACACCTCATTTTGGGAATCATAAATTCTTTCTGCCACATGGTTACCATATCAGCCACAGCGAATTTTATGAACAAAAAAATCGCAGACTATGGTCGATCTTTTCATTCCATTTCTCCTTTTATTATGCATTTATAGAATTATCATGGGCTATGTGGATGGCATCCACAGCATACGGTTCGTCGGTGTGGCGGAAAAACCGTTGTCACCATATCACCGACAGCGAATTTTATCAACAAAAAAATTGCAGACTATGGTCGATCTTTTTCATTCCATTTCTCCTTTTATTATGCATTTATAGAATTATCATGGGCTATGTGGATGGCATCGAGAGCATACGGTTCGTCGGTGTGGCGAAAAAACCGTTGTTCAAATTCACTTTGAACAACGGTGATGGTAAACGTGTACGAGTAGTGGCATGGGATGATAAAGCTACGCTGTACGAGTTCAGTATTTCACCTCGAATCGCTAGTATAATACGAATAGTTTTTATATCAAATAGTAATTATAAAATAAATAATGATGAGTGATTAACTAAAAATGAAGTTTCTTCCATAGATAGTTCGGGTTTCTCGAGGACTGGTAATTCCGATTAAGCATGACTATTACAAAGCTTCTGATGATATAATTCCGTCTGAACTATTTATCCGCCCACGCACGAAGATCGAATTATTTCGCAAACATGAAATTGAAGGCATGAATAAATCTGGAATGATATTTCAGAACGTCGAGCTAAAATCCATCGCAGACTCAAGTGGCAATATATGTTTGTACCATTTCAATAATTATTATTTTCTTTCAATATATGCAATTAAAATTCTTCGGATATTATTTTTAATAAATTACTAGGGGCTTCGCCCCTGCGCGCTTCGCGCGCCAACCCCATCTCGGCGCTACGCGCCTCACTATTTCCTTACGCATTGTCTAGTAGACAGGCGACTTCCTTCATGTTGATTTGATGACAAGTCTGCACTTGCTGTCCACTTCAATTCCTTCTGTGCTTACTTTTCTTTTTTTCATCAATCGAAGCTTCCATTCGTTGATTGAAAATTGGTGTTCCTTCTCTATTGATATCGATCTATCTCCTTGACTTGCTGAATTATTTTTGCTACCGCTCTGCCCGTGATTCTCCAAAATCATCTTCTTTATATTATTTTTTTCTCTATATTTGTGTTGCTGTTCACTCCGCAAAACACCTCTTTCTCTTGTGGTTAACATAGATCCTGGTCGTCCTCTTGCCTGGTTATAGGAATATTTGTTTATTATTATTCTCGGGCTTATTTGGTTATTCGCACTTACAATTTTATTTTCCTTTTTCTTTTGTGATACGTCCGACCATCCACCGTCTCCATCGCCTTGTCTGCTGGTTGAAACTCCTCCTTTCTGTTCGTTTATTGAAAAGCCAGTATGATATTTTTTGTTCGCTTCCCTATATTTTCGCTGCTGTTCTCGTCGTCTAATTTTTCGCTCTTCTATGTCCATCACATTGGTTGGTCGTCCTCTTGATTTATTTTCCAAATCAATAATCACAATCGATTCTTCTAATTCTTCAACACCCTTCGTTGAATTATTTTTACTACCGCTCTGCCGGTTATTCTCCAAAATCACCTTCTTTACATTATTTTTTTCTCTATATTTGTGTTGCTGTTCATTCCGCAAAACACCTCCTTCTCTTGTGGCCAACATCGATCCTGGTCGTCCTCTTACCTGGTCATACGAACATTTTATGGATATTATTCTATGGCTTATTTGGTTCTTCGCACTTACGATTTTATTTTCCTCTTTCTTTTGTAATATTTCCGACCATCCACCATCTTCATCGCCTTGTCTGCTGCTTGAAACTCCTCCTTTCTCCACTGTCATCGTAAATCCTGGCTGTCCTTTTGACTGTTTGGTGATATATTTAGATTTACTATTATTTGATTGTTACTTTTCATACTTATTACTCACTATCTGAATTTTATTTTGGTACTGCAAGACATCAAAGTGTCCACTGTCTCCGTCGCCGGTGAAGAGTAGCGAGAATTGTGTTTCATTTTGTGATCCGATCCGGTGTGGATGAATTTGTTCTTCGCGATACACGGTCAAACATATCTCAAAAATGTCCGCAGCTGCATATATTGCATTTTTATTCATATGTGATTTGTAATCACCAGGTGACCTAATCACAGCACCGTTTGACTCATTACCTGTAATAAAATCCGCAAACGTAGACCAATTATCCACTATATTTGAAACGATACTCAGTCTCACCTCTGCGTGTCGATCTTGAGTGCCGTTTACACAATACGCCAACGCGCGAAAAAGACAATTCCCGTCGGGAATCATCTTGATAATTTTCGTTTGCATGTTCATTTTTTGCCCGTCAGAAACAGATACCTATAAAGATATTTGTCAAAGACTGTCATAAACAGCCGATGACAGCTGTCAAAGGGTTTGCTAGATGCTTTTTGTTTTGTTTTCGGGATCTCACCCCACCGCCAACTTCATGCGTATTCTATTGTTATTATAATCTTTTTTTTACTATTGTTATTATAATCTTTTTCTACGTTCATTTGTTTGAAACTTTTTCATTAGATAGAGAGATTAACGTTCGTAGGTGTTAAAGGGTACATCAAAGTTCCATTCGTGGACCAAAAAACTGGACACGCTACCCATGGCTCAGGAGCTATCACCGCTGGGACCTTCAAACTAAATGTTAATATTGCACAGTATTTACACGATGATGCAATGGTTGAAGGGGTTCATATTGAAGTTGAGGGTACACTGAAGGAAGATAAACGTTCGTAATATTTCATTCGTATCTGTCAGTTTTTCCATAAGAGGCTTGTGAATCAATGTCGGAGAATTTTCATTGTAGATGGCTCTGAATTTCTACAAGCTCAAGATATGGGAGATCTCAAGATACTCAATGATCAGGTGATGTAACCTGCTAATCTGAGAAAAGGATTCAGAAGGTCATTGAAAAGGTCATTGAAAGTTGATGAAGGTGATAAAGAGAATTCGCATAAAAAGGTGGGTAATAATAATAATGGCATATTTATAATATCTTTATAGTAATTATTTGAGTAGTTTTTAATGGAAATAGCTTAGATATTTTTTGGCATGGTTTGTGAACATAAAAAATCTAATTTCTTGATGTGATCATTTTTCTGATGGAAAAGGTTGCGATTGAAGACTGCATGAATGATTTGCTGGAGAGTACTCTCAATAAAAATGGTAATAATAATAAAATGATTATTTTTGAACTATATAGAATATTCATAACGTATCATGCGGTTTCAAATCTCATATTGTCGTGAATTTGCTTACTCTTTATTACAGAAGGAGTATTGCAGCACATAATTGTATGATTTCTCAAAGCGAAGATGTGTTCGTGCGAAGATGCAAAGACGTGTATGCGAAGATGTGAACAAGACATGTACTACGATTATTCAATACATCGATATTATATTAAAAGAATTCTTCGATGTTCCTTAAAGAATTTCAATCTGAGCGATGTTCTTTCAAGAGTTTGATGTTAACGATGTGTTCCTTGAAGAGTTTGAATGTTTGAATCATGACTAAATTTTCTGAGTTTTGTAAGAATCTAATAAGAAATACCCGACTTTATATTTCCCAACGATGTGCGGTCATTTGTGTATTAAAGACCACAAATTGTTTAAATGCCATTATTTGTTGTGACCCTTAAGCAATGCTAAATCGATGAAGCCCTCCCAACACGAAAATTATTTACAAATAAAGATGGAAAAAGTTACAAAAGGTGAAATTCGGGGGGCCAGGTTCTTGGTTTTTTTGATCAATTGGGGCTGGCTCTGCGTTGTCAGGCGACTTAATCGTACGGCCATGTATAGAATCGGTAACATTTATTGACAGGCTGGATTTTCACGGGGCGGCGGATGACGTTTCGTGAAAATACATCGGCGGCGGTGGCAAGACGCTGCCCAACAAACGCAGCCGTAGTTGACCGCATGGTTCAGCAGTGGATCCCATTATTGTTGATATTCGCTTGCGATTCGAGAGCTGCGATCCGTTGAGAACGTCTTCATCATTGCCGGTTATCACTACAAGGCTAGTACACGAGAGAAGGCAAATTGTGATCCAAGATGAAAGAATACTCAAATTTTTGTTTCATTATTCTGTAATTGAGGGCATGGGTGGAATAACTGTATGATTGAGCAGAGTAATTTTGATGATATTGTTCTTTTTGGAATTGCGTAAAAGTGATAATTGCTCGAAGACCCTACAAGTAGTGTATATATCCCAGTTCTGGACCACACAATGGCGCGCTCCCCCCTAGCTCCCCCCTAACCCTAGCCGCCCCCCCCTACGTTGACCATTTTTGCGGTTTGCCGCAAGATGGCTATTTTCATAGGATTTGACACACACGCACGCACGCACGCACACACGCACACACACACACACACACACACACACACAAAATAATTCCTGTCGAGACTTGTTTGGCGCCGGAAAGCCGCACATAAATCGGATGGGGTAAAAACCCGCTAGATCTATTGAAAAAATTCCAGGAAATGACCCCTGAAGAAAGGTTCAAAATGGCGTTTTAAATGCTTTTAATAATTTTTTTATTTAACATCAATTACGTTTAGTTTTCTTATTCTATTCTGAATTATCTTATTCTAAATTTTAACGAGTAAAATTATACATATTATTTTCAATATCCATATTAATTAAACACATTATTATTCCAAAATTGACTTATACCAATTTTTTTACAGTACCACTAATCGGATTATATTCAACAAAGCGGTCATGCAAGATCATGCAGTAGGCAGAAGTGTGTGGTGGGAACGTAATGCTAAAGTCAAATTCCAATCGAATGTCCACAGGTCCAGTTTTCAATGTTTCGTTCTGCTTGGAGCAATCGATGACGATAAGGGGAGCTTGGTTTATGAATTCACGCTTCGATAGCAAAGGCTCAGCTTCTTTGTTAAAGTAGGTCATTTGAAACCGAACATACATATCAGAGAAAATGGCGTATTGATTATTGTATATATCAAGATTCATATTTCCGTAGATATAGCACTGTGAGGTGAGGCAGAGTTTTACATCTCTGATCCGACAATGATAAATACGCCAGCATTTCTCAGCGGCTCGTTTCTCCTTGCAGTTTGAAATTCTAGAACGACATATCTCGGCTTCTCAAGCTGCGTCGATGTCTTGACTGACCATATATGCCGCGTTGTTGATGGGAGCATCAGATACACGTACGTTTCCCAAGAACGAAAACTCATGGATATAGCCGGATCCTTGGCGATGTAGTTGAGTAGCTCGATTTTCGGTTCATCTGCCAGTTTGATGTAGGGCAACAACTACTTGATTTTATTTAGGGTGATTTTAAAGTTTTCCTTGATCGAGGCCTGAATCACGGCATTCAAATCAGTGTTGGAACGTGTGAGAATTAATTCGTGTTTAGCGTTGACGATGACTCGACGATAATCTTCGGCAAAGCCTAGCACATAATTCAACGGTAAAACAACATCGAAATTTCCAGCGGCATCGGTTAGTTCCTTATCCCCACTCAACCACCCGGTATTCTCCAGACTATATTGCTGGCCTGGAGTCAAGGATACGTAACCCTTCATAGTGCTGGTGATGCCAACATTTTGATTCCGATCAATCTCTACACCGTTCAACTCGTAGCGAACTTCCTCAAACAAATGCTAAATAGCCATATTGATCAATTTCGTAACTGTCACCGCAGCCACACCATCATCCTTTGTGATTTTTCCATGAATGTGTAGAGAGCTTTTACTGGGCAGTAGACACAGGTCTTGATGTTGAACAACAAGATGGATTTCATCGTTGTTCTGGGAGGTGGATGATGCAAACGGCTGATGAGCATGAATCTCAGAGTGCGCGATCGATTCGTCGAATACCACAGGTTTGTGTATTCTTATTATTTCTTCCATGGTAACACATACAGGATGCAGCGAACACGAATTCTTATTTTCCAAAATTTCCACGTAATCGAAGACCCAGGCTCTGGAGAAACCGAACGTTCAGATGTGTCAGTCTCGTAGGCGGTGTAAACGTTGTCAGAGGTGTCGGGCGACTGATGATTTTTGGCCATGACGTTTGACTTTTATAACTTTTGCCCAACTTTCTCGTCTCAAACACGATTCCCATTATTTGAGTGATTTCACGTGTAAACGTACAGTAATCGTTTCGCCGCGAAAATGAATCAGCTCGTCGTCTTGATCAACTATTCTCAGCTGTAAAGAGTGTATCGACTGTACGGCGATTGGCAGGTAAATGACGTTGGTGGGCACTTCGACAATCTTATATCCTGATGGAACGGTTGGGAAAAATTCGTGAATCGTGTGAGCTCAACGCCCGTTTATATACGCCCCCGTGGTTATGCTACACTCAACGCGTAAAGTATTAACCTTCAGTGCGGCTACGGGTAATTCAGATTTATGAGTAACGTTTCGTTATAGCTCAACCGCCTTAAATCCCAATAATCGGCCGATGGAATCTTTGGGCTTAAAGTCTACCACATGATTGCATGTGACTTCACTGTTCAGCTCGTTGTTGTTAGCTGTCAGACTAAGGGTGATGTTAGAGGGTAGCTCCTTATGCACAAAATTTTCAATATCCTCAATTTTATAGCTTCCCGTGGGTATCACGATGCTCTCTCTGCTGTTGTCCGCTCGATTCAGGTAAATTTGTTACACCTCTCATGAATATTGGGTATTGAATTGAATGTCAGGAACTCGACGAGTCCGAGAACATAGTTCTTCTCTGGTAATAACTCGATTTGGGGGAAATATTGAGCCTCCAGCACTGAGGATGTGCCTGACAGTGTTAACGTCAACGATTTCGGCACGACTAATGCTTGCTCATGTAACACTTGTCTTTTTATAGTTGTTCGCTGAGAAATTTGAGGCACAAGTGGCCGCAAATCACAGTATCATATTCCTGATACCTCTTATGATTGTATTCAACGCTACCAACACCGAGATACCTCATCAAGTCTTTAGGCGGTTTCAAATCACCAAAACTATCGAAATACACAACATGGTCACCATTTTTCTTGTACGCAACCCAATGTGTCCCTGGACCGTTTTCATCGTCAAGATTAATAATTGCGGATTCCAGCATTTTCGGTCCTGATTTCGGCAGATCATTCCGCATAAAAACACCACGAAAATGAAAAATTTTCATATTTTTAGCATAGTTGCGTAAATCAATGTCGGTGAGAGCTCGGTGTAGTAGCTTTATTAGTTTTTTGCCGGACGTAAGTACAGGCCCATTCCGCTGCGGTAGGGTCGCAGGTATAATCTCTTGCCCAAAGCAATCGCCTCCATTGTTGCATTGTGCCGTTTGGCCTTGTTCAACTGATGTTTGTTGACACTAGCTTCGTCGACAGCTTGAGCTATACCCGCAGCACCACCCGCAAGAGCCCCAGTAGCGCTTAGAACGGCCAGAATTGGAACGAAAAACGGCAGGATGCCGCCAATCTTGTCAGGCACAGGTATGACGCGAGGCGTACGAACATTCTTCCCAGTTTCACGCGCGGCCGCACGTGCACCCGCCAACGCCGACTCGACGGCTTTATAACCCGGTCGCATGGCGACCTTTGCTGCTGTGATGATGGATTTAGGATTCACAGTTCTCTTTGGCTTTTTACTCTTCCCGCCAGTTCTAGATTTCTTCTTCGCAGCCGCTCCAAGTTTCAACCGCTTCGCAGCTAAGCCCATTCCGAGTTTAGATTTAGCTTTCATGGTGTTGGTGACTTTCCAGGGTACAGCCTTTTCACCCACACTAGCGTCCTTTGCCAAGACGCGATTCCACGCCTTCTCAGCGAGCGCTT
Organism: Neodiprion lecontei; assembly: GCF_021901455.1. Lineage (NCBI taxonomy): Eukaryota > Metazoa > Arthropoda > Insecta > Hymenoptera > Diprionidae > Neodiprion > Neodiprion lecontei. The sequence goes on from NC_060261.1 coordinate 22,113,705, forward strand.
TGTCGGCAAGATTTCTCGCTGCGATATCGCGATTCTTTGCGTATGCAATGTCGTGGTCTTTACACGCGGCATCTAGCGGATTGGATCCTCTTAGCCAATTTCGTTCCAGGTCCGCAGTACTGATACCCTGGCACATGCAATTCAACTGGGAGATGATTGATGATTTTATTCAACAAACCACCACCGCGTTTCTTCCGTGTGCACGTCCTCATAGTCGGGCAACAACTAACGTGACTTCTATAAAAGGAGGAATTTATATACCGTCATCTTAGTTCTCGTTGTCATGCTAACGAAGCATCATGAGATTTCAAGATCAGCCCGGTAAACTACCTATCGCGAATTTTGATAAAATGGTTCGACGTGGTAAGAGGAAGATAGGAAAACGACATGGAAAATTGCTGCCGAATACCGTGAGAGCAATTTTTTGCGGGCCATCCAATCGCGGTAAAACTAACGCTCTTCTCGCACTCATCACCCACAGCAATTGATTGCGATTCGAAAATGTCTACGTCGATTCGAAATCTCTCATCCAGCCGAAGTATCAATTTTAGCAAAAGTTACTAGAACCCGTGCAGGGAGTAAGTTACTTCCCGTTTCGCGAGAATGATGAGGTTGTAACACCGGAAGATGCTCGCCTCAACTCTGTTATGATTTTCGACGATGAGGCCTGTGAAAAGCAGGATAATATTAGAGCATACTTCAGCATGGGCAGGCATCGCGATATCGATAGCTTTTATCTAAGTCAAACGTATGCGCGCATTCCAAAACACCTAGTGCGTGACAATGCAAACTTATTGGTGCTATTTCGGCAGGATGATATGAATCTGAAACATATCTACAACGATCATGTGAACGCGGACATGACGTATCAGCAATTTAAAGACTTGTGCTCGGTATGCTGGAATGATGACAATTACAGTTTTATCGTAATTGACAAGGATAGCGGAATCAATGGGGGGCGATATAGGAAGGGGTGTGACTGCTTTATAAGCATAAACTAACGTAAACTTGCACAGTTTCGTTGCAACAATGGAGCCGGCAACATGGAGAGTGCCAAGATTCGTAAGCATAGCGATACATTGAGTGAAATATCAAAAGCATCCGATGTCATACGGCGGAAGCATGAGATGCTCAAGTTGGACAAGGACACGACCGAACAGGTTATGGGAGAGGTATTCAAGCCTTTAGTAACACCGTTGCAAGAATTGGTTGATACCTCAAGACAGCAGCAGCAGCATGTTAAACGTGAAATTAAAACGGAACTGCCAGATGTGACAATAAAAAAAGAAGAAGAATAAGATGACGAGAGTACCGGGGATGATGATGATGATGATGATGAGGTGGATGAGGATATGGATGAAGGGAATTTCATGGATGCAAATGATAAAACACTGAAGTTTGGTGAAATTTCTACTACAAGTACGCCGGTGAAGAAAACAACGGATTCCACGGCGCAATATTTGAAAATGTTTAGCTTAAGTAAAAAGAGGGATTTGGATACCACATACGGTGTTCGAAAGTTGACAAACGGTATGACGATTGGTGATACGCCGATCAATTTCACTGATAATCTGGTCAATGTGGGGGATAAAAGTTATGAGAGAACACCTGGATTACTTGAATTACTGTTTAAAAAATGACCCGATGCATTGATTGTAAATGATGTGGATAGGAATAATTATATAAAAATTGTGACGACGACAAATGCGCATCGAAAACGTTACCAAGTCGATGGAAGCCTTCGAGATGATTCAAAAAGCGCAAAGTATAGAAATTTCATTGCACAACACGTTGGCTCGCCGAAAAAATCAGGTAAAGGCTTACCCGACTATCAGATTGCGCGAAAGGACGGACAAGATGTTGATTACGTCTGCTGGGATGATCCAACTGAAATTGTAGATCGCCTCCGGCTGCTGATGGCGTCACAGGCTGCAGGCAATACCAACCATTCCAACGAAATAGTTTCCATTATTGAAGAGTTGCGCGAGGCCGGAATCGTTTATTAGCGGCGTGTAAACATAATATCATCATTTGTTCAGTGACCGTCCAGTGATGAGCATAGAAATAATCGGACGACATTCGGAGCGTGGTGGTGGTAAAAAATTTATTCGAGGGCCTCCGGGTGTCGGATTCAAAACCACCAACGACAATCAGTACGATATAGACAGCAAACGATTATGTAATATCGCTGATCCGCAGATGGAAAACGATGCCCTTTCCCTAAAAGTTCTCCATACTGCTTCACGATCTATGGCTGTGGATATTGTGGATACTTTTGAATCAAATTTTGAGAGTTTCGCGCATAATCACAACGAGGAGTTGGAACAGCTACGCATAAATAACAAAATCATAGAAAACACGTTGAGTTGCATCAAACATATTGGGGAGCAAGCAACACCGACGCCGGGACAGACAAGCAGGGAACTAGTATCGATTGAGGAACCAGAGTGGTTGGACGACAATTCGAAAAACTGTAAGGTGAAGAGTTGGGAACAATGAAGACTGTAAAAGCTGCCGAACTTCACAGACAGGCTCGACGCAACTATCCGCGCCGATTCGTAGATGTACGCGGACTGGATGAGACCTGGCAAGCTGATCTCGTCGATATGACCGCATACAGCTCGCACAACAAGGGATACAAATACCTATTAACAATCATCGATATATTTTCCAAGTACGCGTGGGCGGTGCCGATAAAGTCCAAGAGTGGGAAAGATGTTACTGCTGCCATGAAATCTGTACTGATCCAGAGCCGTATATCTGCACATCTACACGTTGATCAAGGCAAAGAATTTTACAACAGCGAATTTAAAGCCCTGGTGAAGCATCACAATATCAACATGTAATCAACATTCAGCAACTTAAAGGCGTCGAAATGCGAACGTTTTAATCGAACATTGAAAAATAAAATGTGAAAGCGGTTCACTCTCCAAGGATAGTACGAGTGGATTAATATTTCTGATGATTTGATGAAGTCCTACAACAACACCAAACATCGCACGATTCGGATGAAACCGGTGGATGTTAGCACGGAGAATGAAAAACAGCCGTATCGTAGCGTGTACAAGCCTCGACAAATCAAACGAAGTGATCGAGCGCAGAAATTCAGTGTAGGCGATCGAGTTCGAATCAGCAAATACAAGAATGTATTCGAAAAAGGCTATACACTCAATTGGACGACAAAAATATTCACCGTGAGTGAGGTGAAACATACCAATCTATCCACCTACAAACTTACCGATCATCAAGATCATCCCATCGAGGGGGGCTTCTACGAGGAAGAGCTCAACAAAGTGAAATATCCAGACGGCTACCTTGTGGAGAAAGTATCACACAAACGGGGGAATCTGTTCTATGTGAATTGGTTGGGTTTTGATAGTTCGCACAATAGTTGGATAAATAAAATAGACATTTAACATGATTTGTATGTATTTTCCGAATTACAATAAAAGATTTTGAATATACAAATATTTCCACATTCTATCTCCTTTGTACGCACATGTGCCATACTCTGTACTATGAAAATATTAATAATAATAATAATGATAATGATAATGATAATATGCAATTTTTCCATACGATTATTACACATTTTATTTTTTGGAAAACTTTTTTTCGTTTTCAGAAAACCATTTTTCATTTTCTGAAAACTTTTTTCATTTTCTGAAAACTTTTTTTCGTTTTCTGAAAAATTTTATACATTTTCTGAAAACTTTTCTCGTAGTGAACGAATAAATGTGAATTATTGCTTGATATATTAATAATAAATGAATAAATAATTGTCGAGTATATGAATTCGCATTTTGAAACTTCAAATCCATTAAATATCGTATTGATCGTGAAACGTTTCCGCCCGATGTTGAATCGTTCGAGGCGTCAAACATCAAATATTTACATCAATTCTACGTCTACAGTTTATCCTATAGCTATTGGGGGGCTGGGACAAACCCCCAAGGTACGGTGTCGGTCTGTCCAGGTATCAATTGCCGCATGTCATCCTGCCAACTCGGAGCCAATTTTTTTGTACAATCGTGCCTACTTCGTGTTTTTTGCTGCGTATTGAACACTGTGGAAGAGTCAACTCTTGGGAAGCCGTCAGACAGCGCTTATAATTATCAAACGTGATGCTATTCATCGATGAATTTTTCACACCCTTGGCGCGCTTACTCACTTTTACGCCACTGTCACATTTTTCCTCACCCATCGTAGTAAATGTGTACAGCTTTGCTCGCAGTCCCAAAAACTCTGTCATAATTTTACCATTATTTTCATCCTTCATTAGCCTTAGTTGTTTTTTGTTTTTAAGGGGAATACCATACACATTGTCGGGCGGATAGTCAGGGGTATCAAACATTGTATTTACATCAGGTTTGATGATATCGTAGATATGAGGCACATTGAATTTGTAAATAAGGCTGTCTGTGTCGGTATGCATCAATTTAGCTTGTTTATTCGAAAAGTTGGTTTTAATATAATTATAGTGAAAATCGTAGAGGAAGATTTTTGACAGATCTAGAATTGATGCGCCGACGTAAATAGGTTTGGCGAAGTGAACTTTGACACGATTCATTTCAACGATAACCATATCATTGGGGAGTAAAGTTGCTCAGGTCCGTGGAATCCTTAATCCATACGTGCTCCCTGGGTGGTGCCAAATGAGCAACACGGGAGCTGAAGAGGAAACAGCCGCCCGCCGTGTATCCGTGTGGGTCGGAGAAGAAATAAAATAGTTCCCGCAGCAAAAAATACCAACTCCCCTTCAGCGATGGAGGGTATGGTCACAACAACTGACCAAGGGTTACGTACGCAAGCGGATTTGGTGATGCTGCTCGAAAGAGATGTGCGATATGATCCCTATAGCGCGGCGTACGTGGAAACTCCCGGCATCTACGTGCCGCACCCACGGGAGCAAGAGGAAGCCTGTGATGGAATATGGTGCACGGCTGGAGCAGATGCCTTTCCCTGCTCCAATAGCCACAAGCTCTCTCAGTTATGGGGTAGCTGTTAGAGTGATCACCCCCTAACTTCCGGAGGCATCGCGTTCGGAGACGACCTTTTGTTCTGGAGTATTACATAAACTTATGGAGACTACAAATAACACAAACAACAACAACCAAGAGACTGCAGAGGACGTCTTCATGGACGTCGAGCAGGGCACGAACATCGCCCCACCAGCTACACGAAGGAAAAATGTTATGGTCGCATCCCACCGGGACAGAGTAAACTCTGCACTGACCAGTGGATGTCGCCAAACACCTATGGAGAGACTAGGCTCCAAAATTGAAGAGCTAGCGTGGTACATCAAGGATAGGACCAACGTTCACGGAGAAATAAAGAAGTTAGTCAGGTTGATCGACACAGCATATCACCTGGCACTAAAAGACTACACTGGTGCTCCGAAAACGGTACCAAGCGGGACGGCGCAAACAACGCAAACATCTCCTCAGATGGAGCCCCAACCAAATGCGCAGCAGACACCGGAAGCCACCTTGAAGAATTCAAACTCCAAAAAAAGGCCGCTACCCACACCTAGCCCCGCTTCTGGTCAAGATTCGCGAGCATCTAAAAAACCGGCCAACGACAACATCTGGGCGGAAGTGACTCGGCGAAGAAAAACGGAGGAAAAAGTGCCACAAGACTCGACAGTAACAGCGAAAGCGCCCCAAAAGCCAAACGTTAAAGATGGCCCTTTGGCAAACAGCCATCGTAAGACGAACAGAAGGAAACCAAGAACAAAGGCTGTTCTTGTCTAACCAGCAGAGGGGCGCACGTACGCCGAACTCCTTAAAGAGATCAAGGCCAAGGTAGACCCGGGCAAGACTGGCATAGACATTAAGTCTATCACACAAACAAAGCGCGGAGGCGTCCTGCTGGAGATGAGCCGCAAGTCTGAAGACAGCGCAGCTTTTGCTGCCGCGATAAAGACAGCAACCACAAACATCGGCACGGTGAAAACACTGACACCACTGACGACGATAGAGATTCTTGGTCTGGATGGAGTCTCTACCGAAACTGACGTTCGTGAAGCACTCAAGCGGGACTTCACGACAAACCTGGAGATTAAACGGGTCAACTTGACCAAGGTTACACCAAGAGGACAACGTGCGGCCTTCTGTGAGATAGACGAGGCCAGTGCAACCCAGGTCCTCGATAAAGCTCGCATAAAAATTGGATGGGTGAACTGCCGCATTCGCCCAGTCGTAAAAGTGACCCGATGCTTCAAATGCCTTGGGTATGGGCACCAAACATGTAGCTGTACGGGACTCGACAGGAGCAATTGTTGCTACAAGTGTGGCGGCGAAAACCACAAGTCGCAACACTGCGCGGTGAAGCCAAAGTGCTTTCTTTGTACGCCGGACAAAGAAGTCCAGGATGGCTTATGTCATATCGCCGGCTCCGGAGCTTGTAAGGCATTTCGCACCGCACTTGCCGAAGCTGCGAGAGGGCCGAAATGACGCGCTTATTACAGGGCAACCTGAACAGGTGCGCTTTGGCGCAAAATTTACTGCACCAGCGTATCTTTGAAGACAAGATCGATATCTGCCTCATCTGCGAGCAACATCTAAACATCCAGGACAGAACATGGTTCGCTGATAAATCCGGCACGGCAGCGATCTGGATCGCAAACACGAAGAACGTCACCGTAGACAGCAGCGGATGCGGACCAGGACACGTCTGGATCAAAACCCCAACAGCCTATATTATGAGCGTCTACCTTTTACCCAATGAAGGGATTAGTGTGTTCCGCCAGAAAATGGCAAACATAGAAGACATCATCGATAAGTTCAACCAGGACGTCATCGTAGCTGGTGATTTCAACGCGAAATCAGCTGAATGGGGTGCTGATTTCTCCGACACTAGAGGCAACGAAGTAGCAGACTTTGCAGCAAGACTTGACCTCATAGTGCTGAACACCGGAAATACTACGACTTTCAGAAGACCAGGATATCAGGAATCCATCCTCGACATCACGTTGGCGACTCCAAGGATCGCGAATATGATCGAGGATTGGACAGTATCAGAGGAATACAGTGACAGTGATCATCAATATGTAACATTCAGCATTCGAATGGCAGCTATTCCGGTACCTCGTCGTGATCATCAACCGCGGAGGTGGAATGCCAAGAAGCTCGATTTAGACGCACTGCGAACTTCTCTGACACGAAACTCGTCGTCTTTCCAGAACAACACGAATCCGAATACCCGTAATGAGACGGAAACATTAGTGTCAAAAACAATGGGATTGATTGTTGCCGCATGTGATGCTTCTATGCCACGATTGAAAAAACAAGGCTCTCATAGGCCGGCATATTGGTGGTCACTAGAGATAGCAGAGCTTCGGAAAACATGCCACGAGCTACGTCGACAAGCGACGAGAGCTGCGAAACGCTCTCGGGACCAAAACCTACATTCGACCGAGTACAAGCAGGCTAAAAAAAACTTAAACCGGGCTATTAAAGCAAGCAAAGCGAAACTGTGGCAGGAGATCTGCAATGACCTTGACAGAGACATCTGGGGTAAAGCTTACCAAATTGTCGTCAAACGACTTGGAAAAGCCTCACCAGAACCGCCGAAGCCGCCTGCTCTAATGAACAGTATCATAGCGGAGTTGTTCCCAAAACACCAGCCGCGGAAGAAGAGGCACTATGCAAAAAACAGCACAACACCTTTCACAACCAAGGAGTTGCAAGATGCGGCTAAGACCATCAAGACAGGAAAGGCACCTGGCCCCGATGGCATTCCGGCATCGGTGATCAAGACGGTAGCCCTGGAATTCCCAGGAATACTCCTGAGCTCGTACAATGCATGTTTGGCAACCGGCACATTCCCCACGACCTGGAAGCGGCAAAGATTGGTCCTTTTAGACAATGGGAAGGGAACTCCTATAACACCTTCGTCGTTTAAACCACTTTGCATGCTGGACATTGCCGGAAAACTACTCGAGAAGCTCATTCAGGGAAGGCTTCGAAACGACATTGACCGTGCCGGAGGTTTTGCTATTAACCAACACGGCTTTCGAAAGGGCCGATCGACAATCGGCGCGATCCAGAAGGTCATAGGGACGGCGAGAGAAGCATGGTCTGGTAGCCTCAAAGCTCGCAAGGTGTGTCTTGTCCTCACACTAGACATTAAAAACGCCTTCAACAGTGCTAATTGGGGCGACATTTTGGATGCATTGGAATACAAATTTGAAGCCGAGCCAGAAAATCTGGCAATAGTAAACGACTATCTCGACGAACGGACGCTGATAGCGGAAACGACGGAAGGCCCACAAGAGCATGACATCACAGCCAGCGTGCCGCAAGGTTCAATTATGGGACCCGATCTGTGGAACGCAGATTACGACGAGCTCCTGAAAATCCCGTTACCGAAGCAAGTGGAACTCACGGGCTTTGCTGACGACGTCGCAGCCACATTAGTGGTGGACAGCGCCGAGGAGGCAGAAATCCTAGTTCGAGCAACCATTGATGCCGTTGAAACTTGGCTTGAGAAGCACCACCTGAAACTCGCCAAGCAAAAAACTGAAATGGTCGTCCTGACTCGACAAAAATGGTTTCCTAAACCTTTCATTGTCGACACGGGCGAGACAACATTGAGGTCTACCAGGACACTGCGTTACTTAGGAATAGTGATCGACGAGAAACTATCTTTTCGGGAACACCTCGAAAACGCATGCACGAAGGCCAACAAGACGGTATCCAGTTTATCAAGGATCATGATGAATACAACAGGACCACGGACCAAAAAGAGAAGGGTCCTCTTAGAAACAGTCCACTCAGTATTGCTCTACGGAGCAGAAATATGGGCAGACATTTTAAAACAGAAGACATACCGACGCAAGATGGCAGCAGTGCAGCGCCGAGGCGCACTCAGGGTTACCTGCGCATACCGCACTGTTTCTGAAGCGGCTGTATTAGTCATTGCGGGAGCAGCACCCATCGATTTATTAGCGTTCAAAAGAGCCAAGCTCTACGACGCTAAAAAGAACGGCAACAACTCCAAAGAGGCAATAACGAGAATAAAGAAAGAGACGCTACAGGAGTGGCAGGACCGATGGACGACGGGAGAGACGGGTAGATGGACGGCACGCCTGATCCCGAACATCAACGTCTGGCTCTCTCGGAAGCATGGAGAAACGGACTTCTTCCTGACCCAGTTCTTGACGGGCCATGGCCAATTCAACGACTACCTCTTCAGGATGAGACTACATGACAGGCCGACATGCAAGTATTGCCCGGACAAAATTGACGACGCCGAACACACGTTCTTCGAGTGTGTTCGGTGGAAGGACTACAGGAGCAGCATCGAAGAGAGTATAGGCACCAGGCTCTACCCCCCAAGCCTGGTTACCTATATGCTCAAACAAGAAGAAAACTGGTCAGCTGTTGCAACTTACGCACAGCACCTTCTGAAAGACAAGATTGCAGAAAGAGACCAGTAGCCAGGAGTAGGCGTCGCAAGACGCAGCACGGACTGGATTGATGTAATGCTAACGCGGTTCCAATCCAGTCCTCCCCGTAACATCTGCGGGGAGAGGGGAAGAGGAGTGTTTTTGTAGTGGGTAAAAATCTCCACACTACCGACTATCGTTATCCGCCGTAGGATGGGCGACGGAGTATTAATGATGGCGGTGTCTTCTGAAGATCTTTTTTCGTACCTCTTTGAAAAAAAAAAAAAAAAAATATCAGTACCAAATACGGTGCAGCTGTGAAAGTTTGCTCGGGCAATAAGCGTTCTCGCACCACCTCTTCCCTCCCATTTTGTGACCAATTTGACATCTTTATGATTTCGCACATTCTCCATAGTCTTGCCGAACACAGCGTTATTCATGAGTTTGTAACAGTTTTTCTCAAATTCATTCCTAGATTGCTGACGCATGTCTGTATTGAGCGTGATGTAAGGCTCGAGCCATGGAGATTGTGCAAACTTCAAAATTCTGTGCACTTTCGTTACTTTTAATCCTAAACTCAAACACTGTTCCAAATTTCTATAATGCGATGTATACTTTTTTTTGGGGTGAAGGGTGGTCGCGAGTTTGGCATTTTTACTACCTGGAGGAGTAAAATGTTCGGGACAAAGAGGTAAGTCTTTGTGATCCTCGTGGAGTTCCACAGAATAGTCCAAATCTACCTCCAGAAAGTAACCGATCGGCGAATCGTCCGGATGGTTCGTTATATCGATGTGCTGATACTCCCACTCGAACGAACCGATTGGTAAATGCACGCTCATAGCTGCACCGTACAGGTTATTCACGTCAAAATACGTGAGATACGATTCCGCTTTGTTCGGATCAAAATCTTTTTCCATGAATCTGTTATTGGCCCGAGCGTGTCGATTGGAACATTGCGCTACGCCGCCTCGAATGGCTCTTTTAATAAATAACACCATTTCAAAGTTGTCTAAAGGTTGCAAATTTACATTAGTATGCTTGAGCATCGCGTCAAAAGCAAGTCCCGGTGCAGTGTAGTAGTGCAACGGATCTACATCGTATGTTTTGAAGCAGCTAGCGCGGAAATTTTCGAAAATATCGGCAAGCAAAGGAACACCGGTCTTTAAATATAAATATGAATAGCCCCCCAATGACTCTAAATGGAATTCCCCCCAAACAGTTTTCGCGTGCTCGTAATCGGCGTCCCTAATATTTGAATTGGTGAGATGAGAGTAGAAATGTGTCTTTGCAGATAATCGCGTTTCATCGAGTTTCCTTCAACAATCGACGTATTCATAGGGAAAAACGCCTTTGCGGGTCATCAAACTGAACTGAGTCGGGTTATTATAAAATTTACGTGTTATGCGTTTATCGTTATTGGTCAAATATGTGGAAAGTTTATCGATGCTGCTAGTCATAAATCGAAACGAATCGATGAATCTCAAGTGCATCATTGTTCCATCGACGCGTTTCGTGAAGGATATATATGTTTCCTTATTTATGGGTAGCAGTGTAATTTTACCGGGGAAAGTTGACGCGAGGGATTTTATTAAAAAGTGAGAATCGTAACCGGACAAATTGTGGAAAACTATTGGAATTGTGTGCGACTCTCTGAAATTCAAATTACACCGATGATGAGCAGGACCACGATATTTACCCGTGAAGTGACGGTGATCGTCACACTTTTTCTCCTCAGGGGTAAACGGTTATTTGCAAATATAACAATTCTTCACGCGCATGTGACGATCGCGTTGCACTTGGGTAAGAGACTTTATCGGAATTATGTTTTTGATGCGTGACTCTACTTGAATTGATAAATCTTCAAGCTGTTGCATAAACCAATCTATGTAATCGACACCGCGTTCACCGTGGAATTCCGATAAAGTCTCATCGTATGCGCAATGTACGTAGTACCCCACACTGTGCGGGATATGCTTTTGAATTTCACAAGTCTTACGAGTTTTAAATTCATCTACATGTTCGGGGATTGATATACATTCGAGATCGGCGTATACGGGCTATTCCGCGTCAACCGGATCAGTCATCTCTCAGATATTTTTTTAATTTGGCATGTGGATTGTGTAGGGGGAGTTAGATTTTTGTGCCAAAGCGCGAATCTCATAATGCAAAATTCGATTTTTTTATTAACAATAACAAATTAGACTCCCATTTTTTTCAAAAATTCATAACTTCGGCAAAAAATTAGATACAACATTTTTTTTTTTTTAAATTACGCAGAAAGCTCCATAGAATTTAAAAAAAAAATACGAAATGGTAGAAAAAAGTTGTTATCAATTTTTTATTTAACAATTCATTTTTCAAAGATTTTTAAAACAGTGACTGACACGATCAAAAAATTTTTTTGAAATTCTGACATGTTCCTTGAACTGTACTACCACCTGTGAATCAATTTCAGAGGGGTGTTTTTCTTCGTTTTTGAGTAAAAAAATCATTAGAGGTGTCGATGCGCATGAAATTGTGGCGCGCCGAGTCTCTACGTAATGGCGAGCGGCCGGTTGCCGTCCACCGCTACCCCGCGGTGGCATCGCAGCGTTATTTTAGAGTCATTTTCACGATGTAGGACATGATTGAAGAATCTGAAAAAAATACTGTACCTTCACAAGGCCTGCTCAAAGCGATAAGTGAAGTTTCAGGAATGTGTTTTTCACCGTTTTTTTATTACAGAGATTCAAAATAACGGTTACACACCATGAGAGTGCACATAAATGATAATAATTACATAACTTGCTACTTATTTTAAAATAAAAACACATTCTTGAAATTTCACTTATCGCTTTGAGCAGGCCCGTGAAGGTACAGTATTTTTTTCAGATTCTTCAATCATGTCCTACATCGTGAAAATGACTCTAAAATAACGCTGCGACGCCACCGCGGGGTAGCGGTGGACGGCAACCGGCCGCCCGCCATTACGTAGAGACTCGGCGCGCCACAATTTCATGCGCATCGACACCTTTAATGATTTTTTTACTCAAAAACGAAGAGAAACACCCCTCTGGAATTAATTCACAGGTTGTAGTACAGTTCAAGGAACATGTCAGAATTTTAAAAAAATTTTTTGATCGTGTCAGTCACTGTTTTAAAAATCTTTGAAAAATGAATTGTTAAATAAACAATTGATAACAACTTTTTTTTACCATTTCGTATTTTTTTTTAAATTCTATGGAGCTTTCTGCGTAATTTAAAAAAAAAAAAATATTGTATCTAATTTTTTGCCGAAGTTATGAATTTTTGAAAAAAATGGGAGTCTAATTTGTTATTGTTAATAAAAAATCGAATTTTGCATTATGAGATTCGCGCTTTGGCACAAAAATCCAACTCCCCCTACACAATCCACATGCCAAATTAAAAAAATATCTGAGAGATGACTGATCCGGTTGACGCGGAATAGCCCATACGACAAACGGAACGGTGCCTTTGTTTCGAAAATTGGAAAATCTTGTGTTGCCAACTCTTGACCGGATGGTATGTGCACATACAGTTTTTGGGTTCTATGAGTCGGTCATCAGCGTGTGACATCTGGTGGGAAAAATCGTTTAACGAAAAGCAGGTAGCGAACAGTGTTTGGTGTGAGACAAATCTTGTCTTGCCCGCTCTTGACCGGCTGGTATGTGTACACACAGTTTTGGGTTTTACGACTCTTTATAGCGAACAAGTCCGAGCCTGCACATCCCCAACCATATCAGCGTGGGGTATGCAACGAGACAAAAATCAGCAAACGAAAAGCTGGCGAGCTCTTGAGAAAATTTTCTCCCAGCCTATACTGCCTCCCCCGCGTCACTCTTTTGTCTGTATGTCACGTGGTGCATGCTCTACGAATGATTGGCCGGCTGGTTTTTGCTCGGTGGAGGGTGGGTGCGACTCCTTTAGTATAAATTCGAACAGCGGTTTGAAACTTCTCTAGTAATTTTTAATATCCTTCGTGTGAAAACAAGCGTTTTTGATAAAGTGAGTTGTGAGAAAAAAAAAAAAAAACGGTGTTCATTTAAAAAATCTGAAGACTTCAACGAGTTTATATTTTTTGTCAGTACTTTATAGAATACACATATATATGTATATGGTGCTTCGCCAATCCTCTCACGATACTGTGAATGTTGAATTGAATTCCGTAATGATTATCGCATTTGATTAGTGTGTTAACAAAGTTTTTCGCTTCGTTTCAACTTTTCTGTATTTCCTATCATCATATCCATAAAAATTCTGGAAAAATTATAGAATCATATCGAAAAAATATGAACGGATGGAAAATCATCAAACTCCCCACCACCACGATCGCCGACATATAAGCGGGTGTGCAGAGGGGCGGCTTATGATGAGGAGGATGATGAGGATGAATTGACTGATAGTAATGCTGATACGCTAATTATCGACCCCGAGCGATGTATTGACGATAGTGTTGGTGATGATGATCGCGAGTTTGAACATAATTTGGCTGGCGAGCATCATCTAGAATCATCATCATCATCGAGTGATGTGGCGGATGAGGAGAAGGAGGAGGAGGCGGAGGAGAAGGAAGCGGAGACGGAGGGTGTTTGGAATGGCGGTGATGGTGATGACGAGTGGGTGGAGGTCAATGTATGGGAAGTGGGCATTGAGTTTGATAATGATTCTGACGGTTGCGAAGACGTACGCATCAGATTCGGTTTGCTTCTGGATGAGATTGATCAAATCCATCAAATGCTGGGAGATATCGATAGATCTGACGATGATGGTTATTATTCGGACGACGATTGGTGTGTAGCACTACATTAAAATAAAATTCTAGTATCTTCCACACCTTCTCCGTATCACTCATTTTGAATAGGTGAAAACTTTTTTGAATTGGAGATTTATCATGCATATAAATGATGAGCGCAGCAGCATCAACTTTTTTATTTCGGCTTGCTCTTTTTACAGATTTTTCATCGCGAATCAATTTTAGAAAGAAAAAAAAATGCCATCTCATGCAAGTGATGATGACGATGAGTGGTCGATCGTTGATTGGGGCGAGGATGAGGAGGCTGAGGAAGAGATAATTATGGGCTTTTCCGAAGCAACACGCGAGTTCTCGTTGGAGAAGCTTCGGGATCTCGTTGAGGACGCGCGAGCTGCTCGAGTGAGACCAAACAGCCAACATTATATAAATTACGGTGATATATGTATGGAAATAATTGTAGAAAAATGGGCGAATGAAACTATCGTAATAATTATAGATGTCAAAAATAGCGATGATGATGATGACGGTGATAATGTTAGCGAACAGGATAACGATAATGATTTTATGGATTATTTTGAGGAATAAACCACGCTAAATTCACAATTATTGATTATATATTTTTCACAAGTAAAAATTCATAACATTTACATTTTGTATGACGAGAATGGGTGAAAGTTATGAAGATATATATTTGTAATGTATACTATTTCTAGATTATAATTTTATCGAATAGTACATTTTTTTAATTCTATGTATAAGCTATAATATAATTGAGATTAATTCTATTGAATATTCTACATATGAACCCGAATGTAATTGTATAAATCGTAATGAATTCTATTGTTATTTTGGTAAATATTGTCCATATTATCTATACACACGATTGCAACCTAAACAGTCTTCAATTAGAGGATTCGGTCCATCCACGATATCGCCATCGGGTCCTCGTGTGTAATGTATGCTACATCTGCGGAAACTTGCGATGACGTAGTCCATTTTCATATTCTCTGGTAGTTTATCCCACGCATCATTGATGGAGTTTGATGCGAACGTGCAGATAAATTCTTTTGGTAAAAAAGCTATATCTTCGGACATCATTCCCCTTAAACCGTCCAATTCTTTGTACAGACGGAAGGATTTCTCGAGGGAGCTGGTACACTCCTTCGAATACCAAATCCTTAGTCGCTGCACATTTTCAAAGGCGCAATTGTATGCCGGGATGTATTCAGAGTTGTCATCATACCAAATTGAGTCTGGCGCTGCTGCTTGCTGGAGGTTATTCGCTGGAGAGTATCCATGGTTCGCGTCGTGCCACGATGCCGCTTCCATATACCTCAATTTTTCCATTGCAGGGGGTATGATGTGCAAATCTTCCATATTAATAACCCTCGTTGTACCATCGACGATCTCCGTCAGCCATGCTTTCTTCTCCGCCCCTTTGACGTATACGTAACACGCATTTTCAACCATTTTTCTCACAATCTCCGTCACATCCTCGTGAGATTTGTTGCCCGCATTCCATGATATTCCGTGGTGATTGTGCGTCAACCATAGATTGGTAGCTCTACATTCTAGTGGTAAGCTTGCCAAATCATAGGGCGGCTTGAAAATGATGTTATCCAGACCCGACCTGTTTACATTCACGACTGCGACTTCCTTGGGTACAAGCTTCATGTTATGACCGATAAAACATTGCACGTCTAGGATCATCGCCATGTTGAGGAGTGGGAATGTTGCGCTCGATTATATACTGACGGATGGTATGCGGAAGACTGACTATTCAAGGTATTTCATTTGCAGACGATTTTCCCCGGCCATGCTACACATTTCAGTCAGCTGACTGGAATCTTCTTGTAGAACTCTTGCGATTCTCGGTGGTAAGAAGACGTGGTATTCTCCATCGATCGTCGCCAGAACACGTACCCCGAATTTTGTTTTGACCAGTCGTAACCCGATGACGTCATACACTCCCCCAATTTCGAGTTCCGACATCTTCTTGGTTGGCAGATTCTCCAGGCGGCTGACGTGGTTAACTTTTGCTAGATCCATCGCATTTCGAGGTTATTTCACGAGCGAGAACAGTTCACAATGAGAATACGATGAGAACAGAGTGACGATCACGATAGACGTACGCTTTATATACCACCCACCCCCACTACAATTTTTCCATTGGACCAGTCTCGACACGCATATTGTGCGAGGAATTTTTTATGGGACCACTCCCACTGCCCCAGATTGGTTTAAGTGCATCACCACCAACAAAGTTCATTGTCGGCACCATCTCAAAGAGCAATTTCCTGGAATTTTTTTAATAGATCTAGCGGGTTTTTACCCGATCCGATTTATGTGCGACTTTCCAGCGCCAAACAAGTCTCGACAGGAATTATTATGTGTGCGTGTGTGTGTGTGTGTGTGTGTCAAATCCTATGAAAGTAGCCATCTTGCGGCAAACCGTGAAAAATGATCAGGGGGGTGGCTAGGGGGAGCTAGGGGGGAGCTAGGGGGGAGCGCCGCCATCTTTGATGTAGAACTGTCATATATACACTACTCCTACAAAATTTTTTTTTTTTTTTTTTGTTCTTGTATAAAAGGGAGCACATGTGCCCGCCGGGTCGCAAATTAGTCAAATTTTGAATTTTTTGTTTCATAACCCATAAAAAGAAATGAGCTGACTTCAAACATTTTTTCATTTCCGACGCAACGATAATGTAAACTTATTTGATCCGGAAAGCGGGACGAGAGTGATATATTTTTCCCGCATTTGCGAAAAATTTTGATTTGCATCAAATATGATAGAATATGATAAAACCTGATACGTTACAAGTTGAGTCGGAAATATAGTACTATATGCAACGCAGGAATAAAAGTCGACTATTTGGTAATTACCTATCGTCCGAGCGAAACGAAAATAACTTACTGGCGGAAATAATCTCCGACTTTATTCCCTTGTTATATAATGTACTATTTGCTTACACAATATACATATTTTTCGAGCGTGTGAAGAGAGATCCAAAAATTTTGAAAGCAAAAAAGGACACGCTCGCCGGACGAAGAAGTCAGTGGATACTCTTACGGGGAAATTATTAATCTGAAACAAAAAAAACGTTACGGAACGAGTTGTTCAAGTCAATATATTTTATAATTCATCGAGGATCGCCATTTATTTTCCTTCAATTTTTATTTATAAATGGCGACTAAATGAAATCTTAGTACAAAGAATTCGTGTGAAATTCCGCCGTCTTGGGAAAATTTTGAAAAAATAAAGGTCAGTTTTAAAAAGTAGAATCGTCAACGACCTCCAAGTGTGTCTCCACCTATTTTGTGTACATTTGAAAAGAATCTATCGAGCGTTTCTCGAAATATCGTATCCATCGGTTTCGAAAATATTGCTCCGAGAAAAATGCGTTTAAAATGCGGTTATGCTATTGTTGTGAGAATGGCAGCTTCATGAAAGGGTCGGTTCGGTCGTTGTCTGCGGGTGATTCTTCCCGCGAGCTCGAGCGCTCGAACAGTCGAACACGTGTCATACAAAATGAGATAATTATGCCAATTTTGTACATATGAATGTGAAATTTACAGAGAACATTCTTAAGACATGGGACTTTCAGATGGTGCAAAATAAATCGATTGTTTCAAACTCTCCAGGTACATGTACCCCCTTAATCAAATATTTAGGGTTGAACTTACACCTCTTACGTAACTCATTCTGCCACCGTTTCGAACTGTTACTTATTACCAGAGTTTTCATGTAATTATAATATACAAAAAAGTGAGAAACATGGTTTTTATTTGAAAGAACGATAATACTATACAAGCCTCTGTTCAATTGTGTGAAGATAACTCAGAGTTAACTTTAATGTATCTTATGGGGGTGCCTTTGTCGATTTAGACTTTGATATACATACCTCTAAATGTAGACGTCTACGTATCTCAAGAGCAAAAAAGGCTCAACAGCCCCATTCTATACACGATTCTGAACAAAAATACTCCAACATATTGCCATTTGACACCGAAATAAAGAAATGGCACGGATTCTACTAAATCGCAATAGTAAATTCGTAGAATTCAATAGTCAGATGAGAACAACATTTTTATGGCAAAAGCACACTCAACAGATCATCCACCGGTCTGTATGTGTAAGGCATTCTCTATCAAAACGAGACCGTCTGAACCTATCGGTTACTGATTTTTTTAACAGATGATTTCTCATTGTCCTTTAGGACCAAAACGCATACGCAAAAGCGGTTTCGAATGATATAATTTTTAAATTACGAGTTTTTGCATATTCGTTTATTTTACTGCAAACATAAAAATATCGCTATCGTTGATAAAAGAAAACACACAACTCACACCTTTATAGAAGAAGCATATTAGAAATCTGTCATTAAGAAATTCCAGCTTTAATTGAAAACTATAGCACCTTCGGGTATGTATGGTGTTTGTCCTTGAACACAACGACCAAAAAACATTTGCAACAAATTCGAAGCAATCAGAAAGTTATATGCTCGAACGTTCTCGCGTATTACGTGAAAATTGAGTGCAGGCCGCACTCATTATTTGTCAGCCTAGCTGAGAAATCATGCCATTTGAAGAATCCTTATCCGAATGAATTTTAATTTGGCGATTATCTGATTGTGTTGAACAAATATTGGTTGACCCATAAACTCGCATAAAACTTATCTCCTTTTTAATTTTGGCATTGAAGATACCAGTCAGTTGAAATCTTTCTCAAAAGAACCCTAAAATGAATGTTTTTTCATACAAATGTTCTTTATACGGCGTGATTTTTTATATTAATCAGAAAATGCGACTGGGCCGGGCCTCAGCCGACAATTCGAATATTTTACCATGTACACAAACATTTACTCAAAATAAACCGGCTCGTTTCAATACGTTAACAAAATCGTAACGCGTACGTCGCCGGATCTTTTGAAATATTTTCTCGGCGGAAAGTTGAAAAATAAACCATTGACTTCGCGTTTGCCAATATAAAAAATGGGATGGTAAGAGAAGAAAAAAATTAATATCAGTAAACGATTATCTTACGTCCCGTGCGTTATTCGCATGTCTTTCAGCAATTCTTTTGAATTGTGGACTTCATTTTCAGTCGAAAAACAAATTCTCTGACAATGAGTTTAAAAATTCTCTACAAGATAATGACAGATTTGTGTTTGGTAATTTCGAGTTGCAAATGTTTTGGAACGTTAATAATATTTTTTAATATCTTTAAAATTTAGTTCTATAAGTTGTAGTGGTGAAAACCGAGACACGGTGGACGCCCAAACAAAACTTTTTTTAAAATGTCAACATATTATTACAGGTTTGTTTAATATACATTAAATTGAAGTATGCAACATTCTTTTGGGACAGAAATAAATTTCCTTAAAAATTCTTGAAAAATGATATTGTAAATAACGGCTATGTGCTCCGGAATATTAAATAATTTTTTTTTGTTACACATTGGTAGTCATAGATAACGTAAAATTAACGCGGGGATATTTTATTTCTTTTTTCTTCATTTTCTTAAATTTTTGGAGGGGGTCCGTCGTGCCTCGGCATTTTTTTAATTTTGGGCAAGTAATTACAAATTTATTCGAGATATATTAAAACAACCTGCATATACCCGGTGCTAAAACAACAAAAAATAATTAGCGGCTATAGAGGATCTATCGTGGCCCGGTCTGTCCTATCATTGTTATTCAGCCTGAGTAGTATAGGGGCACTTTGGGGCGTCACAACAAACCCCCCTCGCACCCCTCTCCGGCGCCAGCCCCTCGCCTAGGAGTGACTTTGGGGCGCCTTCCCCTTCCCCCGCCGCCCCTCGCCTAGGAGTGACTTTGGGACGCCATCCCCTTCCCCCGCCGCCCCTCGCCTAGGAGTGACTTTGGGACGCCATCCCCTTCCCCCGCCGCCCCTCTCCGCGGAGCGAATTTTGGGACGCCATCCCCTTCCCCCGCCGCCCCTCGCCGCGGAGCGAATTTTGGGACGCCATCCCCTTCCCCGCCGTTCCTCGCCAAGGAGCAAATTTTGGGGCCCCTTCCCCTTCCCCCGCAGCCCCTCGTCTAGGAGGTATTTTATTCTAGAAGCTTCTCCGGACTACCACCCCTTTCCCGCAACCCCTTACCAAGAAGCGGTTTTTCCGCCTCGAAGTTCCGCGGCTCGTCAGCCCTTCGCCCGCGACCCCCTCGCCACGTGGTGAATATCATGTGACGACCTCTTACCCCGAGTACCGTTGACCGCGAATCAGATTCCGGACTCTACGGGATGGCCTCTGGGCCTGTGCACCCTGACCACGGAACGATCTCCTTCCCCTTACCCTGGTGCCCCTGGCCGTGCGGCCGATTCTGGGGCCACCTACCCATCTGGCCCCGCTACCTCCGTTCACGAAGCGAACTTTGCGACTTGGACGTTTGGGGTTACAGGTCTTCCACCCCGGCTCTCGTTCTTTCTCCATCCCTGCTCTCTGTGTCGGGTGCTCGTATCACTGACCTTATCCAGCCGTCAGTGTTTATCCTAAGGTTTACGTGCGTTTGGAAAATATAGACCTGGTCACTCTCTCTCTCTTTCTTAATGCAAGACTATAGGCATACTTAGATGTACGAGGATCAGGGTGGGTGGGTGAGGAAACAGAACTCAATGGTGGATTGCGTAGAAAAATCAAATCTCATCCTCGCAGGTTTATTCGGTTAACACAGGTGCAAATACATACATATTTATTACTATTTGTTTGCTTGTTGTTGGAGCAGGATGTTTTTATTTGTTATAGTTACAGCGCCCCACATCACCACTATACTTATAATAATTATAGCAATCACGAGTATAGACAGTACCACCCATGGATAAGGCTGTTCTTCGGGCACGTACAATAGTTCATCTACAGCATCTGCGTTCGCTTGGCGGGGTGTAGCCGTGTTGATCCGAGTCTCTTCGCACGAAAAAATTCTCAGGGTAACATATACGTCTGATATTTCCTCTTGATTAATTTCGAGTTGTACGGTGCCTTTGGTCTTCATTGTGAAATAGCGGACAGGAGGTTATCCCGATGCTTAATGATGGTAGTGTCGAAATAGTTTGTTGAGAGACTGGCTAAGGCTTTATCCTCAGTTTCGATGGCCTGCTTGATTTCAGCAGCGAGGTATGATGGAAACAGCCGGGTAATTTCAAGGAGAACAATACTGAGGTAATTCTCGGCAAAGGCAGGATTCGCTGACGACGCGATGTGTTCTAGGACAGCGCCGTATTCCTTCTCCGCTATTTGCCTGATGCGATGAAGACTCGGTTCCTTGAGTTGCGTCAGATTCACTTTCTCGGCTATGTATGCGAAGTATGATTTCTTGCACTCGTTTACTGAATGGGCTAAACGCTGAAGCCTTCGTAGCCATTCGTCGACACACACAACTATAGCTTTAAGTCCGTTGAATGTGGATTTCTGCATTACAATGGTGGGTTGATACACTTTCTGGCGTTTGGCGGGTGACTGAAAGTTCTCATCCTGGGTGGCCGTGTCTGGGCAGTCTGATTCCTTATCTTCTGATTCGGTGACTTCGGATTCCGTAGGTATTTCGAATCTGACGGCTCGCTCACCGTGTGCTGTTGACAATTCGACGTTGCAGCCACCAAGCTCAATCCAATTAAAATACCATTGGGCATCGGTGTATCCTTCTATGTCAAGGTATTCGGAGATATTGTCCAACTCATCTGCGAGTCGCGACCAGGCCGCTGGTGTCAGACGCACGCCTCCGGAGGAGTTGTTGACGAGTTTGATGACCGGTTCAAACTGATCGTCGAGCCGTAGACCGAGACCGATGACTATTTTCTTAGTAAAAGAATTATTTAGACTATACGTTGTCGACAATAGCAGATTTTTCTCAGTCTTTTTCAAAGCCTTCGTAAATGTTTTACACATTTTATTCACGTTGCCCATTGGTGCAGAAGATTTGGATGTAGCCATAGTTCACGTGAGGATTCTTCCGTAGTTGTCGCAAGACTGACGCTCTTCTGTATCTCACTTGAATATAGAGGGTGTAACCCCCACTCTACAAAACGGTGTTTGCAGCGTGACTAAAAAGAATTAACGAAATTCTAATGCCTCGTATGATTCAGGCGTTCCTTACCAGACTATATCAAGCTTACGCCGTTGATTATATTTCGTTTCCACGATGGGGAGTAAGACAAATGTAAATATGTCGCCAGAAAACCCAACGATCTCGATAGGCCTGTATCAAACTTGCATTAGGTTTACAGCTCGAATTCGGTGCTATGGTCGGTGCAAACAGTTGCAGTCTATCAAGGGATGTATATGTAATCATTGTAACAGAAAAGATGATGAGAAGAGTTGTGGTTGTGTACAGCATGGACCGTATTATACCCGTAATGTTTGGGCCTTGCGCCGGACGGTAGCCTGGTCCCCGCTTTTCCAACGTACAGCCATAGGATATGTTGTTTGCTATGCCTTAGTGGTCGACGAGGAAATACAAAGGGGCCTCACCGGGTGTATCATTTCGTTGTCGCAAGATGAGTCTACAATCTCCGTAGGTCTGCATTAGGTTTATATCTCGTTTCCGTTTCTGAGGCTGGTGCAAACAGTTGCAGTCTATCGAGGGACGTATACGTAATCATTGTAACAGAAGAAAGATGATGGGAAGAGCTGTGGGTGTATACAGCATGGACCGTGTTATACTTGCAATGTTTGGGCCTTGCGTCGGACGGTAGGCTGGTCCCCGTTTTTCCAACGTACAGCCTTAGGGTATGTTGTTTGTTATGGCTTAGTGGTCGACGAGGAAATACAAAGGGGCCTTACCGGGTGTATCATTTCGTTGTCGCAAGATGAGTCTACAATCTCCGTAGGTCTGCATTAGGTTTATATCTCGTTTCCGTTTCTGAGGCTGGTGCAAACAGTTGCAGTCTATCAAGGGATGTATATGTAATCATTGTAACAGAAAAGATGATGAGAAGAGTTGTGGTTGTGTACAGCATGGACCGTATTATACCCGTAATGTTTGGGCCTTGCGCCGGACGGTAGCCTGGTCCCCGCTTTTCCAACGTACAGCCATAGGATATGTTGTTTGCTATGCCTTAGTGGTCGACGAGGAAATACGAAGGGGGCCTCACCGGGTGTGTCATTTCGTATTCGCAAGATGAGTCTACAAGCTCTGTAGGTCTGAATTAGGTTTATATCTAGTTTCCGTTCCCTAGGGTGGTGCAAACAGTTGCAGTCTATCGAGGGACGTATACGTAATCATTGTAACAGAAGAAAGATGATGGGAAGAGCTGTGGGTGTATACAGCATGGACCGTGTTATACTTGCAATGTTTGGGCCTTGCGTCAGACGGTAGGCTGTTCCCCGTTTTTCCAACGTACACTCTTACGGTATGTTGATTGTTATGCCTCAGTGGACGAAGGAATACAAAAGGGGGTCTCATCGGCTGTATCATTTTGATGTCGCAAGATGAGTCTACAATCTCCATAGGTCCAGTATGCATTAGGTTTATAACTCGTTTCCTATTCTGAGGGTGGTACAAACAGTTGCAGTTTAACGATGGCGGTATACATAGACGTCGCATGAGAAGAGTATTAACATTGTTCTCAAATATACTTGTTTCTAACCGTCACCAACCGCCGAATCAGCTCCACGATTTGAGGTAGGAATTGCGAGTGAATCCATCGGATCGTTTTCTATTTCATCTCTAAATTTCATATGTCTGGATGAATACCCGTTCTCCCGTTAATCAAAGTAGGCTTTAGGGCATGCAAGTTTTTCAACAGGATAAATGACGTCAGCTGTACTACTTTGTTTAATTATGAGAAAACCATGATTATCGCTGTCAATAGATTTGTTTTGCCATATGTAGCAGGCAGCCTCCGCGTTGGGTCCGGATGGCTTTGGTTTATTTTCACCCTGGCTGCGGGTGTCTCACCGCGAACCGCCGCGGAAGGTTTACGCTAGCGGACCATAGTAAAATTTCGTATACTTAGCTTAAGAAGCGGCGTGGTAACGTATTGTAATAGCATTTGGCCTATACAAAACCCAACCTGTTGAACTTATAAATAGTTGTGGGCCCGGAGATCTTCTCAGTTAGAAAATCGCAGTGTTGCTGAAAACAACGATTCTGTTTCAATTATTGCCATATTTTTAAAATCTTCAAAATAATGCAATCGATTAACGATCTCCGTTACGCGGTGGTGAAGGCAGCTAGCCAGGCTAGGAGGGCTAACGCGAGTCTTGTGCGTGTGTGCCCTGTTTTCCGTCAGGAGCTGTTGTTCCGCATGTCACATGCGGAATTGCTTCGGCATTTGCGAGAGCTTCTGGCGGTCTGCGGGGCACGGGCCCTGGCGCACCTCCACAGCACCGGTGCGTTGCGGGGTTACGAGTGCCTTAGTGTAGCCGCGAGTGTGATTCGTCAGCGGGGTGCCACCCGCTTCGCCGTTGTTCGGGCGCTGATGGCTGAGTACAACGAGCGAAACGGTAAGTTGTTATTTGTGTTGTGCGCAGTGTACGTTTGTGTGGAGTTCGAATTACCGGATCTTCAGAGTGGGGTAAAAAGATAAAAGAAAATATATAATATGGAAAAATTTAGATCAAGTTTTCCAACCGTTAGAATTTTGCGCGATGCTGGAGGACTCCGCGGAGAATGAGGCGGCTCTTTGCGATATCGTCGTCGACGTCGCCGATGAGGCGATTGCGTCGCAAGGAGTAGCGCTGGGGAGGCCCGCCGAGGAGCCGGTTTCTACCGCTCGTGACGGTAAGTCCGGATGATTGTCCGTACGCTGTGGCGTAGCAGGGAATTGTCGCGTATAAATACGTTGTGCGCGAGTGGTATATCAAAATTTCCTTGTGCTAGAATTCATGATGGATGATACCAGCGAGAACGAGGCAGCTCTTCTCGAGGGCTGTGTTGCCTGCGAGGAGTTGGCGATTGCGGAAGAGACAGGGGTGAATGAGACGATGATGAACTATAGGACCGCCGAGGAGCCGATTTCTGTCGGAGCTCGTGACGGTAAGTCCAGATGATTTGTCCGTACGATATGCCGTATATCATGGAGTACCCGTGTGTAAATACGTTGTGCGTGAGCGATGTTCCAAGAGTTCTAGAAATTTTCTTTCACGCGTGTACTGAAGGTTATTGTGTCCGTTGCTGAAATCGATTCATCACAGGCGTCGACCTTAGTGTTGTCACGTCCAGGTCCATCAGGAGTGTTGGAAATTCAAGGTATATAGGAAAAGTTTGAAAACAAAAATGCAGACTAGGTATTTTGACATGAACTCACGAGCAATTTCTTCTCTGGTGGGGCGGGTAATTAGATCCGGTCAATGCTCATGAGCCGGCGGTAGCAGAAGAAGAAGGAGACAATTATTCTATATCCCCAATGGATGAGGCGATAATATTCTCGTGGCCGCAGACGCCCGAGAGTGGAATATTCACTCAGATGAGCTATACTCCGCCGGCGATGGACGAGGATATTTTTTAGGGGAGCTGATCACGCGGGTACTCTAGGGTGTGCGTTTCTAGTAAAACCGCGAAATTCAACTATACTTGCGGATTGAAACGCTTTACCATGGGGTTTAGTCTTATTTTTGTTTTATATGTACAACAGGGGGTCTTATGCAAACTGTTGGACCGTTTCACGTGAACGAGGGCGCCAGTACCTCGGGCATACAGATCGGCGGGGGTAGGGCCCGGAGTGCTCCGAGTTACGATTCTGACGTGACATTAGAGTCAGACGATGACGATGCCGATGACGATGACGAGACACAGACAGCTTCCGACGTGACGTTTGAATTCGACGACGATGCTGACAACGACGAGATAGAGGGTGCATACTCTGGAAACATGGGGAGAGAATCGGAGCAGGAGAGTGAAGCTGCGAGCGAGAAGGAGTCAAGTCAGGCACCCGATGACGGGGCTGATTCACTGGGTAACCGTTCCACGGTTATCGGTGAATCAACGAAATTCATTCGTAAATTCGCGGTCACAGGGCGTGAGTTGCGAATGAAGATCGCGGCCCCTGAATCGGGTGTTAATCTAGTGGAGTGGCTGGAGGACGCGTTCAGAGACCTGCATGCGTATGCCGTAGCAACGTGTCGGAGTAGCGACTACATAGGTTTCACGTTTAGCGCGGAGAGTTTTAATCATGGTCCTGCGTGGTTATCGTTTCGGCCGGTGAGGGATTCGCGGTACAGTGACCTCTGGAAGTTAGTTTTCAGCGTAGCCCAGAGCGCATCAGAGTTTGGCGTCGACAGCGTCTTCACCGTGACGGTACACAGTGTTGGAGTACCGGATGGTCGCGGAAAGCCGAAGCCGATCACGCACGCGACGGTACTTAAAAAATCCGTCGTGCAGATTGTCAACAGTGACGGGTTGTGTTTACCTCGTGCCCTCGTTGTAGCCAAGGCTCACGCCGAGAGAGGCCCGAACCGCAGTGGCGCTCTGCACGAGCATTACGAGATGGTGAGATTCGCTAGGTCCAGTTTCCAGCGTGCAGAAGCGCGTAATCTTGTTGCGAACGCCGGTGTCGAGATTCCGCCAACGGGATGCACAGTGCATGAAATCGCACAGTTCCGGAACTATCTGGCACGCGAGGGATTCCTCATCACAGTGTACGAGTTGGGGAGGCTAGGTACCGGCAAAGCGGCATTTAACGACGGTACTGCCGTGGTGAGAGCAAACGGAACAGGCGATGTCAGGCACCGATTGAATCTGCTGTATTATCCCGAAGAACAGCATTATTGCCCAATTGTAAATTTAACCGCGGCGGCAGCAGGGGCCTTTTTCTGTCAACCCTGCGATAGGAAATTTAACAACGGGTACGAACACCGATGTTCCGTAAAGTGCCCACAGTGCCTCTCATCGCCACCGTGCAACAGCGAGTCTCGCGAAATCGAGTGTCCCGATTGCAGACGCGTGTTCCGCGGTAACGGTTGTCTGGAGTACCACCGCAGGATCGACTCCTTCAGTCCGCGCCGCTCCGTTTGTGCAACGCTGCGTATATGCCGGAATTGCGAGCGATTCGTAAATCTTTCGCGGAGGGCACACATTTGTGAAACTCGTTTTTGCGTCACGTGCCGCTGCAACAGACCGTACAATCACTACTGCTTCATGACCCCGCTGAAAGACGCGACAAGACCGAAACGTTACATCTTCATTTTTTATGATTTCGAAACGCAGCAATGCGAGACGGTAGACGGTGACGCGACGACAAACATACATGTGCCGAACTTGTGCGTAGCGCAAAAAGTGTGTACGCAATGTATCCACGATCCCGATATATCGAACGGCTGTTCCGCTTGCGGGCTCGTACGTGAGTTCGTTTTCAGGAGGGAACCGGTGAAGGAGTTGGTAGACTTTGCTACTCGGCCCGTTCAGGACTTTGCCCGCATCGTATGCATTGCGCACAATGCAAAAGGTTTTGACGCGCAATTCATACTGCGGCATATGGTTGAGCGGGATGGAAACCCGCCGCAGGTCATCCTGAGCGGCAGTAAGATCATTATGCTCGAAACGGGTCACACCCGATTTCTGGATTCCTCAGCATATATGCCTATGGCATTATCGGCGCTACCGAAGGCTTCTGGACTACCGACTACTTCCGTGAAAGGTGTATTCCCCCACCTTTTCAATACCCCTGAAAACGTGGGTTACGTGGGACCGCTCCCCGCAGCGAAGTTTTACTCTCCGGATACCATGAGTAGCGATGCGCGAGCAGAGTTTTACTCATGGTACAACGAGGCTGTAGCAAACGACCATCTGTTCGACTTTGATGCGGAATTGTTGTCGTACTGTCGGTCGGACGTAGATATTCTGCGACGTGCGTGCGTAGCATTCAGGGACATATTTCTGGAGTGCGGCAGAGTGTGTCCCTTTACCGAGAGCACGACAATTGCCTCGGCTTGTTCGGTGCTGTTCCGTAAAAATTTCTTACAACCGGTGCGAATAGGTATCCTGCCACCGGGCGGCTATCGTCTTGCCGATGCCCAGTCTCGTAAGGCTCTGGAGTGGTTGGTCGTGAAAGAGCGCGAGCTGGGTATTGACATCAGGCATGCTGGAAACGGACGTGAGTTTCGGATTCCGGAGACGGGTCGCAAGGTGGACGGATACCATGTCGCGGGCGACGGTACGCGACACGTCTACGAGTTTCACGGTTGTTTTTGGCACGGCTGTCGTAAATGTTTACGAATCAACCGCGATAGGCGTAGCGTCAACGGCGAGACGTTGGATAGGCGTTACGAGGAAACTCGTGCAAAGATCAGCCGTATGCGCGAATTGGGTTACCGCGTGACGGAACAGTGGGAATGCGAGTTTGATCGGAGCTTGACGGGGAACGAGGAGGTGAGGGAGTACGTGGCAACACACCCGCTGATCGCTGGCACTGCCACGAGCGAAGCACTCAATCCGCGTGATGCGTTCTACGGCGGTCGAACGGGGAACGCTTCCCGATACTACGAGGTGAAAACAGATGCAACGGGCAACGCGTACGAGGAAATACGATACGTCGATGTTTGCTCGTTGTATCCGTTCATCTGTAAGAATGGAAGGTTCCCTGTTGGCCACCCGACGGTCTACGTTGGAGAGGAGTGTAAGCTCTTGACAGGGTCAAGCGGTTGCGACATCACGCGAGTTGAGGGGCTCATCAAGTGCCGAGTTTTACCGCCTCGCAATCTTTATCACCCTGTTTTGCCGGTGCGCATGCATGACAAACTCATGTTTGCCTTGTGCCGCTCATGTTGTCAGAGTTTGAACCAGGACGAGTGTAGACATGATGACGAGGCTGCGCGAGAATTCGAGGGCACCTGGGTGTCGATCGAATTAAAAAAAGCCGTGGAAATGGGATACAAGATCAGGAGCATAAGCGAGATCTGGTCGTATACGGTGACATCGTTTGACCCGACTACTCGTCAAGGTGGGCATTTCGCCGGCTATATCGACACCTTCCTCAAGATTAGGCAAGAGGCAAGCGGCTGGCCTGCTGAATGCGAGGACGAGCCGGCTCGAATGCGCTACCTTGATGAGTATGAGCGGGTCGAGGGTATACGGCTAGATCGCGACCGTATTGCTAAGAATCCCGGCAAGCGATCAGTTTCCAAATTATGCTTAAATTCGTTTTGGGGCAAGTTCGGGCAACGCGAGAATCTGGTAAAAACAGAGGTTATAAAGACGCGTCAGCAGCTGCTCGAGCTTTTGACCAACCCTGAAGTCGAGGTGTCCGGTTTGCTGCCCGTGAACGACGAAGTGTTGTACGTGCGTTGGTCGCACGCGCAACACAGCGTTAAACCGTCAGCGCTGACAAACGTCGTGATTGCCTCGTACACCACTGCCCAGGCTCGGCTGAAGCTCTTCTCGTTCCTTGAGAAGCTCGATCGGCGCGTGCTCTCTTACGACACCGATTCAGTAATTTATACCCGAAACCTCCGAAGGCCAAACGAGTATGAACCTCCAACGGGTAACTTTTTTGGCGACCTGACGGATGAGTTGGCGTCTTACGGCCGTGGGAGTTTTATACGCGCTTTCGTCTCGGGAGGGCCAAAATTCTATGCTTTCATCATTAAACGTCCGAATGGTGAAGAGGTGGAAATTTGCAAGGTGAAAGGCATATCACTGAATCACGCAACGAGCTCGAAAATCAACTTCGAGGCCATCAAGCGGATAGTGGTAGAAGCCGCTGCACCCATTCCCTTGGAGTATCGCGCCATTCGTCGAACGGAACTGCACGCAGTCGTGACGCGCTCCGAGCACAAAACGTGTAAGCCGGTGTACGTGAAAAGGCGTTGTTGCGTCACAAGTTTCGATACGCTGCCCTACGGTTATCGCACTGGATGATGACGAAGACCCCGGACTCCGAGCAGTTGCACACCACAGCTTCCGTCTTCTCACCCTGCGGTAGTACAGACACCCGGACGGCAAGCCACGCGCGCGTTTGAGCGACAGATAGATAGACAGACAAACAAATAGACGGACAAACAGAGGACACCGAAGGGATTCTTACCCCAACCGCCTGTTATTCCAACCGGCGAGACGCCAGGCCAACCCATCAGATACTCTCTTGTATGTGTCCCGCCAAACTGTATAAAGGTTGGTACCACGCTTAAACCCTACGCATGAAAAATTGTGAAAAAATCTCGCATTGCTCGTAAAAATTCATCTCGTCAACCGCGGCGGGGCGCGCTGTTTTCAAGCTGATATCACCGCGCGCACGCGTACGAATAAGCTCATGGCGTATGCGCCTCACGCACAATCAGCTCGACCGCGACCGCGCCGATAAGCTCGTACCTGCGCGGTTACGCTTCCGCGTGCGCTTGAATAAGCTCATGGTCAGCGCACGGAGGGAGTGCCGCCGCCGCCGCCGCCGCCGCCGCGAGCAAGCTAGCGTAGTAAAAGAACGTGTTTTCAATTGTTTCAATTTTTTATAGATCCCGCATTATCCCTGGATTCTTCTTCTTCTTCTTCTTCTTCTTCTTCTTCTTGTTCGATGACGGACACACGTTGGAAACATCCGTTTTCGGCCATTGTAGCCGGGCCATCAGGATGCGATAAATCAAATTTCGTCGAGAACTTTCTGCGTCATGGAACGTCAATGTGCGACACAAGATTTAGTCGTGTGATATGGTATTTTGACGAATGGCAGCCGTTGTACGACGGGGACAAGAGTATAGAGTACCGCGAGGGGTTACCGCAACACGCCGATTACGAGGGTGACAAAAAACCGAAACTTTTGGTAATCGACGACCTGATGCGAGAGGCTTCAAACAATGTCGTCGTTGATCTTTTTACCGAGGTCTGTCATCATAAGAACCTCAGCGTTTTCTACATAACACAAAATCTCTTTCACAAGGGCAACGGTCAACGAGATATTTCCCTCAACGCAAACTACATAGTCTTCTTCAAAAATCCACGGGATCGTGCCCAAATTGAACATCTTGCCAGACAGGTGTATCCCGAAGATCCGAGGTTTCTTCAAGAGGCCTATCACGACGCTACCGCAGCGCCACACGGATATCTGCTTTTCGACCTGAAGCAATCCACTCCGGAGAATTGCCGTTTCCGATCAAACATCTTCCCTTCGGACGATAATCACTATGTCTACGTTCCGCGAAAGGATATAAAGGTCACCAATGCGCACCGGGTTCCAGTCGTTCAGCTGTGATGCCTCGAATACGCCGTACCGCGTCCGGTCGCAGAGCTCGTGCCGATTTCACCAAAGCAAACGCAGTAGCGCTGCACGCTCTGCAGAAATTGAACCCGACGCAGAGATCGGCATTGCTACGCACGGCCGACAATTCACTGGTAAAGACCATTTGTGAGTGTGCATTGAACACCTTGGAGGGTAACGTAGCACTGTCCAGAATTCAGAAAAATCGTCTGGCACGTCATAAACAGACATTACGGCGGTTGGCCAGCAACCGGGGTACCTGGAAGTCCAAAAAACGTTTTCTTGTTCAACGTGGGAACGGATTTCTCACCCTCTTGCTCGCTCCGTTACTCGGGACTTTAGCTTCCAGCCTCTTCTCTAAGTACCAAAATGGAACGTACAAAGAAGATGGTTTTAATTCATATGGAGAGTATGGAGAGATTTCAACAACGCGTCAGCGAGGGTATAGCCACTACGCTTTCACCTGGAAATACAACTACCACACGTACCGATCCCGCTTCAAGACTCGACAACGAGATGAAGGACATCTTGAACAAACCGTCGAAAGACGACGCAGAAAAATGGAAACTCTATCAGCAGGTACTTCAACGATATTTGTTTTTTGCAAACGACGCACGCAAACCCATGAAATTAGACGTTCTCGAGGAAAAGGAGAAGGAGGAAGAGGAGGAGGAGGAAGAAGAAGAAGACGGAAACACAGCCGAAGAATCAATGATATCTCCCACCGTAGCTGCGAGTCCTGGCAACGTTCAAGCGCGCGCAAAGAAAGTCGCGTCAGCGGTACCAAGGAAGTATCGTGCAAAGGCCGAAATGCTGATGCGCGAACTCGGCAGCGTACCGGAACGATTTTCTTGTAGTCTAGTCGAGAAGTGAGTTTTCTGCGAAAATTAGTTACAGGGAGCGATAGCTCATTCGATCCGGAATCACAACCCGAAAAAGGAGTTTTTTGGATTTTTTCTGCCGATCAAAATTACGATTGTTATTAACAAAAAACTAAAAAAAAAAAACGCCCTTTCGTTTTTTGGCTATAACTCAAAAATTATAAGTGATGGCGAAATTTAAAAAAAAGATCCTAAAAGAGGAGGAAATTTCCGATGAAAAACTCCGTACTTCCGGAATTCTAGCTCCATTATTTATAATTTTAATTTAACGCTGAAAGTAGGCTTCCGCGCGGCAGTTTCAGCATGCGCGCGCCGCCACTATAGAGAGTACTGCACATATAATAATTTTTTTATGTCATTTAATGTTTTTTTAAAAATTTGAACAAATTCAGGGGTCATCTAGAGACTTCAAAGAATACGGTCCCGTTGGAATTTCATGTCTATCTCAATTTTTCAAAAAGTTATGCAATTGTTAAGTAACTAACTTTTTCCGGGTTTCCGTTATTAAAGAACCCGGTATAAAAGTTTAAATAATAAACCTAAAAATATTTTGCTTCTTGGAGCCTTTTTTTATAAGCATGCTGAATAAGATGACGTCATAAAACTTTTATAAAATTTTTTATTTTGTTAATTATGAATTTTCACAGTAACAAAAAATGGAAAATTCAAAATATTGTTGTTAAAAAAATTTTTTTTTCAATATGTTAAGCTATCACTGATTTCAACTCTACTTTAGACATCAATCAATACCAGTTTTAATTTTTTTATGTCATTTGTTTATAAATTTTTTATAAACAAATTTATAAATTTACAATTTTTCAGAATTTTTTTTTTACCATATGGTTGTAATGTAGAAATAATGATTTTTAAAAAAAAAATTTTTCCTTAAAAACATTATCTTATTGTTGTTGATCGTTTGTCTCATTTTTTCATTACTTTAATAAAGTATTAAGAAATCGTTTTTTTTCTAAAAATCATCATTAACATTTCTCAATAGAATAGCAAAAAAAATTTTTTTTTTAATCAACAATTTGTTCATTTATTTATTTAACAATTTATTATAAACTATTTTTTTTATTTGTTATAATTTTTTTCTAGAAGATCAAAAAATCACAAAAACAGCTACCTGCAACAATATGGCAAAAAAAATTTTTTCCTATTTTTAAAAAATTATCTTGTTTTTTTAACACGGCTAAGTCCAACGCTGACTCGATTTGTTAACTAACAACTTGCTGTAACTTTGCAACTATTGCAGATACAGTTTTCGACCTTCAAGTCATTTTTGTGCAGCATGAGTTGAGCTTCCTAATAAAACTTTAACCTAACGTTTATCAATTATAGTTTACTAATTACACGCTTTTATTTACAAAAGTTTACATTGTCTATTCCTTACAACCCTTATATCTCATAAACAATTAATGTTACGACAAATATGCTTCAAAGCATTCATATCACCCGATTATTAAACTATTCGAATATATTTTTTTTATATTTTTAATCTTATTTTTTTATGAGATTTTGGAATTTTTCTTCAATTATAACATATTTTATGGTCTTCTTTTTGGAAAGAAAATTGGATAGAGGAGATGAGGAATAAATCGTCAAAATAATAAGCAATAGTAACGTGAAAAATCATTTTTATCTATTACAGATGATAAATGTGTCAAGTTGTAAAATAATTGGATTAATTATTAATTATTTCTTCCTTCTGCGCTTTGATGAAGGTTGGTCGCCTGATGTGGATGTGGAAGGGGTTGATTTTTTGTGAACATCGCGAGATTGTTGATCAGTCAACGAGTTATTTTCTTCATTATCATCATTGTCATCTTCATCTTCGTTATCATCACTGTCAGTACCATAAATACCTCGGATGATTTGAAGGTATCCAGGTTTGACAATAAATTCGCTTGCCGATGCCTCTGGATCCTGATCTTTTGTTACGCTGTCGTCGTTGTCATCGTCATCATCATTTCCTCCGATAATATCGGCTGAATTAAAACATGTTTCTCCATGGCAGGATTTACAGGCTCTAGTACACTGCAGTCCTGCTTTTCTGCAGCCGCATCTTGAGCCACAGTTACTGGTAGAGCAGGAGCAGTGGACCATTGTTAAGAGCTCCTGCGGTGCTAATGGCTCATTGGTGCGAAGTGGAAGAAACATTGTCTCGGTCTTCTTCCAGCCCCAATCTTCAGGATTAATGAAGTTTCCTTGCCACATTTGGACTTGTAAATAAGTTCTCAGCGAATGTTGGTAAGTCGCGCCTGATGTTGGTGGCAACAAGGCTAAGTTTAGAGCCGACGATTTGCGTGCGACACCAGCGAATTTTTCTACCCGTGCCTCTTTCATAGTTTGTTTTTTTGAGCGGAATAGCTTCAACATTATTGCTTCTCCGGCTGCCTTGACTTCTTCTTGCGAGGAACTCGGATTATAAAAAGTCTCTACTAGCCCTTCAGTACTCAAATCTGTCTGCAATAATGTTAATAAAAACTTTTTACCCTTCATAAAGATAGAACTCACCGTGTCACAGCCGGAAAAAGCGTGCCAGAACAGGATGAATTTTTTGAACACCTTATCGTCTGTAGATAAAATTATAGTGTCCGGCTGTTTTAAAATTCGTGGCTTCAACATGCTGACTGTAACATCCTCTGGAGTAAGACCAATCATGAGTACCGCGAGATCTACATCTGTCCCAACAATAACGACTTTTTTATCAGTCGTCTGAGCGGCATCGATGGCCGTTTTAACGATGAGAGCGTCCGCGTCTTCTTGCGCTTGGAAAACTGTTAATTCATGCCGATTTTCTAAGTAAAAAATCAAGTCCTTTATAAATTTGGCTTTATTTTTACTATTAGACAAAAAGAAATCTTTTTCACGAGGAGCTTTCATATCCATTGTAAAATTAATTTCTGGAGAAACTTTTTTAAACACTCTCCTGTAGCGCTCATAGGACTTAATTCCCATGCTTTCAGGATCATAACCGTCAAAAACTACCGTTGCACTGGGAGAGTAATGCTTTATAATATAAGTCTCGTAAGTTACAAATAATTCTCGTACTGTTAAATTTTTAGGCCAACAAACTTTATGGAGTAAATAACCTCCGTCAACAACAAATTTTGCATCTGCAAAGTCCTTTTGGATGTACGAGGTAGATTTTAGTGATTTGTACAATTCAGATTTTTGGCTTTCTCGCATAATGCCCTGTTCGTTAAAAAGAGCTATAGGATACGGTGCTAATTCGTATTCTATGGCATCTTTCATTAGATTTTTATTGTCAATGAGACCAGCTGCGATTCTTTGAAAAATCAGCGTCGTATTCACTGAGACTTTCTCATTTTCGATTTCAATAACCGGTGTCGTACTAATTAGTGTCTTTACGCTGTTTGATTTACTGTGTTTGTATGTATCGGCATTGGAACCGATCATGTTCTTCATACTTTGCAGGCCTTTTGCAATGGCTTGGTGACAATCAACTGTTGAATCTGCAACAAGTCCGCTTGAGAGAGAAATTAACTTGTTCGGCCGACACTCAAAAACACCATGCTCATGTAGCCAATCCTTAAAAGTTTGAGTATCCTCTTTGTCCTGCTTTTGGCGAGAATACGTCAACTCAACGTGCTGATCTGACGACGAAGATCTGCAGTCTGCAATCTGTTCCAGCTGATCCAACACATCGAAAGCATATGGCATTCCCAAAATAAACCGCGAAACTACACTATCAGTCATTGTTCGACCATGCTTTGTTCCTTCCTTACCAGTCCCGAAAAAACGCATAGCTGTTTGCTCGATCGTCATATCTGACCATACCCCAGACCACGGTTTTTCAGTTCTCCGGATAGTAAATAGACCTTTATCTGTGAAAGCCATGTATTCATCAACATCCATAAGATTCTTTAACTTCTCCATATCCTGAAGATATATCTGAGCGCCCTTGATGTAGTTAAAATGACCAGCAGCATGGAAAACTGGCAACATTTCGCGGATACACTGTAGATGTAAATTCCAGTTCCCGTTTCTCTCGGCATCAATGAACTTTAAAGCTGTCATAACCATATGGAAATATTGTATCCACAGTTCAGCTGTCGGGCCTCTTAGTTTTAATGTGCTTATAGCACTTAAAAATAGGTAATACATAGCTTTACAGTCATTGTCATCGTCGATTACGTTGGATTTTGGTGGATTCTCTCTAAAATTCTTCAATAAATCTGTCAATTTTCTTGATTTTCCATCGATGACCCGTTGTATGCTCATAACTGACGGCGCAGCTCTGCGAGGATCGAAAGATTTAATACCTTCTATATCAGAGTGACTGTTTATATTTTCTTCAGTACTGGCTGCTTCTGCAATCAACTCACCGATGGCTGTTGCTGCTAAAATATGACCGCGTATAGCTCGGGAGTAGGATTTACAATTCAAGATTTTGTCAACCGAATTCGGCGCAAATACCGTAGTAAACAGTTCTTTAAGACCAGAACCACCCATTATCGTCCCCACTGCTTTTAAATATGACATTAATAAGTGAAACCCGCCTAAACGAAGTTGCACAGCGTTCAAGTCTTCATCCTGCGTATTACATAGTATTTGCTTAGCTTTAATCCATAAAGCGTAGTCGAAAGTAACAAAACAAGTCTTCATATGAATTTTCTTCGCGTGATTAGCAGCATAGTGTAAAGCCGTGTATATTGTTTGGTGATTTGATGGGTCTTGATCAATAATTGGTAGAAGAAGAATTCTAGAAACGTGACATTGACCATCTTCCGAAACTTTTTCTAGGAAACCTCTGGCACTCGGTAACTCCCATACTTTTAAATAACGACCCCATAGATAAGTTGTATATACAGGTGTTAATCCTGGCACAATGGTTCCAAACTTGTACTGTTGAACATCTTCGTACACTATTGATTTTAATGATGTTCCGTGATCGATATAATTTTCAAGCGGAACGTTCCCAAAAGAAGCGACTTCAGCAGCGCGGGGCAATTTTGGCAATTTTCGCACTGGATTGCCAGTTCCTAATGCTGATGGTGGGTGGAGAGCAACTATAGCAGCGGCTACATGTATGGTATTTTTACCATCTAATGTCTGCGCATTATGGTCGGCATTATCATACACGTACTGGCCGAAAACTGGTGGTGTTATTGTTGTAACTTCTGCTTTTATAGCTGACATCTCGTGTAGCGCAACATCGTAATATGTAGCACAAACGCCCAAGTTAGAAAGAAGATTAACTATTAGCTTTGATCCGCTTTTACGGTTTATGTAAAGGCCAGTTGCGTGATGGAAACTGGAGATAAATGACTTTGGCCGAATTGCAGAAATGATCGAATGAGCAAGATAATTTTTCTTCACTTTAATTTTCTTCTCGTTGTTATCGTAAGACAAAAATTCGTCTGCAGTGTTTTGATCTAGAAAATGAAATAAAAGATTATCATTATAAGTTAATAAAAACAGAGTAAAGTAATTACTACCTACAGAAAAACTAAGGTTGATACTATAAACATACCTTGTACCGGAGGATCACTTGCTAAGATTTCAATACTAATCGATTTGTCAGTGCTGAGAGTTTCATTCCGTTTCTTTCGGTCAAATCTATCCAACATAACGATACTTAAAAAAGTGTTTAAATAACTAGGAATATCCGTTTCAACGTCGTTTAAGAAATGTGCCGAAGAAGGATAGGTTTTGTTGTCATAATTAGTACTTTTGATTTGCTTTCGCACTAATTCCGCAGCAGTTTTAATGATCCTCAAACGTTCATCTTCTTCCTTCTCTTCTTGATGCAAATACCAATATTCGTCAACAGGAAACGTTTCGGTACCAGAATAACAAATAATGGTATCTTTCCGAGCGCGTGTCACTATGGTTATATCTTCGCCATATTTTATTTCCAAATACTTCAAAATAGTTTTATCGCATAAGATGTTATTTCCCACTTTTTGTGATTCTTTGATTGTAAATTGACATTCTTCATGATTCTCTATATAATTGTAAATTGCCTGCATTGTATTTTCAACAACTTGATCGGATGTACTACTGGATGCTGATTGCCGTGGTTCATATTTAAATTTGTCAAAACAATTTTTGTGATAACGAGCATTTACTTCAACTAGAGACGGGATAGGAGCAATTAGAGACATAACACTCATTCCCAGTTCATCGTTACGTTCCTGAGCAATTGCTATAAGTTTTTCTTTCATTATATCGTCTGATATAACATACTTATCTGAAGAACATTTAGCCCAATTTTTATTACAAAATATACACAAGGAACTAAAGTCAAAACCTTCGATTGAACTAGACCGTGAAGTTCGTCCTGAACGTGGAGAACCAACTCCTTTCGGGATTTTTTTTGCCAGAGTAGAATATTGTAAATTACATTGTTGATGAATAACAATTTCGGTTTGTTTTTCAAGCCATTTCCAATTCTTGTCACCATATTGTCGACTGAGAGCGGTAAGAGTTTCAATCCTTTTCGATTTAACATTTTTAAGGTCGCCGACATTTAACGTTTTCTTGCAAATAAAACAGTTCTTGGAAGTATCCATGTTTGTAACAGTATAATATATGAAATAACTTGTATAGATAATGTCGTAATGTAGCAATTAATAAATAAAATACTATAAGTTTAACACAATATAAAAACACATGCAAAGTTTAAGAAAGAAAATAAAATATTTCCGTCACAAGTACAAAAACTCACGAAACACTACTGAACGTTACGAGAGTTCACTACCGAATGACGATCGCCCTGAAGAAAGCAAGCTAGAGATTACTTTGTAAGACATCAAATAAATACTTTCAAATACAAAACAACGATCATATTCTGTATTCCAATATAAATAATAATGAGTAAGAATTTCTTCTCTGCATGCACGATGTAAGGAGACTGTAGTGTGTAGATGTTTATGTTTACCCTTTTCAATCCTTTGCTTCCGATGAGAAGCCCGTAAGACGGCAATGCCGTCTAATAAATGAGATTGGGTGAAACAAAACAAAACTTTCAACAAAATTCTCTCGTAGATTAATGATTTGCACACCCGCATCTCATTTATTAGACGGCATTGCCGTCTTACGGGCTTCTCATCGGAAGCAAAGGATTGAAAGGGTAAACATAACATCTACACACTACAGTCTCCTTACATCGTGCATGCAGAGAAGAAATTCTTACTCATACAAATCGGGCACATGAAAACAAATTTGAACTCACTGGTTATGAGAGAAATTAAAGACAACAGAGTCAGGGCGGCTAGGTGGTCTAGTGGAGTAAGTCTCCGGTAAAGCATCGCTAGATTCCAGGTTCGATTCCTGGCTCCGTCGTTAATTTTTCAAATTCACCAGTTGTTCAAATTTACATATTCTCAACATAAATAATAATAAAAGAAATGGTAAGATTGAATTTAACGATACAATAAACAAAAAAAATGTGTAATTTCAATTACTATATACTTTCGAAATCTTAAAGAAGACCATAAAATATGTTATAATTGAAGAAAAATTCCAAAATTTCATAAAAAAATAAGATTAAAAATATAAAAAAAATATATTCGAATAGTTTAATAATCGGGTGATAAGAATGCCTTGAAGCATATTTGTCGTAACATTAATTGTTTATGAGATATAAGGGTTGTAAGGAATAGACAATGTAAACTTTTGTAAATAAAAGCGTGTAATTAGTAAACTATAATTGATAAACGTTAGGTTAAAGTTTTATTAGGAAGCTCAACTCATGCTGCACAAA
Source organism: Neodiprion lecontei (assembly GCF_021901455.1). Taxonomy (NCBI): domain Eukaryota; kingdom Metazoa; phylum Arthropoda; class Insecta; order Hymenoptera; family Diprionidae; genus Neodiprion; species Neodiprion lecontei. Next base: position 22,153,610 of record NC_060261.1, read on the forward strand.
AATGACTTGAAGGTCGAAAACTGTATCTGCAATAGTTGCAAAGTTACAGCAAGTTGTTAGTTAACAAATCGAGTCAGCGTTGGACTTAGCCGTGTTAAAAAAACAAGATAATTTTTTAAAAATAGGAAAAAATTTTTTTTGCCATATTGTTGCAGGTAGCTGTTTTTGTGATTTTTTGATCTTCTAGAAAAAAATTATAACAAATAAAAAAAATAGTTTATAATAAATTGTTAAATAAATAAATGAACAAATTGTTGATTAAAAAAAAAATTTTTTTTGCTATTCTATTGAGAAATGTTAATGATGATTTTTAGAAAAAAAACGATTTCTTAATACTTTATTAAAGTAATGAAAAAATGAGACAAACGATCAACAACAATAAGATAATGTTTTTAAGGAAAAATTTTTTTTTTAAAAATCATTATTTCTACATTACAACCATATGGTAAAAAAAAAATTCTGAAAAATTGTAAATTTATAAATTTGTTTATAAAAAATTTATAAACAAATGACATAAAAAAATTAAAACTGGTATTGATTGATGTCTAAAGTAGAGTTGAAATCAGTGATAGCTTAACATATTGAAAAAAAAATTTTTTTAACAACAATATTTTGAATTTTCCATTTTTTGTTACTGTGAAAATTCATAATTAACAAAATAAAAAATTTTATAAAAGTTTTATGACGTCATCTTATTCAGCATGCTTATAAAAAAAGGCTCCAAGAAGCAAAATATTTTTAGGTTTATTATTTAAACTTTTATACCGGGTTCTTTAATAACGGAAACCCGGAAAAAGTTAGTTACTTAACAATTGCATAACTTTTTGAAAAATTGAGATAGACATGAAATTCCAACGGGACCGTATTCTTTGAAGTCTCTAGATGACCCCTGAATTTGTTCAAATTTTTAAAAAAACATTAAATGACATAAAAAAATTATTATATGTGCAGTACTCTCTATAGTGGCGGCGCGCGCATGCTGAAACTGCCGCGCGGAAGCCTACTTTCAGCGTTAAATTAAAATTATAAATAATGGAGCTAGAATTCCGGAAGTACGGAGTTTTTCATCGGAAATTTCCTCCTCTTTTAGGATCTTTTTTTTAAATTTCGCCATCACTTATAATTTTTGAGTTATAGCCAAAAAACGAAAGGGCGTTTTTTTTTTTTAGTTTTTTGTTAATAACAATCGTAATTTTGATCGGCAGAAAAAATCCAAAAAACTCCTTTTTCGGGTTGTGATTCCGGATCGAATGAGCTATCGCTCATATTTTTACGAGACCTGTAACTCATTTTCGCAGAAAACTCACTTCTCGACTAGACTATTGGGATGCCGCAGGAACCGTCTCGTTAGACGGCGTTACAGTTCTCGGCGCAAACATCGTCGACCTGGTCAATCATGCCATGCGATCTAGGAAGACTTTTACTCCTACAGGGGCTGGTCAGTTTGCACGGTTTCTTCAGACGATCAACGTACCCCGAGAATACGTGGGGAACGATACGCTTTGGAAAGACATACGCACATTCGACGCTCCGGGTCTACCGACGGTAACATCGCAACAACTATCGACACACACCAGTAGTTCCCCGACGAAGCGACGAAGTTCCGCAAACGTTACACCCGTAACCAGCCGTTCTCACGACGCAGGATACGCTCTATGCAAACGCGCCACCGGAGCAAAATCCGGTTGGAAAACACTTCGGCTGAAGAAAAATGACGACTTTTCTTGAAGAAACGTATTACAATCCCTCGCATACTGCCGGTTACGCGGGAGCACGATTTCTGGAAGATGTTGCACGCGAAAACAACTCTCGCGATTCGGTGAGAAAATGGCTGGCAGCTCAGGATGCCTACACCTTACACAAGCCCGTGCAGAGGAAATTTCCGAGAGCAAGGTACAACGTTTCCAACATAGACGACGTATGGGAAGCTGACCTGGCTGACCTGAGTTTCATGAAGAGCCGCAACAACGGTTTTCGCTATCTCCTGGTGGTCATCGATGTATTGAGCAAGTACGCATGGGTGGTCCCGCTGAAACGAAAGACAACCGCAACCGTTGCTGAAGGTTTCGAGCAAGTGTTACACACTACGCCGCGCAGACCCGACCTACTGCAAACGGACAAAGGTAAAGAATTTGTCGGGAGTGCCTTTCAGAAGATACTTCGCGACAATGAAATACGATATCGTGTTACTCGTAATCCCGACGTGAAAGCAGCTATCGTGGAGCGATTCAATCGTACACTCAAAGAACGCCTGTGGCGTTACTTCACGCATAAAAAGACGCAACGCTACGTCGATGTTTTGCCACAAATCGTGCAAGCCTACAACAATACAGTTCACTCGAGCATCAGCATGGCGCCGTCGGAAGTGACGCTTCGCAATGCTGCTACAGCACGTGCCCACATGGAAAAGCGTTATCCTCGGCGTCCAAATGGCAAACCGAGATTCCATAAGAATGATTTTGTACGAATTAGTAAAACCAAGGGAACATTTGAAAAAGGCTACGCGGCAAACTGAAGCGAAGAATTATTCAAGATCCGACGAGTGCTTGCACGTTCACCGATAGTGTACGTCTTGGAAGATCTCAACGGCGAAGTAATCGACGGCTTGTTCTACGACCCTGAACTTCAGCGTGTGGAGGGGGAAACACGGGGATGATAAAATAGCGTGTTATTGCAGCATGTCTCGTAGTCGTTGAGTGTTCACCGTTCGACTCGTGCATCAAAGAAAATATCCCGGGATCAGTTTTACCTAACTTTACCGAGCAACAGCTCGATGCAGTTTTTTCCGGAGAATCAGACGTGCTGTTACATTACCCAGTTACCGCGTCAGATTCAACTAACGGGAGACTGGGAAGTCGGGCTGGCCGAAATTCATTATCCACTCACGTTTGAACACCCTCGGGGGTATGCACCAGTGAAAAATGAAACGATACCCTGTGTCACGCATTACAATACTCCTGGGGAAGGTGCAGTTGAGGTATCAGATTGCAAGGTATCCGAAACCAACAAATCATCAAGGATCCCCGGCTGCCAGATGTTTATTTATTGCGATCTGGTGGAGCCACGTATCGTTGGAGATGTTTACGCCCCGCTGTTACGAGTCATTCAAACATGCGGCAAAGACAATATCTTACAAGGCGAATCAGAGATGAAAACACTATCGCCACTGTACTACGTACCACTGATGCTCACGAACTTTCAAACCATCGAGATCGATATAAGAGATCAATTCGGTAGTCCAGCACCATTCACGAGCGGGACACTGACGGTAACGCTGCATTTTAGACGCGTTCAGTAATTGACTGGAATCACAGGAGTCGCTCAGCAAAAGAGAGAGGGAAAACATACCAGGTACGACATGGCTCATTATATACAACATTACGAAAATCAGCTCGGCGGTGGAGGCATTGAGACGGTTTACCGAGGAGCACCGCATCAACGCGGGCACGGAATCGGCAGCTTCTTGGGAGGCCTGTTTCGTCGAATACTACCTCTGCTGTACAGTGGTGCTCGCGCGGTCGGAAGAGAAGCACTACGTGCAGGGATGAACGTCATGACAGACGTAAGAAACGACACTCCGTTCAAACAGGCAGTCAAGAGTCATTTCATAGAATCAGGACACAAATTGAAAAGAGCTGCTGAAGAAAAAATTGATAAACTCATGAAGGGCAGTGGTTATAAAAGCCGAGCCGGCGGATTAGCGCGTCAGTCAAACATTGCCCGCGTCAACAGACTTGTCGGCGCGCACCGAGCAGCTGGTACTACGAGAAAAATTAGACGAAGGTCGAAAAAGAAAACATCGGCCAAGATACCCAAGCGTGCCGGAACCGTCAAGAAAACTAAGCGGAAAAAGTGTTGTAAAAAACGGGACCTCACAGACATATTCGGACCCCGGTAAGCCCACGCGCCGCTCGTCTTCAGTCTAAACATCAACAATGGCCTTCCTGCACGCGCACTCGGGTGAGTGTATGAAGTCGGAACTGGATTTGTTTTCTCTACCACCAACGCAGACGTCTATTGAGGCTGGTCAATGGGTACACTACAAGCCCGTATCATCTCTAACCGACGATTCCACGATTGAATTTGTTGTACCTGGAAACGGTGATGAGTACATCGATTTGGCACACACTATGCTTAGCGTACGAGTGAAGCTACAAACGTCTGCTCCTACCCCACCGGCAGGCGAAGGCAACGCGGCTACTCCGCATGCCGCGCCGGTAAACAATCTGCTTCACTCGATGTTCAATCAAGTCGATCTATTCTTCAATCAAAAACTAGTCTCACCAGCCAACAACTCTTACGCCTATCTAGCATATATAGAGACTCTACTGAATTACGCACCCCCCGCCAAAAAATCCCATCTTTCTTCGGCTCTATGGTACGACAGCGAGGATGGAGTATCGGATGTATACGACGCCGACGCCATCGGTGCTGACCGAGATTTCATCGAACGCAAACGGATCATGAGCAATGCACGTACCGTTGATCTGATTGGACATCTGCACTGTGACGTATTTAATCAAGACAAATTTTTAATCAACGGTGTGGAACTGCGTCTTCGACTTGTGAGATCAAGAGACAGTTTTTGCATTATGGAAGCCGAAAATCGCCACAAGCTGCACATACTGGAAACTTTGCTGCTCGTTTGCCGAATGAAGATCAGCCCTGGAATCTTGCTGGTGCACGCACGGACGCTAGCCAAAGGTACGGCAAAATATCCCGTAACCAGAGTCGAGGTGAAGTCTTTCACCATACACGCAGGAGTACAGGCAGAAACACTGGACAATGTCATACTCGGACAACTACCGAAATGAGTGATAATCGGTTTTGTCAGCAATAAAGCCTTCAACGGCGACAGACAGCGCAACCCGTTTAATTTTCAAAACTACTCTTTGAATATCCTGTCGTTGTACGTCAACGGGGTGCAAGTCCCATCGAAGCCGCTACAGATGAGTTTTGGCAGAGACGATCTCTACGTGGACGCTTATCACACCTTCTTCTCCGGTACGGGGATTCATTTTCTGAACGAAGGAAACGCTATCGGCCGGCAGCAGTTCGCTAAAGGAAATTGTCTATTGGCTTTCGACCTAACCCCCGATCTCTCAGCCAACTGTACATCGCACTGGTCGCTCATCAAACATGGAACTCTCAGGGTCGAAGTGCGGTTCGACGATGCTCTCAAAGAAACTGTGAATTGCCTAGTGTACGCTGAATTTGATAATCTTATTGAAGTTGATGCTGCACGTCACGTCATTACAGATTTTTCGGGCTAAGAAAGAGAGGGAGATCACGCCCCTCCTATCACGACCGCTTCTATGACATACCAGGTGGTGATTTCCGTTAGAGAGAACACTGTGACTACACCACGCCAACCTCTTCAAGGGGAGCAACAGACCGGCTGGAGACACCCGATAAACAAAAATTGAGACGGGGATTGTAACACAAGGCTGTATGTAAACACCCGTAACTACGGTGCCGAGCCAGTCAGCATTCAAACTACGTCACTGCAGGTTCCCTCTTCCAGCTCTCTATTCATTCGACTACATTCTTTCAAGTTCAAGTATGGATTACGTGATAGATATTCAAGGATTTCGAAATATCTATGGTAAATTTATACCGAAAGAGGTGGCAGTCGTCACCATCGATCACCGCTACTCGGCGCATTGGTTAATAGAACCGTCATATCCCTTCACGGATCTGCCGCTCAAAGAACGTGGCGTGAACAATTACGTAACCTGCTACCTTCATGGCATCGAGTGGTTTGAAGGTGATATCTCGCTGGTTCAATTAGACGTTAACTTCCGAGAAATCGCACGTAACGCTCATCGAATCTTTGCCCGTGGACACGATAAATGTAAATATATTGAAAGTAGTACCCCGCGTCAAGTATCCAACTTGGAGGACATCGATTGCCCGGCTTTCGACAAACTGGAACGGTCTTCGGTATGGTGCTTCTTCCACGGCGTTAAGAAGGAGGAATTTTTCAAATGTGCGATGAACAACGCACTCAAACTGAAGAAATGGATCAACAATAACGATATTCTAACTAAATACGATTATACAGAAGCATTGTCAGCCAGTAAGCCCAAAATCACCGGAGAGGAGAGTTCGACTAGTAATCAGCCACTGCAGGTACCAAAGAGAAATTTCACGCTACAACCAGTAATACCAGAGTCAGTTGCTTCACTGAAAATCTCTCCGGATCCGTCTGCGCCTACGTCAGACGGCGAAGTTACCGTTCCCTACGGAATACTTACTACTGCGATTGACTCACATACCTCCTCACAATCTTCTACGAGTGGTATGATTATCTCTGATAACGAGGCCGAAGAAGAAGAAGAAGAAGAAGAAGAAGGAGAAGAAGACGAGGTACAAAATGGACAGTCTACAGATATGGAGCGCGATGCCGGCGATTCCGAACGGGAAGACCGGGGTTTTTGCAGCGGATCAGATACCCCTCATCTGGACACGCCCGACAGCCTTTGTGTCAAACACGGATGATCACACACGCCCCGGTAGCCACTGGGTGGCATTTTTCGTCAGTTCCTCCGGACATGGTACATACTTTGACAGCTTCGGATTACCACCATTCGTCCCTCACCACAAGCGGACTTTACGAAGAAATTGCAGACGATACGACTGGAACGACAGACAACTTCAAAGCCTCACTTCTGATGTATGTGGACAATTTTGTATTATGTTTATGCACTTTATGGCTGCCGGTTTTTCTCTGCGGGATTTTCTTAATATATTCACTCCTGACCTCGAAAGAAACGATCGTATCGCAGAATTATTCCACAACCGAATAGCCCATGTCACAAAACGCAAAACTAACACCATCAATTGAAATCACATTCATCCTATAAGTTGTCTTCAATGTTGTACCTCTAAGAATTGTAATGTTGCTGATTATAAGGCTGGTAAATAAAAAACCTTGATAACATATCTTGTGTAATTATAAGAACATTGTAATTATCACTTAGTCGTTATCTGTAATAACCATGTATGTATTTGCAACAGTGTTAACCGAATAAACCTGCGAGGATGAGATTTGATTTTTCTATGCAATCCACCATTGAGTTCTGTTTCCTCACTCACCCACCCTGATCCTCGTACATCTAAGCATGCCTATAGTCTTGCATTAAGAAAGAGAGAGAGAGTGACCAGGTCTATATTTTCCAAACGCACGTAAGCCTCAGGATAAACACTGACGGCTGGGTAAGGTCAGTGACACGAGCACCCGACACAGAGAGCAGGGATGGGGAAAGAACGAGAGCCAGGGTGGAGGACCTGTAACCCCAAACGTCCAAGTCGCAGAGTTCGCTTCGTGAACGGAGGTAGCGGGGCCAGATGGGTAGGTGGCCCCAGAATCGGCCGCACGGCCAGGGGCACCAGGGTAAGGGGAAGGAGATCGTCCAGTGGTCAGGGTGCACAGGCCCAGAGGCCATCCCGTAGAGTCCGGAATCTGATTCGCGGTCAACGGTAGCCGGGGTAAGGGGTCGTCACACGATATTCACCACGTGGCGAGGGGGTCGCGGGCGAAGGGCTGACGAGCCGCGGAACTTCGAGGCGGAAAAACCGCTCCTTGGTAAGGGGTTGCGGGAAAGGGATGGTCGTCCGGAGAAGCTTCTAGAATAAAATACCTCCTAGACGAGGGGCTGCGGGGGAAGGGGAAGGGGCCCCAAAATTTACTCCTCGGCGAGGGACGGCGGGGAAGGGGATGGCGTCCCAAAATTCGCTCCGCGGCGAGGGGCGGCGGGGGAAGGGGATGGCGTCCCAAAATTCGCTCCGCGGCGAGGGGCGGCGGGGGAAGGGGATGGCGTCCCAAAGTCACTTCTTGGCGAGGGGCGGCGGGGGAAGGGGATGGCGTCCCAAAATTCGCTCCGCGGCGAGGGGCGGCGGGGGAAGGGGATGGCGTCCCAAAATTCGCTCCGCGGCGAGGGTCGGCGGGGGAAGGGGAAGGCGCCCCAAAGTCACTCCTAGGCGAGGGGCTGGCGCCGGAGAGGGGTGCGAGGGGGGTTTGTTGTGACGCCCCAAAGTGCCCCTATACTACTAGCCCGTATCTGAATTTCGGAAAACTCATTTTTCAAGAGTTTATATCTCTGTGTGAGGTCTTTTTGATATTTTAAACGCAAAACGAAAGATTCATTATTCCAATTTGCACCGAAAATATGTTTCGAACATTGATCAACGCATTCAGATTTTCTCAACATTTAAAAATTATCCACGATATTGCCTTACAAACATCCTGCATTTATTAGTTCATTCATCACATTTTTATAGAATGCTTACAATCATAAAGAAAATTCCGAGGAACACGAACGAGCCGAAAGAATCCAAATACACGAAAACATTGATATTGACATGCAAAACCTGGATGAACGTGCCGCAACTATAAGGCTGCCAAAAAGAATTGTTAACGGTACAGAAGAACGTGGACGTTACACTAAAATTCAAGCAACCCGAAACGTCAATGAAAATGACGTACAGAATGAAAATGACAATGAAAATGATATGCGTCGTGCATTGGATGAGCTGCTCATTAATGCAGTGAAAAAGCATTCTGTGCTCTACGATTTCAAGGAACCAGGAAATTGTCGCAAATCAGTTGAGAAAGCTCAGGCGTGGAGTAATGTGGTTGAGGATTGACGAGGTACAACGTACAACGATCATTTATACATTTTTTTCTCTGCGTGACGTTTATGTGATGTATTAATTTCGACGACAATGCAATTTTTTTCAAAATTGAACAACTTTCATCATACAATTACATAGTTGATTGTAGGAAAAATGGTGTTAGTAGATGCCAAAAAGCGATGGAAGTCGCTACGAGATCGCTACATTAAGATACAAAGAGAAATAAAAAAAGACCGATTTCGAAGTGGTGCAGCAGCCCCTCCAAAAAAATCACCTTGGGTGTATTTCAAAATGCTGTCATTTCATGAAGATTCCTTACATACACCTCCGTAATAATATTATTAATATCACATACTTGTCGTGGTATAGTTGAATATTTTCAATCTAAGGGTTCAGCAGAGTCACGGAAAAAATGGTAATTCGGTTGGCATTAAGAGAATTAATAGGTTTGTTAAGAAATACTCCGCAACCAGCGTCTCAGCGACCAACCGGACCTCACGATCTGACAAAAATAGATGGTTTCGGTATTATGATTGTCAACAAATTAAAAAAGCTTCCGGATCATCTAGTAACCGATGCCATGCTGGATGTTATGACCAGGATAAGTGAAGCAGAGAGAACGGCACGAAGTTTGAGTACCTCCAATATTAATTTATTGATCTTGAAAACATTCGTGTATCAAAATTGTATTTCTCGCATTCTTATCTTCAGACTCATATTCTCAAATATGTGGTGTTGTTCGAAAATCAACATTACCTAACGTTTGATCGATATTTTTAGGCCCTTCAAGTAGGATCGACTTATATAATGCGTTAAAGTATTGGATTTACTGTACGATAGACTTCTTAAAGGTTTTTAAAGTGAAATATTGAATAAAACAGTTCTTAACAACCTAATCAGTACAAAATTTCGGATCTAAACTTTATGACTACATCTCAAAGTCATCTAGCTGCTTTCGGATATATTATCCCCTGCAGCAAATAATATGGGATTTACTTGTTACCCATATATCCGTTGTACGTACTAATTATATCACGTGCAAAATATACGAAGAAATAATGTGAAGATTTTACAAGATATGCCTAAATATTTTAAGGTCTCTACTCAAAACGTTGGACTTTTACTAGTCTGTTTGTAAAAACAATTTGTATTGGAGTTTCCAAAATTACGAATATCCTCTATCATGCCACTATAGATGGATACCTTGCATGTACTTACAAAATGAGACAAACACAAAAGTATTATAATTTTAACATATTATTATACATCAGTATATTACACTCACGTCAATAAATCTATATAATCCGTCATTAGTACTGACTTACATTATTTCACTTGGCTTCCGGTTTCCGGTTTGGATGTGAGTGGCAGGTGTGAGTGGAAAGGCAAGAATAAGCAGGATAGAAAACGTGAGGAGGAAAGGAAATAGGGCAGAGAAGGAGCGGGGAAGATCAGGACGGGCTGATGGGTGAAGGGAATAGGGAGGCAGGAACAGAAGGGACGGACAGGTGAGGAAAGGATGAGAGTTTTGAGGTTGGTTAGCGAGATCTGGCGGACGGCAGGGGGGAAAGATAATACAGAAGAATAGACGGTGACATCTAGGGAGTAGGAAGGGGGATAGAGCAGAGACAGATAGGCGGCAGGCAGTTAAGGTAGGGAGCGGTGGCAGAGCGAAAGGGTATGAGTAACGCGGTTGGCCAGAAAGAAGGGGCAAAGAGAGTAGAGGAGGAGAAAAGGAAAGGTTGGCCGGGTGCAGTAGCATTGATAGGGAGGGATAGGAGTCATAGCCTGGGATCGGGGACGACGGTGATAGATTTATGGAAGAGAAAGCGGGAGGAGGTGGAAAGAAAAAGGGGAGGAGAAGGCAGGTGAGATAGAGGAAAGAGAAAGAGGATTTGGGAAAAGCAGGAAAGTTCACCGGTCGCCGGAAGGCAAGGTAGGGGAGGAAGGGAGGGAAGAGGGAGGGAGTATACTAAGGCTGATTACGGAGGAGTTAAAGATAGGGTTAGAGGAGGTCAAAGGGCAGGGAAGGGGGCTCAGGGAAGAAATGGAAAAAATTAAAGGGGAAATGACTAGAAGGGAAGAGCAATGGAAAGCAGAGAGGGTGGAGATGAAGGAAACAATAAGGGACCTAGGTAAACGATTAGAAGAGGTAGAAGAGAGGAGAGGGGGGGGGGATGGAAAGGGTAAAGGAAAGGCTGTCAGAATTAGAAAAGAAGCGTGTAGAAGGTGGGGGGAGAGGCAGGAAAAGGGGAATGCAGAAGTGGCGCAGGGAGCAATAGATAGATGAAAAGAGATGGAGTGGGCCATAGAGAGGAAATACAGGGAAGAAAGAAGGGGAAATATAGTATTGAAAGGAGCGAGAATAGAGAAGGGAAGGGAAAAAGAAGGGTTGAAAAAGATTATGCAGGTGATAGGGGTAGAGGTCGAGGTAAGAGATATGTGGGAGGTAGGCGCGAAAAAGGGGGAAGAAACGGGGATATGGATAGCAAGGCTAAGGAACAGGGAGCCAAAGAGGCAGGTAATGGAAAGAAAAAGCCTCCTTAGAGGGAGGGAGGAGAGAATAGAAGAGGATCTCACCTGGGCAGAGAGGAGAATGAAGTGGAATTTTAGGGAGATAGCAGCTATTGAGGAGGCAAGGGGAAACAGAGTAAGAATAGGGTATGCAAAGATTTGGATAGAAGGGAAAATGTGGAAGTGGGATGAGATAAGAGAGGTGCTTGCGGACGGCGCAGAGAGAGAGAGAGAGAGAGAAGAGGGGCAAAGGGAGGGGAGGGGAAAAGTAGGGGAAGGTGTTAGGGATAGGACAACAAGCGAGGAAAGGCAAGAGGGAGGTATAGAGGCACAGGTCGGGGAAAGTGGGGAAAGGCAGTCGGGGAAATGGGTAGTGGGGGGGGGGGGGGGCGGAGGCAGGGGGTGCGGGAGAGAAAGTGGCGAGAGAGGGGCGTAGGTGAGACGGAAAGGGAGAGTTGGAAAGTAGTAGTCTAGAATGTGAAGGGGCTTGCGAGAAAGGACGAGGATTTTTGGAGGGGTCTGAGGAAGTGGGATGTGATATTTTTAATGGGGACATGGATATCTAAGAAGGAGTGGGAAAGGATTAGGAATAAGTTGCGGGCAGGGTATTAATGGGAAGTGCAGTATGCGGTGAAAAGAAATAGGAAGGGAAGAGCAATAGGCGGAATGCTGTCAGGGGTAAGAAAGGAGAAAGTGAGCGGGTACGGTAGGAGGGAAGAGGTGAAAAAGGGAATGATAATAAGGAAAATAAGTGTAATGGGGGAAAAATGGCTAGTAATATATATATACGTAAATGGGGATATACGTAAATGGGGATCTAAAAGAGAAGTTAGGGGTATTGAAGGAGCGGGCAGAAGAGGCAGATAGAGGAACAAAAGTGCTAGTGGGGGGCAATTTCAATGCCAGGACAGAACAGGAGGGGGGAGGATGCTGGGGAGAAGGAGAGGAGGAGAGTAGGAGTGGGAAATCAAAGGACAGGAAAATAAACGCACAAGGTAAGCTGGTACAATTCTTGGAAGAGACACGATAGGCAATAATGAATGGGAACATAGAGGGTGATGAGGAGGGAGAATTTATGTATGTAGGAGGGGCGGGGGTGACGGTGATAGATTATGCTATATGAGACAGCGAGGTAAGGGATAGGGTCAAAAGGATACAGATTGGGGATAGGGTTGACTCGGACCATCACCCCGTAATAGTGTGAATGAGGGGGGCAGTGCCTAGGACAAGAAAGAGAAAAAGGGTAGGGGGAGCTAGTAAAGGGGACTGGACAGAGGGTAGGATGAGGTTTAGAATGGAGGTCAAATGGGAGGAGGTAGGAGAAACGGATTTAGGTAAAGAATAAGGGAGTTTAGACAAAGAATCTAGAAAAAGGGTTAGTGGAATGAGGAATGTAGGCGAAAGAAAGCGGAAGTTAGGCAAAGTCTGAGGAACTGGAGAAAGCGGGGGAGGGAAGGTGAAGCGTATAGAAAGGAAAGACGGGAATGTCATAAGATATGCGAGGAGAGGAAAAGAAAAGAGAACGCGGGATTCATGAAAGAAGCAGCGGAAGCAAGGACAGAAAGCAACGTATGGGAGATAGTTAAGAGGGAAAGAAAGAAGTGGAAGAGGGTGAATGAGGAAATAGGCGATCAGGAGTGGAGGGAGTATTTCCTGGGATTATTGGGTGGAGTAGAGAGCAAGGTCACAGGAGGCGGGGGGACAGCAAATAGAAAGGGGGGCGGTGAATGGGGGCGGTGAAGGGCGGCTGCAGAGGGAAGAGATGAAAAAGGTGATAGGAAAGCTGCGGGATGGAAAGGCACCAGGGGGGATGGAATAGTTAGCGAGGTATGGTGGTATGGGGGGGGGGGGGGGGGAGATGGAGCAGTGGGTATGGAAAACATGTAATAGAGTTTTGGTGGTGGAGAGCTGGCCGGAGAAATGGAGAGAGGGATTGATAGTACCGGTAGTAAAGAAGGGGGAGAGGAAAAGGGTAGAAGAGTATAGGGTGGTGACGTTGATGCCAACTTTGTATAAGGTGTATGCGATGGCGCTAGCGGACAGGCTAGAACGAGAGGTAAAGGAGAAAGGGATGATACCGCATAATCAAACTGGCTTCAGGAAAGGAATGGGTACAATTGATAACGTGTATGTGCTCAACTATTTAATCAATAGACAGGTGGGAAGGGATAAGGGAAAGATAGTGGCGTTCTTTGTGGACTTGAAGGCGGCGTTCGATTCGGTGGACAGCAAGGTGCTGTAGGAGGCTATGGAAAGGAGAGGGGTGAGGGAAGGGCTAAGGGTAAGGGTAGAGGAGATTTACAAGGAAACAAAGAGTCGGGTGAGGAGCGGAGGAAAGGTAGGAGAGGCGTTCTGGACGGTGAGGGGGGTAAGGCAGGGGTGTCCGCTCAGTCCACACGTATTCAACCTGCTGCTGGCGGATTTAGAAGAGAAAATGGTGAGAGGGAGAAGGGTTGGGGGGAGTTGGCTGGCGGTACGGTATAGACGTCAGCGTATGCTGATGACGTAGTGCTACTAGCGAAGCGTGAAGAGGAGATGGGGGCAATGATTAGGAAGTTAAAAAGGTATATGGATGGGAAAAGGTTGACGGTAAATGTAGGGAAATCAAGGATTATGAGATTTAGGCAAGGAGGTGGCAGAAAGAAGAAAAACGGATTGGAGATGGAAAGGAAAAAAGATAGAGGAGGTTAAAGAGTTTAGCTACCTAGGGTATACAGTAAAGTGCAATGGGGGACAGGAAGCACATGTGAAAGAGAGAGTACGGAAGGCAGGGGTAGTAATGAGGCAGGTATGAGGGATAGGAAAAAGAAGGTTTGGGAGGGGTTGCGAAAAAAGTATTTGGTTATTTGATAGGCTGGTATGTACAGTAATAGAGTGCGTATCGGAGATATGGGGGTGGAGGGAGTGGAGGGCGGTCGAGGCGGTACAGGATAGATTTTTGAGATGTACATTAGGAGTGGATGGGCGAACACCGGGATATTTAGTAAGGGAGGAGCTACAGAGGGAGAAGATAGGGATTAGAGCAGGGAGAAGGGCATAGAATTTTAAAAGGAAGCTGGAGATAGGGGAGGGTAGCGAGTAAGCTAGGAGATGCTGGGAAGAGATAAGGGAAAAGGTAGAAGTTGGGAGGCAGGGATCGAGATGGGAAAGAGAAAAGGAAGGTTTCGTTGCGGAAAGGGGAGTAGAGAGTAGAGATGTAGTCGCGAGAAGGGAGAAGGGAGAGGTGGACTTTAGGGAAATGGAGGAGAGAGAGAGGGAAGAACAGAGAAAAGAAAGGTGGTAGAAAATAAGGGAATCGAGGTACAACAGTTGGTACAGGTGAAAGGAGAAGGGATACAAGGCTATCTGGGAAAGGGCTAGGGGGAAAGCAGGTCGGCAAGGGTGACAAGATTCAGGCTAGGAAGTATGATGAGAGAGACAAGGTACTGGGAAGAAGAGGAAAAGAGAAGGTGTAGGTTGTGCGGGGGGGAGGTGCAAACATGGAAGCACGTTTGGGAAAGGTGCGCGGGCTGGGATGGAAGGGGGGAAAGCTGGCAAGAGGTGGTGAGCGAGATGTTAGATGAGGAGGGGGCGGGAGAAGACTGGATGAGAGAACTGGAAAGGAACAGGGATTTACGAGAGAATGAAAGAGTGAGAGATGAATGGGAAACGGAAGTCGAGTCGGGTAAGGATGAATAGGGAATAGACTAAGGTAAAATAGGATACGGTTAAGTAAATATAAGGATAAAGAATAAGGAAAGGATAAGAGGGAAAGTAAGGGAATGGAAAGGCAACAGCACATGGCACAGGCAGTCAGAAAATAAGTAAAGGTAAGGTAGTATGTAAGAATAGGATAAGAATAGGTTAAGAAAACATGTAGAAGGATTGTAGAGTTAGAGGAAGACGGGCGTCTTTGTAACCCCAAGGGGAACAATAATTATGACATACTTACATACATTATTTTACTTTTTGATGTGACCAGCTTCCATAAATATAATACCAGTAAACCAAGCCCTATGCATATCTATGCTGCCAAGGTAAGGACCCCACGCCATCAAAATAATCACAAAAAGCCCGTCTTATTCGCACATCAGCTAAGAATACTCTTCTCGATGTTCGTTCCAATGGTAACATGTTAGCAGAATTGCTATGAATTTTTCACCGCGTACCGAGCATCGTTTTATTCTCTGTCCGTCTGTCTACACAGCTGGGTGGTATGTACATTTTTTTTCCACTTTGCAAATCACTCAATCGTAGCTGGTTGTGAACGCAAACTGTACTTTTCACGATTTTCACCTCTGTGTCCATGTTGGCCTTGGAACTTCACAATAATTTCCATAAATTGGATTTCGTAAAGACTCCCCCATCACTTTGACGTCCAGGTGCCCCAATATCAACCAATCGAAATATATAATTCGCATCACATACTGCCAATAAAACTATGCTGTAATGGCCCTGATAATTATAGTACTCGGACCCTGAATTCGCTAGTGCCTACAAAAAAATTTACCCCGAGTATCACTTTGATTGAAGTCATAATTTCTTTAGTACACATCGGGTAATGTGGGGCACAACGGACCTCCTAAAGGCCGCTAATTATTTTTTGTGGCTTTAAAGCTCTGGGTACAAGTTGTTTTGGTCTATCTCGAATAAATCCAGCACTATTTTGCCATAATTTGACAGAAAAAAAACTACGGGGCACCACGAACCTCTCCAAAAATGATTTTTTTTATTTTATCATTCTAAATCACTCTGCATCCGTTATTTATTTTATTTAATGTTTGTGGGGGGTCTCTCGTGGCCCACATTCCCCCATATGGATTGTTATATTTGTCTTACCTCTATTGTTATGTGTTTTCCATCAATTGCCCCAATGCAATGACAAAAATGGCAGTCCTGAGCAAAATCCGCTGAAATATTGAGTCAATCTTCTTCAGACTGTCCGGGCAAGACTATTGGACTCAAGCATTGCCAGATAGCCTCGCAAACTTCTCGCACGATATTTGATATCGCTGTAGGCGATATTTTGAATGGATAGCTAAGAGATATATGACTGTCTCCACTGGCAAGATACCTGATATGAGAAGGAAGGTGTGTATACGTATATACATATATTGGTAAAAAGGGTCAAATCACCCGTTTTGCTCCCTTTCAATGATCTAGTAGTCACTATAGATGAAAGACGTTTAGAAAACCTCTTATGTCTTGTAACGTGGCATTTTTACTGCACGTTCCACACGGCTCCCCGAACCCTAGACGGAACCCAAAATTAGGGAGCCGGCGGAGCAGACCGCGGCTCATTTCGAAAAAGAGCGCCAAGACAACGGTCACGCATCCGAGACTCTGAGAGGGGACTATAGTCGGTCTAGCGAATACGACTTTTCAGCATTTTTGTTTATTTTTTTTTTGGGTGGCGAGTAAATGCGGCCTCAGACAGGGGATCGGCAGCAAATTCGAACGACGTTACCGGATGGCAATCGCGGCGGATCGCGGCGAAAGCAGGGCCTCACACGAGGCTACGGAGAGAGCGTCAACGGAGAGCTCTGCTGCCGCGAGGGAACCCAAGGCGGACGAGATTCCCGTTGGTGGCCGGCGAGCCGTAGCTCCCCCCCCCCCCCCCCCCCCCGGCGCCCAACTGACGACAGGTACCCTCGCGAAGTCGTCACCACGCCACTGTCAAGCTACGGGGTGCCAGAGACTGGCCAGCCAATCAACACCCCGCGACAGCGGAATTCATCGATAGCGATACGCTAGGCTGCAAGAATTTCGTAACGAGAACCCCAATTAGATCGGGAGAATTTTGACTACGGATAGCGCCGATGTTCGAGGCATGTTCAAATTGCGGCTCCGATTTGCAGGGCTCGTCACTTGAGTCCTGGCGACGTTTCGCGGTGGTTGAGATAGTAGCAAACTAAAGTTAACAAAAAAGGAAATTGTGTACGAGATGGCAGAGACCGGGGTCGGGGAAGTCCTCGTGTGGCTGAGGAGCGGTAAGCGCTTGTAATTCTTTGCGAGCATGTTTCGAGGCCAAGTTAAATTGGCACACTGGTAAACGGTCGGCCCACTTAATTATTGAGTTAGAGTAGCGCTCGAAATTTGCTTGCCGATCTCCTTGATGATGACCGTAGCCTGAGTTTTCGCGATAACACGTAGAGTCAAGTTGATCCCTGTAAAGTTTCGCGTAGAGTCACGGTTTCGAGTGGGGGACAATCTCGGTTCGAAATTGAGTGTGGCCAAATTCCGCCGCACGGGGTCTCGTCGAGTCTGTGTATGTAAAAAAGTGTCACCTCTCGTGTGGGTCGCGTGTTGCTGTACGTGGATGCTCGGTTTAGCGGGACGGGTTGCGAACTTTTTGGAAATAGTGACTACGACTGGAGCTCGGATGCGTCATAATACGCTACACACCAGCACGAAAAGAAAAGCTTCCTAGATTTATTAATTCGGTCGCGATTAGCGCGTCGAGTCACGCCTTTTTGGTTTATTTTATGAATTATTGTGTACCAGTAAGGTGGCGACTAGCGCACGTAGAAGTAAGACATCACCTAGATTTAATAACGATCGCGGTTAGCGCGTCGATTATGATCTCGATTACGTTTTTGTCTAGCGGTTTATGATTAAGTGACGATTAGCGTCGTGGTAGAGGACGATCGCG